>NC_090022.1:20030719-20394508 GCF_037176765.1 Anolis sagrei
GATGACGCAGCTAGAGCAAACTTGCCCAATATAACAAACTTTAAGTGCTGATGGAGTTTTTTCGGGGTTACCCTGCCATGATGTGAATTGTAGTTCACCCACAACCTTAGGCATTTTGTACCATTAAAATTTTGACTTTTTCAAATAATCTGAGCAACATCGGGTACCCAGGCTAGTGTAAAAAAAAGGGGGTGAAAAATACCTCTATGATATAATCATGGGTTCCTAAGGGCTCAGGGTATCTTAGAGCTGATGTTTTTCATTATCTGTGTAGAAAGTGATTGTATGTTGCTCATGATTGTCCTGCTTACTATGAGTTTCAAAAGTGTTCATTGGTCAAACCTCAGAGCACCTGCAATTTCTTTACAATGATTATTATTTTTTTATCATGTCACAGATGACTTGAGACAAGTCACTTCTGGTGTGAGAGAATTGGCTGTAGAGACGTTGTCCAGGGGATACCCGGATGTGTTATCATCCTGTGGGAGGCTTCTCTCACGTCCCTTCATGGGAAGCTGGGACTGAGAGACAGATAATGATTATGATTATGGCTGCTCTCTGTTGCTTAATGCGCAGCTGTAGAGATGAAGCAAATATGTTTTCAAGACTCATCAGTTTTGTTTTGTGCCCTTTATGGGGACAGATCTGTCAAGAGTGAACTTTGTAAAGTACCATCTTTATAATATTTGTCATTACAATGGATATGATAGAATTACCATAGGGTTGAATGAAAAGTAATGCCTCCACCCTGGTTACTTGGGTTTGGATGGGAATATTTTAATAAATCTGTTGAGATTAATTTCACAATTCAGCAGCAGATCAGTTGCACAACTTCAGCGCTTTCCAGTAGCTTCTTCCTGCACAGTATTTTCAGTCAACTCCTCCCACAGCCTGCAGTCACTCTGGAACTCTTTTACAGACACTTGAGCACATGCCCGGCCATTGTCAGTTTTACTATTGTTTTCCCCTCCAATCTAGATGACACTACAAGCTTACCACAGCACACGTTTATATCTTGTCTTAGCAGACAGGTTCTTTTAATCAATTACATAGAGCCTTCGCCAAACAGCATCACAGCCCAAGGAGAGAGAGAATACACTGTACATGATTTCCTTGTATAAAATTCTGTACATTCACACATAGCAATCTCTGATTGGTTCCCAACTCATTGACTCAACTCAAACCCAGGATTGCATCATTCACAATCACCTGGATCAGGTGATTCGGTAGTTGTTGTCATTGGATGTCCAACTCTTTGTTTGTCACACAAGTTAGATGTTCCCACCTCAACATCTTTAAACTTACTCGCCCAGCGATGCACAATACTCACATCAACACAATCACCATAAACAGCTTGCATTCTCTGATGAATCTCCTGTGGGGTGACACCTTCTACTGTCAAGAATTCAATGACTGCACATTGCTTAAGTCGCATTGACCGACCGTCTGTGCAGGGTTCCATACTTCACACTTTAACAACACAATCATTCAATGCTAAGGCTTCCTGCCAAAATAGAACTGTAGAAGAGAGTCTACTGAACAAGCCAGTACCTGCTGCATACCAGTACTACCATCAGTTGAGGAGGTACGAAGGTGGAGGCATTAATTTTCATTCAACCCTCGTACCAAGCTTGTAAGGCTATCAAAAAAAGAGATAAGATTAGTTTGGCATGAATTTTTTTTGAGAAATCCATGTTGACCTTTAGTAAGCACAGCATTCTTTTCTAAGCGATTCTACTCCAGAATCTGTCCTAATAGTGGTTATTTATTTATTTATTTATCGTGTTGTGTTGCATTTTTAACAGAACAAACAAACAAAGAAAACAAAACACAAAGTTTGCAAGCTTGGTAGTTGATTAAATGTCCTTTGGCCAGTAGCTGGCCACTTGGAGTGCCTCTGGTGTTGCCGCAAGAAGGTCCTCCATTGTGCATGTGGCAGGGCTCAGGTTGCATTGCAGCAGGTGATCAGTGGTTTGCTCTTCTCCACACTCGCATGTCGTGGATTCCACTTTAGAGCCCCATTTCTTAAGGTTGACTCTGCATCTCGTGGTGCCAGAGCGCAGTCTGTTCAGCGCCTTCCAAGTCTCCCAGTTTTCTGTGTGCCCAGGAGGGAGCCTCTCATTTGGTATCAGCCATTGATTGATGTTCTGGGTTTATACCTGCCACTTTTGGATTCTTGCTTGTTGAGGTGTTCCATTCCAGCGAGTGTCTCTGTGGATCTTAGAAAAGTATTTCTTGATTTAAGTCATTGACATGCTGACTGATACCCAAACAGGAGATGAGCTGGAGATGTCACTGCCTTGGTCCTTTCACTATTGGCTGCTACTTCCTGGCCAATGTCAGGTGGTGCAATACCGGCTAAGCAGTGTAATTTCTCCAGTGGTGTAGGGCGCAGATACCCTGTGATAATGTGGCATGTCTCATTAAGAGCTACATCTACCGTTTTAGTGTGGTGAGATGTGTCCCACACTGGGCATGCATACTCAGCAGCAGAATAGCAAAGCGCAAGGGCAGATGTCTTCACTGTATCTAGTTGTGATCCCCAGGTTGTACCAGTCAGTATATTATTTGGATTTAGCATATCTGGATTTCATTAAGGCCTTCGACAAGGTCCTACAACTATACAATATCCCAGAGTACTTGTAAGGTATCATCAGCACAAACACAAAACAATCTATGCGTTATGTCAAAGTGACATATCAAAAGAACATGTAGTATGCCATTTACCAAAATCCCAAGTACATAGCTCAATTCAGTGGCACAAAGCAAAATCACAAGGAGCAACCGCTCTGAAACGTAACAGTTCTAGGTCTAAATAAGCGTTCCACTGTATATAGGCTTCAGGGATACATTCAATGGGAAATAATCATATCAACAAAGTAAGCATAGAGTCATGAGGCTATATGTAGACTGACGACAATAATGAAGACCTGGCAAACAAACTAGTTCAATGGGCTAGGCAACACTACGGTTAGGTGGATCTGTAATTAGCGGACGAACCAGGAGGGTGCTTACCAATGCTTCCTCTTAATCCTGGAAAGAAGTGACGAGTGGAGTGCCATCAGCAGGGTTCTGTCCTGGGCCCGGTCCTGCTCAGGATCTTCATTAATGGCTTCAATTTATTTATTTCGTATCAAAAGCATTATATAAATTAGCATAAAACTGATAAAAATAGAAGGAGTGCAGGTGGCTAAATATCTTTTGACCAAAAATGGCCAACAGCAATGGCATCATCTGTAGCCTCCAACAATTCTTCCTCTGTACATGAGGCAGGGCATAGTGGACAAGCATACAGATGCGGAGTTGTCTATTCTGCTCCACATTCACAGAAAGTGTGGGATTCTTTTAGGTAGTGCCATTTTGCCAGGTTGTCCTTTGATCTGCCCACTCCACTTCTGAGTCTGTTCAGGGACTTCCAAGTTGCCCATTCTTGGTTTGTCCCTGGAAGAAGACCCTCATGGGAGGCCCTCCAGTTGGGGTTCCCTGGTTGAGCTGTCCAGGGGGATAACCTTGCTGTTGCTGGGGGGACATCAAGGAGAGTGGTAGTTCTCATAAAACTTTTCCTTGATTTGAGTCTGCTGGGAGGAGGCTGGTAGCCATTTAGTTGGTGACTTTCACAGTGTTCAACCTTATTTCTCTCACATTTAGCTGCAACTTCCTGTGGCACATCCGGGGGGGGGGGGGGGGGGGGGGGTGCCAGCTAGCTTGTAGAGTTTATCAACAGGTGTAGGTTTAAGACATCCCATGATTATTCTGCATGTTTCATTCAATGCTATGTTCACTTGCTTTGCATGGGCAGACCTATGCCAAACAGGGCATGCATACTCGGCAGTCGAGTAAGACAAGGCTAATTTTGGGTCTGCACCCCATGTGCTGCCAGTAAGTTTTCTCAGGATGTTATTGCGTTCAGCTACTTTGTGCTTGGTGATCAAGCAGTGTTTCCTATATGCTAGTGTTCGATCTAAGGTGACACCGAGATATTTAGGATGGAAACAATGTTCAAGCTCAGTTCTTGTGGGTTTTTCGGGCTATATGGCCATGTTCTAGAAGCATTTCTCCTGACGTTTCGCCTGCATCTATGGCAAGCTTCCTCAGAGGTGAGGTCCTCAGAGGAAGCTTGCCATAGATGCAGGCGAAACGTCAGGAGAAATGCTTCTAGAACATGGCCATATAGCCCGAAAAAACCCACAAGAACTGAGTGATTACAGCCATGAAAGCCTTCGACAATACAATGTTCAAGCTCTTGACCTTCCCAGGTGACTTTCAATTTCCTGTTGGCTTCAAGGTTGCGTAGGTGGAAAGCACACATTTGTGTCTTGGCAGAGTTAGGCTTAAGCTGGTTATCATTGCCATAGCTTGAGAGATCTTTCAAGGCATTAGTAAGTTGGATTTCAACTGTTTCAACTGTGTTGTTAGGCTAAGGTCATCAGCATCACATGGAAAAAGCCTCCTCAAAGACTGAATAAATACAGTCGAGTGTCCCCCAGGCAACATTTCTTGTAAATGGCTAGTCTTGCTAAACTCAAAAGCATTGTTTTTTAAACATTTGAAAGGTTTTAAATTGGAGGCGTGTTCCCCCCCCCCCCCCCCCTCCATATATGGATGACTTAGATGACGGATTAGAAGGCATGATCATCAAGTTTGCAGACGACACCAAATTGGGTGGGAGAGCCAATACTCCAGAAGACAAGAGCAGAATTCAAAACAATCTTAATAGATTAGAGAAATGGACCAAAACTAACAAAATGAAGTCCAACGGTGAGAAATGCTAGATACCCCACTTAGGCAGAAAAAATGAAATGCAAAGATACAGAATGGGGGATGTCGGGCTCAAGAGCAGTACATGTGAAAAAGATTTTGGGGTCCTTGTGGACAACAAGTAAACATAAGCCAACAATGTGATGCGACGGCAAAAATAGGCAATGGGATTTTGGTCTGCATCTATAGGGAACACTGTAATCAAACATATGGAGCTCACTGTATTTCAATAGGTGTCATGAAACTGTATCTGTATGTTTTCTTGACTAAAGAAACAAAAGTTTTCTGACCCATTGAAAGAGTTACACTGCTGAGTCGAATAGATTTTTTTCTCAGGAGCACATCTCCACGTGGAATCACTCATATCCCATCGTGTTTATTATGTTGCAGAAATTGTTTTTTATGTCTAGAAATTATCAAAATAATTGTGATTTATTCCACTTCTCAAAGGATGTTTGTTCAAAGGTCATCTTTGGAACTAACACGAGAAACCTCAAAACAATGCAGCCGATGCTGTAGCTGTGGCCTCAGACAAACACCTTTTGTCCATTGAGGATAGTGAGTATTCCCTTCACATCTGAGGCCAGAGGCCAATTGTAGTGTTTATTTCCTTTACATCCTTGCTGGTCTGGGGCCAATTTTACCCATATTAGTAAAACCACACACGCCAGCTGTGCTTTTGTGAGAGGCTTCGGCATCTCATTATTCTACTCTGCGATTATTTTGTCTGAAGATACAAAAGAGAGGGAAAATTCAAAGGCATCTCCATCATGATGTGGTGGTGGCTGCTGTACCTTATGCTGCTCTACAGAGATGCCTATGGGAGGCTGAAGGCCAAATGCCCAATGAAATGGATCCTAGATCGAACACATTCATTTAATTATTACAAGCCTGGAGACTACACAATTGGTGGGATCACAGAGACAGCAAATATTATGCATTATCCATATGTTTTCTTCCAACCTCCTACTACGAATTATGTTGGGTAAGAAATTGGGACATTTCATAATCTTTCATTCTTCTTGTTGGGCAGAGATAGGTTCTGTTTTCCAGAGAAAAGAATTGCTAAGATGCCATCAAGACCTGATATCTTGGGACAGATGTAGACCTCTCACTGACTGGGAATACCTGCGGTTCATTCTCCTTCAGATTCCATCTGAACATGAGAAAGAACTTCCTGACTGTGAGAGCTGTTGTTCAGCAGTGGAACTCTCTGCCTCAGAGTGTGGTAGAGGCTCCTTCTTTGGAGGCTTTTAAACAGAGGCTGGATGGCCATCTGTCGGGGGTACTTTGAATGTGGTTTTCCTGGTTCTCGGCACAGGGTTGGACTGGATGGCCATGAGATCTCTTTTGACTCTATGATTCTTTCTTTCTCCATTTTAACAAAGAGTAAAAATCCCATGGCTTTCATTTTTTCCGTGTACTGTATATCAAATGCTGCTCATGTATATTCCTTTTTCACCTCTCTCCCCTCCCCCCCCCCCCCTTCTCTTCTTCTCCATATATTTTTTACGAAACAGAGGGTGAAAATATCATGGCTTCCATTTTATTGCAGTGTAGAGAATTTAGAATACTGGCAGAACCTAGCATTCTTGTTTGCCATTCGTGACATCAACCAAGATCCACTGCTCTTACCCAACATCACACTGGGATACAGCATCTATGAGAACTATTTCGATGAAAGAATAACTTACGATGCCACGATAGACCTGCTATCGACTGGAGAACAGAGCGTTCCAAATTACAGCTGTGGAAAGCAGAGTAACCTCTTGGTGGTTCTTGAAGGAGCAGGCACTGAAATTTCCAGCCTGATCTCAAGCATCTTGGATATCTACAAAACTCCACAGGTATGAATGGGTTGGGTGGTTGTAGGATGGGTTTATATGAAGCAGTGGTTCCCAACCTGTGGGTCACAGCCACATGAACAAAAATCCAGTCTGCAAATCTCCTTCCTCTTTATTTATTTTATTTCCTTTCCTTTCTGCCGAAATAACCAGCCCTGCTCCTTTTGGTACTAATGTTGAGGAGTGGTCCCTGGTTAAGTGTGCCTTGGTCAAAGTGGCTCCTGGTCAAAGTGGCCCTTGGTCAAAGTGGCCCTTGGTCAAAATGGCCCCTGGTCAAGTGGTCCCTGCTCAAAGTGGCCCTTGGACAAAGTGGTCCCTGGTCAAAGTGGTTCCTGGTCAAAGTGGGCCTTGGTCAAAATGGTCCCTGGTCAAGTGGTCCCTGGTCAAAGTGGTCCCTAGTCAAATGGGCCCTTGTCAAGTGGTCCCTGGTCAAAGTGACCCTTGGTCAAAGTGATCCCTGGTCAAAGTGGCCCTTGGTCAAAGTGGTCCCTGGTCAAATGGGTCCTGGTCAAGTGGTCCCTGGTCAAAGTGGCCCTTGGTCAAAGTGATCCCTGGTTAAAGTGGTCCCTGGTCAAGGTGGTCCCTGGTCAAAGTGGTCCCTGGTCAAGGTGGTCCCTGGTCAAAGTGGCCCTTGGTCAAAGTGGTCCCTGGTCAAAGTGGCCCTTGGTCAAAGTGGTCCCTAGTCAAAGCGGTTCCTGGTCAAAGTGGACCCTGGTCAACAGGTCCCTGGTCAAAGTAATCCCTGGTTAAGTGGGCCCTGGTCGAATGGCCCCGGTAAAAAAAAAGTGTGGGAACCACCGATACTAAGATATTCGAAAGGCATACTGTTTTATGGATGTTAATATAATAAGCAAATAGCATCCTTCCCCAGCCATTACTCAAGGTACACCATATTATCTAGACTTTTTGTGTTCCTTCCATTCTAGTGAAGAAAGCATTTTCTGATTTCAAATTAAAGCAACCTGAAAAATCGTGTTATGGGTGGCAAGACATTGTTGGCTAGGAGTCGTAAATTATGTTCAGAACTAAGCTACTAAAATGTATCAGATCACTTGGATATAGGGCTTGCAAAATTGCATTTTATTGCAAAAGAATGTTTATCCTCAAACACAATTTTTAATCCTGTAAATTCTTTTTAGATCAATGGTTCTCAACCTTCCTAATGCCACAACTCCTTAATGCAGTTCTTCATTTTGTGGTGACCCCCAACCATAAACTTATTTTTGTTGCTACTTCATAACTCTAATTTTTCTACTGTTATGGGTCGTAATCCAAATATCTGGTATGCAAGATGTATTTTCATTCACTGGACCAAATTTGGCACAAATACCCAATACACCCACATTAAAATACTGGTGGTTTGTGTGCGTGTGTGTGTCTGGGGTGTGTGTGTGTGTGAATTTGTCATTTAGGAATGTAGTTGCTGGGATTTATAGTTCACCTACAATCAAAGAGCATTCTGAACTCCACCAAAGATGGAATTAAACTAAACTTAGCACACAGAACTCTGACGACCAACTGAAAATACTGGAAAGGTTTGTTGGGCATTGACCTTGAGTTTTGGAGTTGTAGTTCACCTACATCCAGTGAGCACTGTGGACTCAAAATGGAGTCCACAGTGGTGGATTTGGACCAAACATGGCACGAATCCTCAATATGCTCAAGTGTGAACACTAGCAGAGTTTGTTGAAAATAGACTTTGACACTTGGGAGTTGTGGTTGCTGGGATTTATAGTTCGTCTACAATCAAAGAGCATTCTGAACCCCACCAACAATAGAATTGGGCCAAACTTCCCACACAGAACCGCCATGACCAACAGAAAATACTGTGTTTCCTGATGGTCTTTGGTGACCCCTATGACACCCTTTGTGACTCTCCCAGGGATCCTGACCCAATTATATGAATCTATGATTATGAAATCCAAAATACTTCTATATCCAAAATTGTCTCATTGGTTAGTGAGCTAGTGGTACTTTTCCTTTTTGTGGTTCATTGTATACTAACTTTGCAAACAATTATTAAACACATGGCTTATAGAATTACCATCAGGCTATGTGTTTAAAGTGTTTGTGAAAGTTGAGTAGTTTTCATGTTTAGGCTTGGTTTCTGTCTCTAATATATCCCATAATATAAACAAAAACAACAAAGCACATTAACTCCAAGAAAGGGTGAAGCTGTTAAAGCTAACAACATACATAATCCCATTACAAAAATTTGAAAATCGTCTTCAAAACCAAAACAGAAAACCAAACCTTTCCTTTCTTTTTAGGTCAGTTATGGCTTCCTTAGTAATGCATTCAGCGGAAAAAGTCAGTTAACTTTTCAATACCGAATGACTCCAAAGCAAGAACCTCCATATCTAGGCATTGTCAAACTGCTCCTGCATTTTAAATGGACTTGGATTGCTCTTTTTGCTCCAGAGAATGACTCTGGTGAAAAGTTCCTGAGTACCTTCGGATCTGTGGCCACCAAGAATGGTGTTTGCATTGCCTTCTCAGCAATGGTTCGTAGTCCGAATTTTGAAAAGTACCCAGCCAGCCCGTTCGATATATTTTCGTTTCTGGTGGATACAAACATCAATGTAGCTGTTTATCAAGTGGATTCTTTTATTGTGTATATACAAGGACTATTTATAAAACACGTTGAAAAGACCAGAAACTCAACTGTGGGGAAAGTTTGGATTGCAACAGCTTTGCAGGACCTCACCATGAGAATGCTGCATAGAGTGGTTGATCTCCGGCACAAACATGTTTCTTTGTCTTTCTCTGTCCAGATGAATAAAAGGAGACACTATAGTGACTTTGAGAAATATCAGGTTTATCTTGCACAGTTTGGGAAAGCAGCATTTAGTTGTTTTTTCTCAAGGCCAATGCAATCTCTGAAAATCTGGAAAAGATGTGCAGAAAAAAGCACCATGAAGGAGCTGCCTCAGGATGTGATTGAGGGAATCCATTCTCAAGACAGCTATAGTATTTATAATGCTATCCAGGCTGTGGCACGGACCTTGCATGAGGCACACTCTTCCCGACTGAAGTGGATGAGAATGACGAGTGGAGACAGGCTGACTCCTCAAAGGGTCCCTTCCTGGAAGGTATTACCACATACACTCGAATATAAGCCGACTCAAATATAAGCTGAAGCACCTAATTTTACCATAAAAAAACCCTGGAAAAACTTATTGACTCGAGTATAAATTGAGGGTAGGAAATGCAGCCGCTACTGGTAAATTTAAAAAATAAAAATAGATACCAATAAAATTACATTTATTGAGGCAACAGTAGGTTAAATGTTTTTGAATATTTACATTAAACTGTGTTGGGAATGGGAAGGGGTGGTTGAAAATGTGGGAAAATGATGTGGGAAAGAGTTGGCTGGAAAAGTAGGATATACTGGGGTGGGAAGGGGGCAACTGGGGAAGGGGGAAAGACTAAGGCAGGGGTCCACAAACTTTTTAAACAGAGGGCCAGGTCACACTCCCTCAAATTGTTGAAGGGCCGGATTATAATTTGAAAAAGACATGAATGAATTCCTATGCACACTGCACATACCTTATTTGTAGTGCAAAAAACACTTCAATGCAATACAATAATTACAATGAATAACAATTTTAACAAATACAAACTTATTAGTATTACAAAGGGAAGTGTCAGCCTGCATTTGGCTGATGAAATAGGATTGTTGTTGTTGTTGTGTGCTTTCAAGTCGTTTCAGACTTAGGTTGACCCTGAGTGAGGGCCGGGTAAATTTATTTATTTATTTATTTATTTATTTATTTATTTACCTTGCTTATATACCGCTGTTCTCAGCCCGAAGGCGACTCACAGCGGTTCACAACAAATACGAACAGCAAAAATTCAGTGCTACAGTATAGAAACAGTTAACAACCTAACACATTACACAATTAATAAACAGTTACTACAATACCCATTCACTGTCGTCTCATCATCAAAAACATGTTCTGGATTCGTCATCCATTGTTCCATTCCAGTGTTCATTAACCAATCATTGCACTAATTATTGGAACGCCTGCTCAAACAGCCAGGTCTTCACTTTTTTGCGGAATACCATTAGAGATGGTGCTAGTCTAATGTCCGTAGGAAGGGCGTTAGTTTGAGGTCTCCTGGACTAAGGTGTGGAAGAGGGGTTGCAAACTGGGAAAGGTTAGGAAAGGGCAGCTGGAAAAGTGGGAAAGATCCCATTCTAGAGTGTTAAGGGGAGGTTTCTTCCCTTCCTTCTTTTCCCTTTCTTTCATTCTCTTCCATTCCTTCTTTCCCATCTTTCCCCCTAACTTTCCTCCCACCTCCTTTTCTCGCTCCTTCATTCCCTTTTTCTTCCTTCCGTCTCCCATTCCTTCCTTCTTTCTCCCTTTCTACCACCAACACTAATACTTATTAACATTTTAGGCTGTTGATAGAACAACTTGTTTTTCAACTAGTGGAATGAGACAGATGCCCTTATTTTCCAAGGCTCTTGAAGGTGATGAAAAAGTACAAATAGTGACTAGAATTGCAATGAAGGATATTTCCAAAACAGCTGCAGTCAGACACAAATGGGTGCTAAGATCTGTGATGATGATGATGATGATGATGATGATGATGATGACGATGACGATGATAGCAATGTTAGATTACCTTTCTGTCACTATTGCATTGGTCCTGAATTGTCCAACAGAGAAATTTGCTGAACATCAAAAGGCGTTATCCTCTGGCAAATTGGGGAGGAAGAAAATCCAACAAATGCTCCGTTCAGCAAAGGACAAAAGGGATCCTCTCACCTCTGCAGGAGTCTACCGTATACCATGCAGCTGTGGACAAGTCTACATAGGGACCACCAAATGCCGCATTGCCCAAACACGAATCAAGGAACATGAAAGGCACTGCAGACTAATTCAACCAGAGAAGTCAGCCATAGCGTAGCACCTGATGAACCAACCTGGACACAGCATTTCATTTGAGAACATAAAAATGCTGGACGACTCTCACAACCACCATGTCAGACTACACAGAGAAGCCATTGAAATCCACAAGCATGTGGACAATTTCAACAGAAAGGAGGAGACCATGAAAATGAACAAAATCTGGCTACCAGTATTAAAAAACTCTAAAATTACAACAGCAAAACAGCAGAGAGGGAACAACCAGGCACATCTTAACACCTCTCAACAAAGGATTCCCTCAGGCTCAGCCAGGCCTTCAAATGCTAATGAAGGTGGTCAGTTGAAACATTCACACCTTGCTCCAGCAGAGAAGAGCTCTTTGCCCCACCCCAGTCATTCCACAGATATATAAACCAATTTTCCTAATTCCAACAGACCTCACTACCTCTGAGGATGCTTGCCATAGATGCAGGCGAAACGTCAGGAGAAAATGCCTCTAGAACATGGCCATATAGCCCAAAAAAACCCACAAGAACCTAGGAAGGAAATCCTTCATCAAGGTGTGACCATTTTGCCAGATAGAATTAATTGCATCCACTGAATCGTTCGTGTCAGGAATATAACACACGATGCATCTATGCTATAAAATTAATGCTATAAAATCTTGGAGTTTTTCTAAGTTTTTAACTTTCTCTTCCAAGGGGTGCTGGTGCCTTTTCAAACTGCAAACATTTGGATTCCATGTTATGAACCATGGCAGTGGACATGGTGCCAAACTGCATTCATTCAGTGTAGACACATCCATAGTAAAGTAATATTCTACCGTGTAATCCAAGGGTGTCTGGGAAATCCTTGGAAATGCCCAAGAAAACCTTCACTCACTAACACTTGATCTTTACTCATGTTCATTGATTTAAGGTTTTCAGTAGAGCCTTATCATGCCGCATTATCACAGGGTATCTGCGCCCTACACCACTGGAGAAATTACACTGCTTAGCCGGTATTGCACCACCTGACATCCGCCGGGAAGTTGCAGCCAGTAGTGAAAGGACCAAGGCAGAGACATCTCCAGCTCATCCCCTGTTTGGGTATCAGCCAGCATGCCAACGACTTAAATCTAGACATAGTTTTCTTAGATCTACAGAGACACTCACTGGAACACCTCAGCAAGCGAGAGTTCAAAAGTGGCAGGCTCAAACCCAGCATCTCAATCCGTGGGTGATACCAGATGAGAGACTCCCCCCTGGGCACACAGAAGACTGGGCTTGGAAGGCGCTGAACAAACTGCGCTCTGGCACCACAAGATGCAGAGCCAACCTTCAGAAATGGGGCTACAAAGTGGAATCCACGACATGCGAGTGCGCAGAAGAGCAAACTACTGACCACCTGCTGCAATGCAAACTGAGCCCTGCCACATGCACGATGGAGGACCTTCTTGCGGCAACACCAGAGGCACTCCAAGTGGCCAGATACTGGTCAAAGGACATTTAATAAGCTACCAAGTTTGCAAAATTTTTGTTTTTTTTAAATCTGTTTGTTTGTTTTGTTCTGTTAGAAATGTAATACAATGTTCTGGTTGCGGATGACATGATAAATAAATAAAGTAGAGCCTTAGCTAATTAGGCAGGGTTCTTGTTTGCTTTGAGGAAGGTGTACTTCCGTACTGCCTTCATATGGCTACCTGAAGTTGAATCCAAACTGCCATTTAATGCCGTTTGAAACAGCTTTGTCTGGCATATGTAGATTCAGTCTGAGACCTTTGATAAACACAAATATGAGGTGAGGCAGATCCCTGGATGTTTAGTCAATAGATACGCATTCAATAGATCACTTCATCACATTTACTAAATTCCACTGAGTGCTACACTTAAAACCTGGGAAGCCACTCTTGCCATTACATTAGTTTGGCTTAAAGTGTAGGATAGAGCATTCTTTGCATATTTTAAGAGTGAGGACCAGCATTCTTTTAAAAATGTTTCAGGAAGTGGTGGGGAAGTGGGTTTTTTAAAAGTCATCTGAATGTTTGGCCATTTTTGTGATGGCATTAGTTGCTCCCAGGTTTACAATGAAACATGTTTCCCCAATTTGCAGGAGAGGAAATTGCGGGAGGAGCCAAAAGTCCCCTTGTTAGGGAAAGCATTACCTTTTGTTCACAAGATGTAGAACAGGATTTCCTATCTCAAATATATACCTCTTTTCCTGTGTCATTCCAGCTGAATCCTTTCCTGAGAAACTTTGAGCTTTATAATACTTCCAAGGATGGTATTTATCTAGATGAGAATGGAGATCTGGCAACTGACTTTCAAATCATGAATTGGGTGGTTTTTCCCAACAAATCCTCTACTGGAATTGAAGTCGGAAGTATAGAGAGACGGAACTCCTCAAAGATCAAGTTCACCATAGATCAGAGTGTCATTGTATGGGCCGAGTGGTTTAATCAGGTGGGGCAAATAAGACATTTCTTTTATTGTATTGTCGAAGGCTTTCATGGCTGGAATCACTCAGTTCTTGTGGGTTTTTTCGGGCTATATGGCCATGTTCTAGAGGCATTTTTCCTGACGTTTCGCCTGCATCTATGGCAAGCATCCTCAGAGGCGCTGCGTTTGGTGGTCCCTATGTAGACTTGTCCACAGCTGCATGCCCAAACACGAATCCAGGAACATGAAAGGCACTGCAGACTACTTCAACCAGAGAAATCAGCCATAGCAGAGCACCTGATGAACCAACCTGGACACAGCATTTTATTTGAGAACACAAAAATGCTCGACCACTCTCACAACCACCATGTCAGACTACACAGAGAAGCCATTGAAATCCACAAACATGTGGACAACTTCAACAGAAAGGAAGAAACCATGAAAATGAACAAAATCTGGCTACCAGTATTAAAAAACTCAAAAATTGCAACAGCTAAACAGCAGGGAGAAAAACAGGCAGGGACATCTAATCACCTTTCAAGAAGAGTTTGTTCCAGGCACAGTCAGCCCATTGTATGCTAATCAAGGTGGTCAGTGGAAAGATTCACACCCAGCCCAACTTACAAAAGCCCTTTGTCTCACCCTGGCCATTCCACAGATATATAAACCCCTTTCCCCCCCCCAGTTCCAGCAGACCTCACCTCTGAGGATGCTTGCCATAGATGCAGGCAAAACGTCAGGAGAAATGCCTCTAGAACATGGCCATATAGCCCGAAAAAACCCACAAGAACTGATTTCTTTTATTTCTGCTCATGGCTGTTATCTACTCTTAAGTCAACCCTACTAACTTCAATGGGCTTCACATAGATGCATAGACTACAACCTTAAACTCTGTATACAAAGTTCATGAATGTTTTGTATGCGCCTTATACAGAGTACATATTGTGAAGGTAATTTTATCCACAACAGTTGTAATAATTTTGTGTATAAAATAAAATTTATTTGCAATGAATGATGAAACAGTAAAAGTGTCAGTATCTCAATATTCAGGATTTGGAGTACGGTGGTGGGACCGAGAGCAGGACCTCCCCAGAAGATCTTAGTCTTTGTGGTGGTTTGTAAAGGGAGATGCATTTGGATAAGTAAACTGGGCCGGGATAAAGTGGGCCAAGAATATCCATGGCCAAAAGGGTCTTACAATAGGTAAGATCTGTAACGTAGTAATGCAGCTGCAGTGTTTCCTGGATCACAATGGTAAGATCAAGACCAGGTTACTGGTCTGACTGATTATTATATTATTATTTCAGGTGGTCAATGGGTACTGTCAAGAACTGCCCTGAAATGCTTTCCTTTTCCTCCATCCAATTCTTTCCGTCCAATGAATTTCCTCTGATAAAACTCTTCATTAATACATTCTCTTGAATGTTTCTTAGACTGTGCCCATCTCTAGATGTACTGAAAGTTGTCGCTCTGGATATGCTAAGTTGATGAGGGAAGGAGAGCCGTTTTGCTGCTATGAATGTGCCCTTTGTGCGGAAGGAACCATCTCCACCCAGGAAGGTAGGTGACTCCAGAGTGCCCCTCTCTCAGTGCTGACCAAGGATTTTGCCTGATCAGAGTCCAGAGGCTGTAGCAACAGACAGCAACAAAGAGTCCAAGGTAAAGAAGTTTTAAACACAGTCCAGGCAGTCTATGCAAAATACCACAGTCAAAAACCATAAATCCCGTATCCCGAATTTGATAAACTGAAAGTTTGCTTCCAGTAGTTTAACTGGAGAAAGTAGCCTGTACATAAACTCAGATAGTTCATTGCTGTCACCATTCTAGATAGTGTTTCAGACATATGTCACAGGGTCTCTGCAAAAGTGGAAAAACGCTGAAGAAAAAATAAACACGATTTTCTTCATCTCAGAGAATCCCTTTCTACTCCAGGTCCTGCTGTGGGACTTTAATGGCAGCATCTGATAAAAAACATAGTGTTCCAGTACAGAACCTAGAAGTTCCTGGAGAACATCCTAGTAAAATCTGCAAATCAAATCTGCAGATGTTAATCCCACATATATGGAGGGCTGACTGTCCTGTCTGCTTTGACAGCACTTTGCTCGGGTAAAGAAATGTTCCAATCCTGTTCTCTGAGAGCCATGTTGGGTAAGGCGGGAAATGTTCCCACTGAACCTGGGAATGGACAGAAGGAGAGCCATGCTATCTCCCATTAATAAAGCTTCTTGCTGGGCCGGGCTATAGCACAGCTGGTAAATCACCACCAGCAACAATAAGATCTACCAATCAAAAGGTTGCCAGTTTGAAGCCTAGGTTGGGGTGAGTACAGACTGTCAGCCCAGCTCACTGTTTACCTAAGCAGTTTGAAAACAGTTTAGAGCTGTAAGGAGAGAAATTAGATGCAGCTAAAAAGTAGGGGAGATATTTTATGACATCATAAAAAAGAAAAAGACCAGAAAATGCTGGTGATCAAAAGGAAGGAGGAGGTCCTGATGGCTCTTCATCATAGAGGATGGAGCGACTCCAGCCGCCTCCGTGGCTGGATTTGTGCACAACCTCCAAGGTGCTGAAAGCTGGACACCAACACAACATACCTTCTTTCTATCTGTTCTGTGCTCTCTGTCCAAATGGCATTGAATGTTTGTGGTGTACATGTACTGTGATCCGCCCTGCATCCCCTTGGGGAGATAGGGCAAAATATAAATAAAGTGTTATTATTATTATTATTATTATTATTATTATTATTATTATTGCCCACCATCCTGTTTCTGTCAGTTTTATCACTGAAGACAGGCAAAGCAGCCTTATAGCTAGTGTCAGTCCCTATACACAACACCATCTGCAGTCTGCTGGCCATCCACCTCCTTCCTGTGCTTCTCCCACTTGTAGCCATTTATGGATAACACCATAAAACCCCACAATGTTTATACCACCTTTGGTGAGATGGGCCCTTCTGCTTCTGTGCTAGTATACCGACTGTAAAGTCATATTGAAGGAGGGTATTCTCTCCAATGTTCTCCAAAAGCTGTCTTTTTTCCTGTTATTTTATATTTATATTTGCCTGGTTTTGTTTTGTGTATAGACTACAGATCAAGTGTTACGTTGCTTTATGGTCATTCTTCATCTCTTTTGTTCTTTTCAGATGCGGATCACTGTATTAAGTGTCCCGATGAGGATTACTCCAACAAGGATCGCACAGAATGTCTTGCCAAGTCTATCATCTACCTTTCCTATGAAGACCCTTTGGGAATCAGCATAGCTTTCTTTGCTCTGTTCTTTACCTTAATCACAGGGTTTGTCTTAGGTATCTTCCTCAAATACCAGGAAACAGCCATGGTCAAAGCCAACAACCGTGATCTCACCTACATGCTTCTCATCTCCCTCCTGCTTTCCTTCGTGTCTTCCTTTCTATTCATTGGCCAACCATGGACGGCAACTTGCCTTCTTCGACAAACTGCTTTCAGCATTATCTTCTCAGTGGCTGTCTCATCCTTGTTGGCAAAAACCATAATGGTGGTGGTGGCCTTTATGGCCACTAAACCAGGAAGTGGGATGAGGAAATGGTTGGGGAAGAGTTTGGCCAACTCCATAGTCATTTCTTGCTCTAGTGTTCAAGTGACAATCTGTATGGTCTGGCTGGGATTCTCTCCTCCATTTTCAGATTCCGACATGCACTCCCAGCCTGGGCAGATCATATTGCAATGCAATGAGGGGTCTATGGTCATGTTTTACAGTGCCCTTGGCTACATGGGCTTTCTGGCTGCCATCTGTTTCACTGTGGCTTTCATTGCCAGGAAGTTGCCAGGGGCTTTCAATGAGGCCAAGCTGATCACCTTCAGCATGCTGGTATTTTGCAGTGTTTGGGTCTCCTTTGTGCCCACCTATCTGAGCACCAAAGGGAAATACATGGTGGCTGTGCAGCTCTTCTCTATTTTGTCCTCCAGTCTGGGGTTACTGGGTTGCATTTTTATCCCCAAATGCTACATTATACTGTTTAGACCTCATTTGAATACAAAGAACTTTCTGATGCTGAAAACCCAAGAGCAGACTTGATTTTTATCTTAATTTGCTCTTCATTTGGCACTGGTTTGCCAGGCATGTAAAGGAACTCACATCTTCTTTTAGGAATATATAACAGCAATCCAGAAAACAATTAAAGTTTAGAGTAAGTGGCCAGGAACATTGTGTTTGTGTGTCTTTATGTCACTTTTGATGTATGGCAGTCATAAGGCAGAATTTGTTCTTGTCGCCTAGGGCAACTGTCTTGGCAGGTTTAAAGAGAGGCAAAATGGACACAGGTATTAATTATATGAAGACAAAAAAAGTACTCAAAAGATTCAGACTTACTTAGGTGATGCCTCGTTGTCTGAGTAGGATTGTCTTCCAAGATCGGTGTACTGGTGGTGGGTCCATAGGTGACCGTGGAGCCCTATTCTTGACCTGCATCTTCTCCTACAGTAAGGGCATCTGTTTCCAGGTGGAAGGGGGTCCCGGTCAGGGTTGGCTTGATGTGCACATTTCTCTTGGCACATTTCTCTCTTTCACCCTCCATTCATGCCTCTTCAAATTCTGCAGCACTGCTGGTCACAGCTGACCTCCATCTGGAGCACTCAAGGGCCAGGGCTTCCCAGTTCTCATTGACTATGCCAGAGTTTTTAACATTGGCTTTGAGCCCATCTTTAAATCTCTTTTCCTGCCCACCAACATTCTGTTTTCCTAAAAAGATTCAGAATAAAATGCTGAAAGTCACATGTATGTGTGATGCCCAGTATCTATTATAGGAGGAACAATTGGTGTCTTCCAGAGCAATGGTTTTATATGTGTTACCAAAGGCTTTCATGGCTGGAATCACTTGGTTACTGTGAGTTGCTGTGGATGCTTGCCACAGATGCAGGTGAAACATCAGGAAATAATGCTACTGGAACCACACAGCCTGAGAAATTCACAATAACCCAATAATGTTATACTTCATTAGCAACTTGCATCATCTAATGGCCAGGCTGGGCAAATAGAAATGTACACCTTTTTTCTGTTACTTATATGGTCAAAAAGTAGAGATCTAACTAAATTTGTAGTTTCCTACTGCCTAAATAAGGGGATGTCAAACAGAAAGCACCTCCTGTCTATGCACTGACAACCCAAAGGAAATAGCCAATCCTGATGATATTGAGCAGTTTAGAGCAGTTCGCGGATAGCGAGATCCAGACTGTGGATAGCGAAACCCAGTACGCTGATACCGAGACTCAGCTAGTGGCTGGCTTCACACTGATTGGCAGAGCCGGTGCTGACATCACACCATGTTGAGAAGCTGAACCAAAGGGGTTCAAGTTTTTAGTCGGATTGCTAAAAGGAAGGACCAGTCCTAGCTATGTAAGGGCAGGACTCAGGGGTTTATTATAACCAGTTTGATCTTCAGCTTTGGTATTTTAAGAGTAAGAGTAATGAACTTTGCAGTATAATCTAGCCAGGGCGCTAGAGGAAAGAGATTCCCGATCGTCTTATTGTGTCTTCAATGTCCAATCTGAAGAAATAAAAGTGGGAATTTGGATTCAAGGTCAGTCAGAAAGATTGAGGTGGAATTTGCTCTTCAAGGAGTAAATATTCAGTTGAATTATAAGTAAAGTGAAGAAACTATAAGGTTGACCCAGTCAAGAAACTGAGGAAAGAAACTAAGTTCTAAAGGAAGGAAATAACAGACAGTAAGGTGTCAGAAGATAAGCCATTATTAAATATTAATAGTAACAGTTTCATGTTTCCGTAAGAACAAAGTGTTAACTGTAGCACCAACAAGAAGATAATGTGTAACGATCCAGCTTGTATGAACCTGAGTAATCTTTAAATAAACATTTTACTGTTCAGTTCAAATACTGAGAACTTGTGTCTAATTATTTAAGAGAAGATTCTTCACAAAATAGAAGGCTGGAGATCCTGTGGAGCTGAATACAGTTTTGTGACATTTGGTTACACATATTAAAGAGGCACAGACAGGTGTTTTAAAAGTCATCTCTCATACAAGCTTCACTCATCTCTCATTCATTCATATATATATATATAAAATAAACAAAGCCTCAGCAACACACACCACTGCTATCTTAGTCTCCTCATCTCCCCGATTTTATATATTTGTTGTTTGTTCATTCAACCTTTCTTTTACAATTGGTGGCAGCAGTGGCATAATAAAATAAAGGTCCCTCCTGCCATGTTAATATTGGCTACGGTTGTTTTTTTTAGATTTCTTTTACACCTTCCATTTTCCCCAGCATCATTATCTTCTCCAAGCTTTCCTGTCTTCTCATGATGTGGCCAAAGTACTTAATCTTTGCCTCTAATATCCCTCCCTCCAGTGAGCAGCTGGGCATTATTTCCTGGAGGATGGACTGGTTTCTCTGGGAAAGGAGAAATGGCATTGAGGGAAAACAGTGGCAGAACCTCCCAACTTCAGGGTGGGTGTCATGTGGTAATGAGTGCTTTTTGTCCAGGCAGCCATACAAAAGAAGGTTGGCCCAATTCAAAGTACAGTTATCCTTTGGTTTATCTGGTTCATGATGGCTGAAGATGATGGGTGCTTGAGTCCTTGTTAAGTGAAGACTAGGAAGGCACAAAAGGAATCAAGGCCATGAAAGGTCACCAGGGTCTTCAAGGTGACTCCATGGCTACAAAAGTATTTCATACAAGGAGCGTTCATTAAAGATTTCTCCTGACCCACTTTTTTTTTAATCACAGGATGTTGAATCTTCACATGTGTAATGATATAAGTCTCTATAGGTTACATGCACACTTACAACTCAAAACTGATAATGGTCTTGATTTTACAGGTGCTGAAGTGGTGTGAGGTTGATAAAGGACCGAGTGGAATACAGAGCAGTCATTAACTTCCTTTGCTTATAATAACTGTAATAATAATAATAATAATTTTATTTTTGTATTCTGCCACCATCTCTCCGAAGGGACTCAGGGTGGCTTACATGGGGACCAAACCCAGTCAAACAGAGTTAAAATATACACAATAAAATACATACACAACATCATAATCATAGAATCATAGAGTTGGAAGAGACCTCGTGGGCCATCCAGTCCAACCCCTGCCAAGAAGCAGGAAAATCACATTCAAAGCACCCGCAACAGATGGCCATCCAGCCTGTGTTTAAAAGCCTCCAAAGAAGGAGCCTCCACCACACTCTGGGGCAAAGAGTTCTACTGCTGGACAGCTCTCACAGTCAAGAAGTTCTTCCTAATTTTCAGATGGAATCTCCTTTCTTGTAATTTGAAGCCATTGTTCCCGTCCTAGTCTCCAGGGCAGCAGAAAACAAGCTTGCCCCCCCCCCCTTCCCTATGACTCCCTCTCACATATTTATAAAAACATTATAAAAATATAATTCATCATACAACAACCAGAAACCGAGCATAGCAGACATTTCAGAACTAAGGGGCGAGGCAAGAGCTTGTGCAATACAACTGCAAGGACAGAGCTGATAAAGAAATGCAAGAGCCAGATAAGAAGTTAGGGCTGGAAGGACCCAGTCGAATTAGTGTTCTACTTGAAAGGCTGCACACACCAAAAGAGACATTCAATGAGAAGAAAGAGGTTAATGGTGATGACCATATGATGTAGTCAAGAACTGGCATCATCAATTCAAATGTGGTTGGACTTTGGTGGAAACAGCTCCAATTCCAGTGCAACCCCACTCTGCTATAGATGAACACACCATCCAGGAAGTGGAGATCACCATTTTGGAAAATCTCCGCGTAACCATTTGCCACTTAACCCAAAATGTCAAGATTAGTGTAGGGTCTGTGGGAAAATAATCCAAGACGATCTTCACATGCATAAGGTATCTGCTCACTGGGTCTTCCAACTGCTCACACCTTTCCAGAAGCAGGAATGAGTTGAATGCTCTCAGGCTCTATTGATGATGTGCCATGAAAACCAGGAGAATTTTTTCAACATTGATCACACAGGATGAAAGCTGGGTCCATCACTATGATCCTGAGACTAAAGTCCAGTTAATGCAATGGAAGCATCTTGGCTCACCACCTTCAAAGAAGGCACGTGCTCAATTCTCGGCAGGCAAGGTCATGCTCACAGTATTTTGGGACCAGCACGGAGTTGTATTGATGGATTTCCTAGCAAAAGGTACCATGATCACTAAGGCATATTATGCTTCACTGCTGCGGAAATTGCAGAACGCTACCAAAACCAGGAGACATGGCATGCTCACCAAAAGTGTCCACCTTCTGCAACACAAGCCCTAGTTCATGACTCACATGTTGCCCAAATGAAAGCATGCTCCCATGGCTTTGAAATTCTACCGCATTCTCCTTATTCACCTGATCTTACACCATTGGGCTTCCATCTCTATCTAACAATGAAGTTATTTTTAATCATAGAATCATAGAATCATAGAATCAAAGAGTTGGAAGAGACCTCATGGGCCATCCAGTCCAACCCCCTGCCAAGAAGCAGGAATATTGCATTCAAATCACCCCTGACAAATGGCCATCCAGCCTCTGCTTAAAAGCTTCCAAAGAAGGAGCCTCCACCACACTCCGGGGCAGAGAGTTCCACTGCTGAACGGCTCTCACAGTCAGGAAGTTCTTCCTCATGTTCAGATGGAATCTCCTCTCTTGTAGTTTGAAGCCATTGTTCCGCGTCCTAGTCTCCAAGGAAGCAGAAAACAAGCTTGCTCCCTCCTCCCTGTGGCTTCCTCTCACATATTTATACATGGCTATCATATCTCCTCTCAGCCTTCTCTTCTTCAGGCTAAACATGCCCAGTTCCCTAAGCCGCTCCTCATAGGGCTTGTTCTCCAGACCCTTGATCATTTTAGTCGCCCTCCTCTGGACACATTCCAGCTTGTCAATATCTCTCTTGAATTGTGGTGCCCAGAACTGGACACAATATTCCAGATGTGGTCTAACCAAAGCAGAATAGAGGGGTAGCATTACTTCCTTAGATCTAGACACTATGCTCCTACTGATGCAGGCCAAAATCCCATTGGCTTTTTTTGCCGCCACATCACATTGTTGGCTCATGTTTAACTTGTTGTCCACGAGGACTCCAAGATCTTTTTCACACGTACTGCTCTCGAGCCAGGCATCCCCCATTCTGTATCTTTGCATTTCATTTTTTCTGCCAAAGTGGAGTATCTTGCATTTGTCACTGTTGAACTTCATTTTGTTAGTTTTGGCCCATCTCTCTAATCTGTCAAGATCGTTTTGAATTCTGCTCCTGTCCTCTGGACTATTGGCTATCCCTCCCAATTTGGTGTCGTCTGCAAACTTGATGATCATGCCTTCTAGCCCTTCATCTAAGTCATTAATAAAGATGTTGAACAGGACCGGGCCCAGGACGGAACCCTGCGGCACTCCACTTGTCACTTCTTTCCAAGATGAAGAGGAAGCATTAGTGAGCACCCTCTGGGTTCGTCCATTTAACCAATTACAGATCCACCTCACCGTAGTTTTGCCTAGCCCACATTGGACTAGTTTCCTTGCCAGAAGGTCATGGGGGACCTTGTCGAAGGCCTTACTGAAATCCAGGTACGCTACATCCACGGCATTCCCCGCATCTACTCAGCTTGTAGCTCTATCGAAGAAAGAGATCAGATTAGTCTGGCATGACTTGTTTTTGATAAAGGGCAAACGTTTTTCAGATGATGAGACTCTGATTTCTGAGGTCACAACGTGGCTTTTGGAGCAACCTGTGGACTTCTACAAGCAAGGCGATTACAGTTGCTTAAAAAGATGGGAGAAGTGTTTGTCCCTAGATGGCACCTATGGAGAGAAGGACATAACTGGGCCAAGTTTCATTGCTCTCACTCCACAGGAAGTGGGTCAGGGGGAATCTTTAATGAATGCCCCTCGTATAATCATTAAAAATTAGAGCATTAAAACACACACACAAGCGTCTAGGTACCATTTGACACACAAATATTGTATGGGGGCCAACAGCAGTGGATATTGGGGCCTTTAGGAATGCTGGGAACAGGAAAGAGAAGGATTTCATTTGGGGTTAGGTTGGCTGCATGGTAGCCCAGGCAGGCAGTTTGGAGCATAGAAAGGGTGGGAGACTAGAAAATAGAGTAATGGCTTCAAAGTACAAGAAAGGAGATTCAAACTGAACATAAGGAAGAACTTCCTGACTGTGAGAGCTGTTAAGCAGTGGAACTCTGCCCCAAAGTGTGGTGGAGGCTCCTTCTTTGGAGGCTTTTAAAGAGAGATTGGATAGCCAACTGTTGGGGGTGCTTTGAATGCGATTTTCATGTTTCTTGGCAGGGGGTTGGACTGGATGGCCCACGACATCTCTTCCAACTCTGTGATTCTATGATTCTATCTATTTCTAGTAGAAACCGACCATAAATTGACACTGGAAGACTAAAGTTTTCTAGCAAGCACATTTTAATCAAGTCCATAAATAATCAGATCTTAAAAACTCAAAACCACAAATGTGGAGCTAACTGTATTACAATAGGTGTACTGGAAGTATTGAGGCATGTCATGGAATTGTATATGTCACAGTTTATTTTCTTGACCAAAGACAAACAAAACTTTTCTAACCCTTGAAAAAGAATGACACTGATGAGTTGAACAGACTTTTTCCCCAGCAACGCATCTCCACTTGGAATCACTTATGACCAATCTGCTTATTATGCCACAGGAGTTATTTTATTTTTGCTGTTTGGGGATTATCAAAATGATGGTGATTTATTCTACTTCTCAGGGGGTATTTGTCCAAAGATCATCCTTGAAACTAACAGGAGAACCCTCAAAACAATAACAATGCTTAGTAATGCTGCAGCTGTGGAACATGACAAGCTAGAGCAAACAAATTATATATATCTTCTCTTCCATTGAGAACTTGGGCTGAAAATAAGGAAAGGCAGAGACTATGCCAATGTGGAGCTCAATAAGGATCTCTCCCTTCACATGGTTAGACTATATTAGCAAAACTGCACCCTGAAAACTTGCTTTTGTGAGAGGGTTTGGCATCTAATTATTCTGCTCTGAGGCTTGAACAAAGTATTTGTTGTGTCCACATATGAAAAAGTGTGAAGGAGAAAGAAAATTGGAGGGATCCATACTAGTAGGCATCTCCATCATGATATGGTGGTGGCTGATACTGCTTATGCTGCTACACAGAGATGTCTATGGGATGGTGAAGGCAAAATGCCAAATGAAATGGATTGCAGATCGAATTAACCCATTTAATTACTATAAGCCTGGAGATTACACAATTGGTGGGATCACAGAGACAGCAAATCTTATGCTTTATCCTTATGTTTTTTTCAGACCTCCTCAGATACGTTCTCTCAGGTAAGAAATCAGAACATGTAATGCTCTTCCATTGCTAAAAATTGCTATGGTGTCGTCAAGACCAGACATCTTTGGGTAGCTGCAAACCTTCTGCTTTTTCTGGCAATACATGCTGCTCATTGATATTCCTTCTTCATCTCTCCCCCTGCCCCCTCTTTTCCTTCTCCTTTTCCTCCTCTTCATATATTTTTACCAAACAGAGGGTGAAAATCCTATGGCTTCCATTGTATTGCAGAGCAGAGAATATGGAGTACTGGCAGATCCTGCCATTCTTGTTTGCCATTCGTGACATCAACCAAGATCCACTGCTCTTACCCAACATCACACTGGGCTACAATGTCTATGAGAACTATTTCAATGAACGAATAACTTATGATGCTGTGATAGACCTGCTATCGTCTGGACAACAGAGCGTTCCAAATTATAGCTGTGGGAAGCAGAGGAACCTCTTGGTGGTTATTGAAGGGGCCAACACTGAAATTTCCAGCCACATCTCAAGCATCTTGGACATCTACAAAACCCCACAGGTATTAATGGGCTGGGTGGTTGTAGGATGCATTTACATATATAAAGGAATTCAAAAAATAAAGCTCAGGGTGAAATGAACACATGTCATTTTATGGATGTTAATGTCATTGACAAATAGCATAATTCCCTGGTTATTACTCAAAATACATCATAGAATCATAGAATCACAGAGGTGGAAGAGACCTCATGGGCCACCCAATCTAACCCCCTGACCAGAAGCAGGAAAATTGCATTTGAAGCACCCTTGACAGTTGGCCATCCAGCCTCTGTTTAAAAGCCACCAAAGAAGAAGCCTTCCTTCTAGGACCTTCCTCTATGACTCCATATAGAACCTTGTGTTCCTGGGACAAAAAACATTTTTTATTCATACCAAATCCATAAAACCTGAAAAAATGAGTTATAGGGGGCAGCATATTGTTGACTAGGGATAGAATAGTATGTACAGATTAAAAGTACTAAAATATATCAGATCACTTCAGTACTAGGCTTGGAAAATTACATTTTACAGCAAAAGAATGTACATTCTCTGCATATTTTTTATTCTTGTGAAATTTGTTCTAATCCTATCATTTGGAAACAAACTCCATGTTTCTATATATGTATATGTGTATGTAGGAGCCCCCAGTGGCTCAGTGGGTTAAACTGCTGAGCTGCTGAACTTGCTAACTGAATGGTTGCCTGTTTGAATTTGGGGAGCGAGGTGAGCTACCGCTGTTAGCCCCAGCTTCTGCTAACCTAGCAGTTCGAAAACATGCAAATATTAGTAGATCAACAGATACCACTCTGTCAGGAAGGTAACGGCGCTCCATGCTCTTCGGCTTAGAAATGGAGATGAGCACCACCCTCTCTTAATGTCAAGGGACACCTTTACCTTTACCTTTATGTTATTACTGGGTTGCTGTAGGTTTTCCAGGCTGTACGACTATGTTACAGAAGTATTCTCTCCTGACGTTTCACTCACATCTATGGTAGGCATCCTCAGAGGTTGTGAGATCTGTTGGAAACTACCCGCAGCATCAGACACAACTGGACTTAATGTCAGGGGAAATCCTTTACCTTTACTGTATGTGTATGTGTGTATAATATATATTTATTTATGATCTATTTCAGTTCTATGATTCTATGATTCTGAAAACCAAAATACTGCAAAATGCAAAATTATCTCATTGGTTAGTGAGTGAGTTGAACTTTTGCTTTTTGATGGTTTATGGTATACAAATTTGTTTCATGCACACAAGGATTGAAATATTGTTTACTGAATTGCCTTCAGGCTATGCGTTTAAGGTGTATGTGAAAGGAAAGTGGTCTTCCTGTTTAGACTTGGGGGTCTCTCTCTTATATATCTCGTGCACAGGTATTTCAATAACCAAAAGAAGCCTAAATAGAGAACACTTCTGGTCACAGGAATTTTTATTTACTACACAGCTTTCACAACTATATGTAGAAAAGGAAAAAAGTATCAGACTTTGGTAGTTTCTATGTCTTTACTTATCTATTGGTAGTTTCCTTATAGTTGCTCTTCAAATCTTCCTTTTCTTATTTTTTTATACCAATGTCTATTTTAAGTAATGCTTGAGCCAAGGTAAAGAAAATCTTTAACTGTTTTGATGACTTCATCTTTCATTTTAATGTTATGTAAATAATCTGTGTACCTTTTATCCTTTAATACTCAATTTTCCTTTGATCAGTAGTGACTCCAGGTCTTGATATTTTCTTCTGTTATATGGTGACTGTTCTTTCCCCCTATTTTCACTGAGGGTCCTTCCAGACAGGCTCCAAAATGCAGGATCTATTGGGCTTTTACCTGAGGTATCCAAACATCAGCTCAGGTAGAAGTGAATTAGTTAGATATCTGATAAGATCTGGATCTTTAGTAAAATCTGGGCCAAACAAGGTATGGGCCAAATGTGCATTGGGCCTGTGTCTGTATCACGTGATCCTCAGGCCCAATCTATCCAGCCCCCCCCCAGCCCCCCCCCCCCAAACTAGCCTTAAAATGTAAAAAAATAAATACACTGAGTCGCCATTAAGCTTTTCCATGAGTCCTCCTGGGACAGTGTAATGGCACACTAGGAGATGGGGGGAGGGGGGTTCCACTGCTGAACGGCTCTCACAGTCAGGAAGTTCTTCCCAATGTTCAGATGGAATCTCCTTTCCTATAGTTTTAAGCCATTGTTCTGCATCCTAGTCTCCAGGGCAGCAGAAAACAAACTTTCTCCCTCCTCCTTCTGACTCCCCCTTACATATTATACATGGCCCTCATCACGTCTCTTCTCAACCTTCTCTTCTTCACGCGAAACATGCCCAGCTTTTTAAGCCGCTCCTCATAGGGCTTGTTCTCCAGACCCTTGATAATTTCAGTCACCCTCATCTGGATACCTTCCAGCTTGTCAACATCTCTCTTCAATTGTGATACCCACAGTATGATTCCAGGTGTGATCTGACCAAGGCAGAATAGAGGGGTAGCATGACTTCTCTGGATCTAGACACCAGACTCCTATTGATACAGGCCAAAATCCCATTGGCTTTTTTTGCTGCCACATGACATTTGTATAAAGCACATTAAACCCTAAGAAAGAGTGAAGTTGTTAAAGCTAGCGAAGTACATAGTTCTATTACACAAATTTGAAGTTCACCTTCAAAATCAAAATAGCACCAAACCTTTCCTTTCTTTATTAGGTCAGCTATGGCTTCCTTAGTAATGCTTTTGGTGGAAAAAGTCAATTACCTTTTCTGTACCGAATAGCCCCAAAGCAAGAACCTCCGTACCTGGGCATTGTCAAACTGCTCCTGCATTTAAAATGGACTTGGGTTGGCCTTTTTGCTCCAGAGAATGACACTGGTGAAAAGTTCCTGAGTACCTTCAGATCTGTGGCCAACCAGAATGGTGTTTGCATTGCCTTCACAGAAACGCTTCCTGTGCTGAATTTTGGCGAGCAATTCACAACCAGCACCAAATTCAATATGCTTTCATTTCTTTTGGATAAAATAGTCAATGTAGCTGTTTATCAACTGGACCCTTTTATTGTATATACACAAGGGCTACTTATAAGACATGTTGAAAAGACCAGAAACTCAACGGTGGGGAAAGTTTGGATTTCAACAGCTTTGCAGGACCACACCATGAGATTGCTGCACAGAGTGGTTGATCTCCAGCACAAACATGTCTCTTTGTCCTTCTCTGTCCAGATGAATAAAAGGAGACACTATAGTGACTTTGACCAAAATATGATTTATCTCACACAGTTTGGAGAAGCGGCATTTCATTGTTCCTTTTCACGGCCATTTCCATCTGTGAAAATCTTGAAAAGGTGTGCAGAAAAGAACACTGTGAAGAAGCTCCCTCAGGATGTGATTGAGAGAATCCTTTCTCAAGACACCTACAGCATTTATAATGCCCTCAAGGCTGTGGCATGGACCTTGCATGAGGCACACTCTTCCCAATTGAAGTCGATGAGAATGATGGGTGGAAACAGGTTGACTCTTCAAAGGGTCCTTTCATGGAAGGTATTTCTTTTTCTACATATACAGTCCCATTGGAAAGTTCCCAGGCATTCTGTTCTGCAATGGAGCAGGGAATTGTATTTTGGAGGTGCCTCCTCCGCTTGTGCATTACACCACAAATGATTTGCTCATGTTATTAGATACCCTGTTGATGAAACACTGTACAGAAATATCCTGGTTCATTTTGTTGAACAGTACATTTGAAACAATTACTTGGAAGTGTCTCCTCTTTGATGGGGAGCTAGATGAGGTTTGGTTTGTTGGAGTTCTAGAATTAGAAGACCTAAAGATGGATATTATTATTTATTTATTATTTAAAGCATTTATATTCCTCCCTTCTCACCCTGAAGGGGACTCAGGGCAAAGCATAACATATGAACGGCAAACATTAAATGCCGAAACATACTAGACCATACGCATACAAAAGCATTAAAATCACTTATCTTGACATTAAAATCCTCTAATTAGAACTGTCTCAACAACCATATTGAATTTGGTTGCCATACTAAGAGTTCCTATCACTGCCTCATTACACAGTCCCAAAGGCTTGGTCCCACAGCCACGTTTTTGTCTTCCTTCTAAAAGACAAGAGAGATGGGGCTGACCTGATCTCATTAGGAAGGGAGTTCCATAGCTGAGGGGCAATAACTGAGAAGGCCCTGTCTCTCGTCCCTGCCAAACACACCTGTGATAGTGGTGGGAGCAAGAGTAGGGCCTCCCCAGAAGATCTTAATCTCCGTGGTGGTTCATAGGGGGAGATTCGTTCGGACAAGTAAATTGGGCCAGGGCCATTTAGGGCTTTATAGACCAAAGGCAGCACTTTGAATTGTGCTCGGTAGCAAACTGGGACCCAGTGGAGCTGATGTAACATGGGAGTTGTGTGCTCCCTGTACGCTGTTCCAGTTATTACCCTGGCTACCTCTTGTTGGACTATTTGAAGCTTCCGAGCAGTCTTCAAAGGCAACACCACATAGAGCACTGTCAGCTCACAGTAGCTGTTCCCAAAGACAACACAGGACCTCCATCCGTTATCAGCAAAGAACTTTACTACCGAACACATGAACATACAGAAAGCCGAGATTGACCAGCAGTGGCTGGTCACTCCTTATATAAACACACACCCACATTTGAAATAACAGTTCCCGCCAAGCCAAAACCCCGCGCAATATTCCCACCAACAGTCAACCGTCTCCTTCCAAGGCCGCCAGCTGCAGAGTCCTTATCAGGGTCTGACATCAGAACCCTAGTTTTCAGCGCCAAAACCAAGGGCCTGGAAACAGGATCCTGACAGAGCACATTGCAGTAATCTAACCTAGATGTGACGAGAACATGGCCCACCATGGCCAAGTCTGACTTCCCAAGGTACAGGCGCAACTGGCGCACAAGTTTTAATTGTGCAAAAGCCCCCCTAGCCACCACTGCAACCTGAGATTCCAGGCTCAGCGTTGAGTCCAGGAGGGCTCCCAAGCTGCGAAGCTGTGCCTTCAAGGGAAATGTAACCCCATCCAGCACAGGCTGTAACCCTATACCCTGTTTGGCCTTGCGACTGACCAGGAGAACCTCTGTCTTGTCTGGATCCAACTTCAATTTGCTCACCTCCATCCTGCGGCCAAGTACTGATTCAGAACTTTGACAGCCTCCTTAGCATCTGGTGGAAATGAGTGATAGAGTTGGGCGTCATCTGTGTGCAGATGGCATCAGACTCCAAAACTCTGGATGATATCACCCAACGGCTTCATATAGATGTTAAACAACATGGGGGACAATACTGAGCCCTGCGGGACCCTACAGGACAATGGCTGTGGGGTCGAGCAGGAGTCCCCCAGAAATACCTTCTGGGTACAACCCTCTAAAAAGGTCTGGAGCCACTGCAAAACCGTAGCTCCAAGGACCATTCCCACAAGACGACCCAGAAGGATACTCTGGTCTACGGTTTCGAAGGCTGCTGAGAGGTCCAAGAGAACCAACAGGGACACACTCCCTGTCGAGCTCTCTGCGGAGATCATCCACTAATGGGACCATGGCTGTCTCAGTTCCATGACCAGTCTGAAACCAGATGTGACAGTGCATGTACTGGTAACCTCAACTTTGGATTACAGCAATGTGTTATACCTAAGGCTACCTTTGTAGCATGTTCACATTTTCCAGTTAATTCACAACATGACAATGTGATCTTTTGAGCGAAAAATCAATAGCTTGTATTCATCTAGAAAGATTACTGAGAAGAGAGTGCCAAAGGTGTACAACAGGATTTCCTATCTCAAATATATACCCCTTTCTCTATGTCATTCCAGCTTCATCCTTTCCTTAGAAACTTTGAGCTTTATAATACTTCCAGGGATGGTATTTATTTAGATGAGAATGGAGATCTGGCAGCTGACTTTCATATTATGAATTGGGTGGTTTCCCCCAACAAATCCACTGCTGGAATTGAGGTTGGAAGTATAGAGAGATGGAACTCCTCAAAGACCAAGTTCACCATTGACCAGAGTGCCATTGTATGGGCTGAGTGGTTTAATCAGGTGGGGCAAATAATACCTTCCTTTGTATTTCTGCTTAAGGCTGTTATCAGGCAATCCTGCTCTTACCTACTCTTAAGTCAACCCGTCTGATTTTAATGGACTTTCCATAGATGCAAGAGTACAGCCGTAAACTCTGTACACAACGTTCATTAATGTTTCATATGCACCTTATATTGATATGATGGTAATTTTGTGCACAATTGTTGTAATAATTTTGTTTATGAAACAAAATGTACAATGCACACTGAACTATTAAAAAGCAAAGCTGTTACTATCTCAGTACACATGTAAATAATTTTGGATTTTGGAGTATTTTGGAAATCTGGAGAAGGGATACTCAACCTGTAATTAGGGTATATTTTTCTTATTACCTTTGCCTTTTCTTCTCTTATTTGCCTTCTATAGCATTTTCAGACAGTTTCCTGTCCTTCTATTACTGCCAATATTCTCACAATGAATATTTTCTCACTATTATATAGTCAGCATATTCTACAGGCATCATTCCCCTTAATACACCAGAAATATATCCATGACACAAAGGATCTTCCAGTAGGTAAGATTTGGAATGCAGCTACAGCCTTTCCTGGATCAGAGTGGTAAGATCTGGACCAGGTGATACTGGAAGATTATGGAACTCCTGGTGTAGCACTGGGTTAAACTGCTGAGCTGCTGAACTTGCTGACCGAAAAGTCGGTGGTTCGAATCCATAAAGCGGGGTGAGCTCCTGCTGTTAGCCCCAGCTTCTGCCAACCTAGCAGTTCAAAACACACACAAATATGAGTAGATCAATAGGTACTACTTCAGTGGGAATTTAATGGTGCTCCAATCAGTCATGCTGCCCACATGACCTTGGAGATGGCTACAGACAATGCCGGCTCTTTGGCTTAAATGGAGATGAGCACCACCCCCCAGAGTCAGACATAACTAGACTTAATTTCAAGAGGGAACCTTTTTAAAATTGCAGACTGGACTTGGCACATCTTTGGGACTTTTGCATGACTGAATCTTCAGGCGATCAACTGGTACTGTCAGCTTAGCATTGCACTGATAATCCTTTCTCTCTCTCCATCCAATTCTTTCCTTTAAACACATTTCCTCTGATAAAATTCTTAATTAATACATTCTCTTAAATGTTTCTTAAGATTGTGCCCATTTCTAGATGTACTGAAAGTTGTCACCCTGGATATGCCAAACTGACGAGGGAAGGAGAGCAGGCTTGTTGCTATGATTGTGCCTTTTGTGCGGAAGGAACCATCTCCACCCAGGAAGGTAAGTGACTCCAGTGCCCTTCTCTCAGCTCTGAACAAGGATTTCACCTTGGGGGTTAGAGGCACAGGGCCCCTGCACAACTGTGGGAAAACTATGAGAAAACTATGGTACAGGGCCCTGCAAAACTATGGGAAAACACATGAGAGAATCCTGCTCTAGAAATCTCCAGGTCTTGTTGTGGAACTTTAATGTCAGCGTCTGGTGAAAAACATAGCCACAATGCAGAACACCAAGCACAAAGTAGTTGTATGCAATAACATCTTGTGGAAACTTACTGGCAGAACATGGGGTGCAGACCCAAAATTAATAAGAACATCAGCCCTGGCCTTGTCTTACTCAATTGCTGAATATACCTGGCACAAGTCTGCCCACACAAATCAGACGAACATAGCATTGATCGAAACATGCAGAATAATCACAGGATGTCTTAAACCTACACCTGTTGATAAACTCTACAAGCTAGCTGGCACCCCCCCCCCCCCTCCCGATGTGCGACAGGAAGTTGCTGCTGACTGTAAGAGAAATAAGGTTGAACACCGTGAAAGCCACCCACTGCATAGCTATCACCCTCCTCCCAGTAGACTCAAATCAAGGAAGTGCTTCATGAGAACCACCACTCCTCTTAACATTCCCTCAGCAACAGCAACACTATCCCCCTGGGCAGCTGAACCAAAAAATCCCAATTGGATGCCCCCCCCCCCAACTAAGGGTCTTCTTCCAGGGGCAAACCAAGAATGGGCAACTTGGAAGTCCTTGAACAGACTCAGAAGTTTAGTGGGCAGATCAAAAGACAACATGGCAAAATGGCACTACCTAGAAGAATCCCACACCTTTTGTGAATGTGGAGCAGAACAGACAACTCCGCATCTGTATGCTTGTCCACTATGCCCTGCCTCACGCACAGAGGAAGAACTGTTTAAAGCTACAGACAATGCAGTCAGTGTTGCTCATTTTTGGTCCAAATATATTTAGCTGCTTGTGCTCCATCTATTTTTATCAGTTTTATACTAATTTATGCAATGCTTTTGATACGAAATAAATAAATAAATAAATAAATAAATAAGAAAGAAAGAAAAAAAGAAAGAAAGAAAGAAAGAAAGAAAGAAAGAACCTAGAATTTCCCGGAGGACATCTTAATGAAGTCTGCATATCATATCTGCAGAAGTTGAACCCACAAATATGGAGGGCTGTCTGTCTTGTCTGATTTGACTGGCAAATAAATGTTCCAGCCCTACTCACTGAGAGCCTTGTAGGGGAAGACTTGAAATCTGTTTATTTTAAGCAAATCTTGGATTTTTATACCTGTTTCATACAGATCAAATCTTACATTGCTTTATGATAACTCTACATCTGCTGTTCTTTTTAGATGATGATCACTGCATTAAGTGTCCAGATGAAGATTACTCCAACAAGGATCGCACAGAATGTCTTGCCAAGTCTATCAGCTACCTCTCCTACAAAGACCCTTTGGGAATCTGCATAGCTTTCTTTGCCCTGTTCTTTTCTCTAATCACAGGGTTTGTCTTAGGCATTTTTCTTAAATACCAGGAAACAGCCATGGTCAAAGCCAACAACCGTGATCTCACCTACATGCTTCTCGTCTCCCTCCTGCTTTCCTTCTTGTCCTCCTTTTTATTCATTGGCCAACCGCGGACGGTAACTTGCCTTCTTCGACAAACTGCTTTCAGCATTATCTTCTCAGTGGCTGTCTCATCCTTGTTGGCAAAAACCATCATGGTGGTGGTGGCCTTTATGGCCACTAAACCAGGAAGCAGGATGAGGAAATGGCTGGGGAAGAGTTTGGCCAACTCCGTTGTCATTTCTTGCTCTATTGTTCAAGTGGCCATCTGTGTAGTCTGGCTAGGAGTCTCTCCTCCGTTTCCAGATTCCGACATGAACTCACATCCTGGGCAGATCATATTGCAATGCAATGAGGGGTCTATGGTCATGTTTTACAGTGCCCTCGGCTACATGGGTTTTCTGGCAGCCATTTGTTTCACTGTGGCTTTCCTTGCCAGGAAGTTGCCAGGGTCTTTCAATGAGGCCAAGCTGATCACCTTCAGCATGCTGGTATTTTGTAGTGTTTGGGTCTCCTTTGTGCCCACCTATCTGAGCACCAAAGGGAAATACATGGTGGCTGTGCAACTCTTCTCTATTTTGTCCTCCAGTCTGGGGTTACTGGGTTGCATTTTTATCCCCAAATGCTACATTATACTGTTTAGACCTCACTTGAATACAAAGAACTTTCTAATGCTGAAAACTCAAGATGGCACTTGATTTGCTCTTCATTTGGCACTGGTTTGTCAAGTGTGCATGTAAAGGAACTCACTAGGAATAATCTATATATGCTGTGTGTTATATATATATATATATATATATATATATATATATATCATCTTCCTTTTATATGCATTGTGACATAAACTAATACGGCTGAGATATAAATATGAATGTACTGTAACAATAGAATCACTGGATGTAAAATGACTGACTTGATTTTTACTTATTGGTTTACTGAGAAAATATAAATGGAAGAATAAACAAGCAAAACACAAACATTTATAGACTTTCCAGGAAACAAATGCAAGCTTAGACTAAGTGATCGGGAACTTAGTTGTGCTTGTGTGACTTTATGTCACCTTTGATATTTGGCAACTGTAACACAGAATTTGTTTTTGTTACCTCCAAGTTTGGGGCAATCAGCTTGGCAGAGTCAAAGACAGCCAAAATGGATACAGTTGTTTCTTATATCAAGAGGGGGAAAAATATTTGTGATGGCACACCCGAGTATAATAGTTAGGGACTTATTTGTGAACAAATCCCAAATGCTGCAAACCAATATATGTAAAGGTTATGGGATTTCAATTAGCGATCCCACACGCTGACACCAATAAATGTAAAGGCTAGGGATTATTTAAGTAACAAATCCCAACGCTGTACCACCACTCGAAATAGAATGTGGCTACTTTAATTAAAATCAAAACTGAATAAGCTGGAAAGCTCTTCTGGCCGAAAACCTTTTAAAACAAACATTGGCTTTCACCCCTCTTAAAAGAAATGTTTAGCTTTTGGCTTGGCTTGAGGTTTGATTAGGCTAGAATGTGCTGGATTCACACTCAGGCGCTGTATTCTGAGGTAACAATAAAGAGATTCCTTTTTAAATGCATGCTGCCACCATTTAACTCTATTCTTCTGTAAACTGCTCTAAAACTTCTCACACAGAGGCACTCTTGAGTCAGTTGTTGTGAACAAATAACAATGTTGTTTATTTGAGAGAACTTGAACAATGCAGGCACTAGCTTAGTGGTTGCAATATTGAATAAAAGCTTGTGTTTTCTTTCAATAAACAGTTCAGCACTTAGTTTCAAGAACTCTTATCCACTCCCTCAAGAAACTAATGGGTTTTCCCTCTGTCTAGTATTCTTGAACTCCACACAGACAGTCCTTTCCTTCTGGATCTGTCTCTCACTCTACCAGCTATTCTATCTAATAGCTATAAATCTTCTCACTAACTAACTCTGCTGACTGACCAACTTCTGGCTTCTCTAACTCTGTTCCTCCGACACACACTCTTCCTAACTCCTCTCTCCTTCGTTCCAAACCCAATCTCCAACTGAGCTGTCTGGTTTTAAAACGCACCCTGAAAGACAATTTTTTTCTTTTCTCAAGTTAAGCTCCATCCACTCTCTCCCAGCCAATCACAAACTCCCCACATTTCCCTCCAGGCTGCTCCTAAGCACCGCCCCCTCTAGGAAATGAGTTTCTAAAATGAATGCCCCCAGGCACCCTTCTAAAATGGCCACTGAAATTTCTGGGTCTTTCCCTGAGCTTACCTCCTGGGCTTTCCCTGGCCTAGAAAGGTAGGGAATTCCTCACACCATGTTGGGGTTCAGCCTGATCCTGATCTGTGTGAACCGGATTCTCTGATAGTTTTTCCAACTGAGCAAGCTCTCCCTGACCCTGACAGTGTGGAATCTGTTGTTGATACAGAGGTCAACGGTGATGGAAATGAAACTCAACAGCTGGGGAAAAATGTTTTGGAAACTAGCCATGATATCTCTCCACCTGGGGTTTTTAATGAGGTCCGAAGAGAACAGATAGTTAGAGACAGAAATATTTCCCAGTTTCTACGAAGGTCACTTCGTTTACAGGAGAGACAGGCCCAGGCTTCAAAGTCAAGGGGCGTTTCAAAGAATAGCTTCTTTGGTTTAAGAGGCCTCCTGCCGGGTGCCTCTTTAGATCAAGCAACGTTTGGGACTGTGGCTGTGCCTTGGCAGAATTCCTGTGTTTCATAGCCGGTAATCCCAGAGGCTTGTATTTATCAAGTTCATGGTTAGTAAAAGACTAACAGGTTCCTGGTTCTTGTATTGTGGCTTTTGAAATTTTGCTCAAGTTCAGAGATTCTACTGACTGCTGTGTTTTTCTGTGGCTTTTTGACTTTGCATTTACCTTTCTTTTGTAACCAATTTTTCATCAATAAACAAGGATTGCTTTTCCTACAGTCCAGTGTGGTGGATTTAATCTTATGGTCTCGTTTCTTGAACTGGGATGCAACACACCAAGCCTTTGGGAAAACTATATTTTCTGGCTTTACTTGGGGGCTATCTGTATACCTTCTGTTAAGATTAAGACCCTTAGCAGACAGAGGCACTTTAGACAAGGTGAAAAGATAATCAAAATTAGTTTACTGAAACAAGATGAATAAACTCCATCTGGGACTATCATAAAGTAATTTAAAACAATACATTAAAAAATGAGATTGTGCTGGTTATAGTCATTTCTCTAGAACAATGGTTCTCAACCTGAGATCACCAGATGTTTTTGGCCTTCAACTCCCAGAAATCCTAACAGCTGGTAAACTAGCTGGGATTTCTGGGAGTTGTAGGCCAAAAACATCTGGGGACCCCAGGTTGAGAACCACTGCTCTAGAAACTTCTGCCGCTGATGCAAAGCAATGGATTACAAGTTGCTGCTTATAAACTGTATTAATCTTCTTTCTTGTGAAGCTTAGGCTGGCCAAAAGCTTCTGTTGTCCTTTGGACAGTTGGTATAAAAATACTGCTAAATTCAGTATTTGGATTGCTTATTTGGATTGCTTGAGTCTAGGATCACCAGACAATGCCCCAAGCCTCTAGTGACTGTAGAAAAGAGAGTAGTCCAGCAAGAGAGCTCTATACAGGGAAATGGAATAGCCCAACTAAGACTGGCCTGTGGGGGGATTTTAAGCTCCACCCAAAAACTAATACAAAGGAAGGTCTCTACAGTATTGGGAAGGCCTATAAACAGGGGAAACTAAAGCAAAGGAGAGGAGAAGGCAGAGCCAAGACTTCACAATATTAATTCAAGATTCAGAATAAAATGCTGAAATTCACATTTGTTGTGTGATGCCCACTATCTATTATAGGAGTATTAGATGGCACCTTGTAGAGGAGTGGTTCCCAACCTTTGGGCCTCCAGGTGCTTTGGACTTCAACTCCCAGAAATCCCAGTCAGCTTACCAGCTGTTAGGAACTGTGGGGGATGAAGTCCAAAACACCTGGAGGCCCAAAGGTTGGGAACCACTGTTCTAGAACAAGTTTCACAGTTACCCTTATCTCTAGCAACTGGCATCATCTCGTGGCTTGTCTGGCCAATGAGAAATCTACGCCTCATTCTCTTTCACTTATATTGTCAAAAGGCAGGGACGTAGCTCAATTTACAGTTTCCTATTTTCTAAATAAGGGGATGTCATAAAGAAAGCTTCTCCTGTCCATGCACTGACCACTCAAAGGAAACAGCCCATCCCAGAGCAAAGGGCTCTTTGGGACTGGGGACCTGCACAATCTTTTCTTATTCAGGAAGGCCTAACAAAATGGAGACCAAGGATTTTAATCTGAGGTTCTCAGTTTGAGACTGAGAGTGTGTGATTTCCCATTGGGTTTCTATTACTGAGAGCAGATTCGATCCTTGGTCTTCCAGGCTCCCAGACCAGCACTCAAATCGCTATGTCAGGCTGGTTATGTCAGTAAATACTTCTAAAAAGAGATCTTATATTTTATTCCAACAATTAGGATATGTTGCTGAAAGCTGCTACAGGATGAGGAAATGGTTGGGGAAGAGTTTGGCCAACTCCATAGTCATTTCTTGCTCTAGTGTTCAAGTGGCCATCTGTGTAGTCTGGTTAGGAGTCTCTCCTCCTTTTCCAGATTCTGACATGCACTCCCAGCCTGGGCAGATTGCAATGCAACGAGGGGTCTATGGTCATGTTTTACAGTGCGCTCGGCTACATGGGTTTTCTGTCTGCCATCTGTTTCACTGTGGCTTTCCTTGCCAGGAAGTTGCCAAGTGCTTTCAATGAAGCCAAGCTGATCACCTTCAGCATGTTGATTTTTGTAGTGTTTTGGTCTCCTTTGTGCCCACCTATCTGAGCACCAAAGGGAAATACATGGTGGCCGTGCAGCTCTTCTCTGTTTTGTCCTCCAGTCTGGGGTTACTGGGTTGCATGTTTATCCCCAAATGCCACATTATATTATTTAGACATCACTTGAATACAAATAACTTTCTGGTGCTGAAAACTCAAGATGGCACTTGATTCTTCTAATCTGCTCTTACTACTTCATCACACTAGAGAATGAATCCACTTTAAATCTGGTTTCTGCCTCCAGCAGAATTCTGGAGTTTGTAGTTTAGGGAGGTTGTTAAGTGCTCCTCCCTAAACTACAAACCCTAGAATTCTGCAGGAGGCAGCAGCTGGATTTAAAGTGGATTCATTCTCTAGTGTGATGAGGTCTTATTTATTCAGCACTGGTTTGTCCAATGAATATGATAGAACTCACATCATTTATGTGTATACTATCTAATGCTGTTAAAATACATATCTCTTTTTTCATATGCATTATGAAAGAAAGCAATGTTATGAGCTATAAAAATGAATGTATTGTAGGAATAGAACAGTAGGACATAAAATGTATGATTCTTCTTATTGAGAAAATGGAATTGAAACAATAAGTTTAAAAACTCATAAATCAGTAAAACATTCCAGATAACAAATTCAATCTTAGACTATGCAATCAGGAACTCTGTTGTTTTTGTGTGTCTTCAAGTTATTTTATTACTAATTGTGACAATAATTTATTTATAGTATTTATAGTCTGACCTTCTCACCCCAAAGGGGACTTAGGATCACACAACACATATATGGAAAACATTAAATGTTGTTATACACTGACAGGACAGACGCAATACATAGATAAAGGTATCTAGGCTTTTCCCATCTTCACCATCTTGGAGCTTGTGCTCGATTCCAGTCATGAGAGGGTGCTGTTGCTCCACCCCCCATGCTGAAGAGCCTTGTTCACAGACTTCCTCCTTTTGATCGAATCGCCGGTATTTCTTCTGGTATTTCCTTATGGTGCCATTAAAATACCTTCCTGCATTAAGTGGTACCTTTTCATCTACTCACTTTTGTTTTCGATCTGCTAGATGGTCATTCAGCTGGGCTGAAGCTTGAATGCTCACCCCTAACCTGCCAACCTTTCAATTGGCAAGATTTATTGCAGCTGGTGGTTTAATTACTGTGCTAAAGCCCGGGTCAACCCTAAGATAAATGTATCACAGTGGTTTCTTGGTATAATATCGTCTGAGTCTGAGATGTGGTTAACCCAAAATCATCAATTCAGTTTCCATGACTAAGTAGGAATTTGAACCTTTGGAATTTGAATCCAATGCTCAAAACATTATATCAGGCTGGTTCAGTTTCCTGCAGAAACTTACTGGCAGCACATGGAATGCAGACCCCAAATTAATAAGAACATCAACCCTAGCCTTGTCTTACTCAACTGCCAAGTATGCCTGACCTGTTTGGCATAAGTCTGTCCATGCAAAGCAGGTGACCATAGCATTGAACGAAACATGCAGAATAATCACAGGATGTCTTAAACCTACACCTATTGATAAACTCTACAAGCTAGCCGGCATTGACCCCCCTGATGTGTGACGAGAAGTTGCTGCTAAATGTGAGAGAAATAAGGTTGAACACTGTGAAAGCCATCCACTATATAGCTACTAGCCTCCTCCCAGCAGACTCAAATCAAGGAAAAGCTTTATGAGAACTACCAGTCCTCTTGGCATCCCCCAGTGATAGCAAGGGTATCCTTCTGGGAAGCTATACCAGGAAATCCCAACTGGATGTTCTCCCACGAGGGTCTTCCTCCAGGGACAAACCAAGAATGGGCAACTTGGAAGTCCCTGAATAGATTCAGAAGGGGAGTGGGCAGAGCAAAAGTCAACCTGGCAAAATGGCAATAACTAAAAGCATCCCAAACCTTGTCTGACTGTGGAGCAGAACAGACAGCTCCACATCTGTATCCTTGTCCATTGTGCCCTGCCTCATGTACAGAGGAGGAATTGTTGGAGGCTACCGACAATGTGGTTGCTGTTGCCCATTTTTGGTCAAAAGATATTTAGCCGCCTGCGCTCCTTCTATTTTTATCAGTTTTATACTAATTCATGCAATGCTTTTGATGAGAAATTAATAAGTTGGTAAATAGTTCTAACAATAGATCTTAAATTATCTTAAATATGATGTTGGAAGTGACAAACGTTGTGATTGTTCATATAAGAAATAAAACCGATTTAAGTTTCATAAAAATTGCCATGTTACATAGAACAAGTTGTTACAATGCACTAAATAGTTGTGGTCTTTGCAAGAACTGTACTCCCACGTTTTGAAAATAACTGGTAAAATTACAGTTATCATAGTTCCATGTGCTTTTATGATGTGGAATTTAGAACCGAGTTCTTAATTTATTTTCTGTTACTCCGCTTAGCAGAATTGGAGATAGTGAGTATTGGAGATAATTTGTTTTATGTTGCATCATCAAACATGAGCTGACAGAGGGAGCTCAACCCGATGTCCCCGGATTCGAACCACTGACTCGGCACAAGACATGAGAGAAGCCTCCCACAAGGATGGTAAAACCTCAAAAACATGTTATTTTAGAGGTGTTTACTCCACCCAGAGACATTGATTTACAAACTAAACTTCTCAATGAGAATTCTTCTGGATCTTTACCCTGCAAACAGAACATCCAAATTCATATGACTGTTTTTTTTTTATATAACAGAGTAGGTTTTCCCCCAATGTAATGCCTTTTGACTGACTAGGAGTACCTCCATCTTGTCTGTATTAAGTTTCAATTTGTTAGCCTGAATACAGCTCATTACTGTTAACAGGCACAATTTTAGGACCAAAATCATTTGCTTGTTTTGTGGTGGGAAGGAACAATAGAGTTGGATGTCATCTGCATACTAAATGACACTGAATTCCAAAACTCCACACAGCATCTTCTAGAGCAGGGATCCTCAAACTTTTTAAACAGAGGGCCAGGTCACAGTTGCTCAAACTGTTGGAGGGCCGGATTATAATTTGAAAAAAATGAATGAATTCCTATGCACACTGCACATAACTTATTTATAGTGCAAAAAACATTTTAAAAATACAATAATTAAAATGAAGAACAATTTTAACAAATATAAACTTATTAGTATTCCAATGGGAAGTGTGGGCCTGCTTATGGCTGATGAGATAGGATTGTTGTTGTTGTTGTTGTTGTTGTTGTGTGCTTTCAAGACTTAGGTTGACCCTGAGTGCAGGCTGGGTAAATGACCCTGGAGGGCCGTATCCAGCCCTTGGGCCTTAGTTTGAGGACCCCTGTTCTAGAGGGTTTAAATATATATATTTAACAGCAAGAGGGACAGGGCTGATCACTGTAAAACCCAACAGATCATAAACCAAGAGTTTAAGCAGGAGTTATTGTTGTTATTATTATTATCTTTATGTTTATACCTTGTTTTTTCTCTTCACTCAAAATGACTTAACATCAAAAACATTTCAAAACCATTTAAAATCTACAAATATACAAACATTAAAACTGAATTAAACATCAGTGGTATATTCCTATTCCCTGCTCTGTCTTCCAGTTGACCAGGAGCACCTCTGTCATGCCTGGATTATGTCGCAATGTGTTATTCCCTCGCACAGTCAATTACTGACAACACATATTGGTTGAGTATCTAGACTACATTTTTGGAGTCAGGTGTAAGGAGAGATGGAGTTGGTCGTCAACAGCCTAACTATGACACCACAGCCACAAACTCTGGATGACTTCTCCCAGCAGTTTAATGTAGATGTTAAACAGTATGGAGACAAATAGAACCACAGACCAATGCCCAGGGCACCTAACAAAAGGTTCTCATTATGTGTTGTAGGTCAGCCACCAGATGCTGATGGTGTAACTGGTGATTTAGAGAGGCATGTGGGCTTTCCTGTGACACAAAGTGATGAGCTCTCAATTCTGGGAAATTAAAGTCTGGGAAATGATGGTTCTTTCTGTGAGAAAACCGGCTTGGAAAGTGTAGGGCCTCAAGGGCATTCAGGGAGACAGAAATAGCAACAGCAGATAAGGAATCAAGTGAAGAGATGAGTGATAAGAAGAGTTCTCATGGGAACCCTCCTATATCTACGGAGATCAACAAAGGTCTTCCTTTACAAATCAGAGTTGAAAATAGATTATTTCATTCTAGGAGATTAGGTGGGAAAGTTGTGAAGGAAATTCATGGGAAACGGAATGATTCGTGGGTGTCTATTAAACAACATGTTGTTTACCTTAAGGTCAGTTCAGGCAAAGCTGCATTAGAGTGAGAAGCTAAGCCTGAGTTCTCTGGTTCAAGTCAAGCTTTGATTTTGAATTTTATATATATCCTGGAAGTTTTCTATGTTCCTGTTCATGTACTCCTGTTCAAGTTTTACTAGTAATGCCTTCTTGATAGTGGACTTACGCTGTATTTGTTATTTCTGGCTTTGTTATCTCTGGAACTTTATGAGGAATATGGATTAATTGTTTGGTTATCACCTGTTGCTAAACCTTTTTGAATTATACATCTTCTTTTCTTATTCCTGATTTTATATGCTTTTTATAAACTGTTTGCTTATATTCCTGGACTCTTGTGTGGTGAAGTGGTCAAATTTGTTTCCAGGCCTGGAGTGCAACAGTTTGATCTTCTGGGTTCACCTCTCCAAAGAAGTACTGGAAACACTGCTCAACGTGCCCCCAGGTCCCATCCCAAAGAGGCGATCCAGAAGTATAGTCTGCTCACTGACACTCTCTCTCCCTTGTGGAAACCTAAAAATGCATACAACCAAAAAGATGATTCTCAGAAACACGCTTTCTCCATTTTGCACCTGTGCATGGAGCCACAGATGTTATGCGTTTCTTTGCATCATAATTATCCACATGATAATTATTTCTTTTACTTTTGTCAGAGCTCTGGGGATTGTTTTAAACGTCATATTTGAAATACATAACATAACGTAAACCTTAAATGAAGAACAAACTACAAATGTGAGAAGGTTACAAATATCAAGAGCCTAAGACTGATATTGCTGCGAGCTGGGTCTATTTTAATCTCTTTATTGGACTTGTATCCCTATTAATGTATTTGTGTCTATGTTATTGCAACTTTTTCTAACTAAACAGATTTGGAACTGAGAGCTGTTAAGAGTAGTGACTGCTTCAAGTATACAGAAATGCTCTTGCGCTTAATGCTTTGGTTGCTGCTTCCCCAAACCTCCTGCGGGATGCTGAAGGCAAAATGCACTTTCACTCTGATAAATGATCGAAAGGACCCATTTAGCTTCTACAAGCCTGGGGATCATATTATTGGTGGTATTGTATCTACAACAAATAGTGTTATCAAGCCATTTCTCTTCCACAAATCCCCTGATTTTTCTTTTGCTGCGTGAGTAAATATTTGGTGTTACATTTACTGTTGTTGGCTCAATTGTATGGTAACTATACCAAGTAAATAATATTTGAATGTTGCCTTCACTTTGTTTTAAGGGAAACTTAGCTTTGGAATCAAAGAGTTGGGAGGGATCCTAAGGGTTATCTAGCCCAGTGCTTCTCAACCTTCCTAATGCTGCGACCCCTTAATACAGTTCCTCATGTTGTGGTGACACCTAACCATAAAACGATTTTTGTTGCTACTTCATAACAGTAATTTTGCTTCTGTTATGAATCATAATGTAAATATATGATATGCAGAATGTATTTTCATTCACTGGACCAAATTTGGCACAAATATATGATACATCCAAATTTGAATATTGGTGGGGTTGGGGGGAGGATTAATATTGTCATTTGGGAGTTGTAGTTTCTGGGATTTATAGTTCACCTACAATCAAAGAGTATTCTGAACTCCACCAATGATGGACCAACAGAAAGTACTGGAAGGGTTTGGTGGGCATTCAGTTTTTGGATTTGTCTTTCACCTACATCCAGAGATCACTGTGGACTCAAACAATGATGAATCTGAACCAAACTTGGCACAAATACTCAGTATGCCCAAATGTGAAAAGTGGTTGGAGTTTGGGTAAAATAGACCTTGGCTTTAGGAGTTGTAGTTACTGGAATTTATAGTTCAGCTACAATCAATGAGCACTTTGAACCCAGCCCAAATGGATCTGCACCAAACTTGGCACACTAATGACATGGCCAATATTGAATACTGGTGCTGGTTGTGAATTCTGGGAATTATAGCTCACCAACACCAAAAAGGAAGAGGACAGGTGGAGAGATCTTCAGTCTTCTCTGCCATAAGGGTTCCTAAGACCATCAGAAATATGTGTTTTCTGATGGTCTTTGGCGACCCTTCTGAAATCCCCTTGCAACCTCCCCAGGGGTCCTGACCCACAGGTTGAGAAACACTGTTCTTGAGGGAAGGGGAGAGAAAAAAAAGCAAAGTGGCAACATTTTAAATACTTATTTTTTAAAGCACAAGTGTTTGTTGCTGTAAGTTGGAAATGACTTGAGGGCACAAGTCAAACAAAAATGATGAAGCTTTATAACACATTTTGTTGCAGCTTAAGAGGCCAGAAATTTTGGCACATCCTGCCCTTTTTATTTGCCATTCAAGAGGTCAATCAAGATCCAAGACTCTTACCCAATATCACTCTGGGCTACAGCATCTATGAGACCTACTTCAATTTAAGAATGACTTACGAGGCCACAATAGACTTACTGTCAACTGGGCAGCAGAAGGTCCCAAACTACAGTTGTGGAAGACAGAGTAACATTTTGGCAGTTCTTGACGGGACTGACTTTGACATCTCCAGCCAAATTTCAACAATGTTGGGCTTCTACAAAATCCCACAGGTAAGAAATTGGAAAGTATGCAAGCTAAGTAGCACTTTTCCTAGAAATGTCACAATACAAGCACTGGACCTGATAATATACTGGATGACTTTGGGCACATTCTTTCAGATTCAGTAAAAGGCAAAAGCAAACCTCCTCTGAGCAAATCTTGCCAAAAAAAACCCCACATGGTCACAGTGTCACAAGTTCAAAATTACTTGAATGGAAGATGCTATGGAATTATATTTCTCCTGAAAAGGAATATTACAAAAATCTAGGTAATCCTTATACCTGGGTTTCAGTACTGATTCCTTAGCAGATTTGCCAAAAGTAATAGAAATGTTAGATATAAAATGTCTCTTTAGAAGGACCTCATCACACAGCTGGTGGCAGCAGCAATGCTGCTCTTATTAGAATGTCATCACAAGGCCAGCGGCAGCCGGCGACAGCATTCCTCTTAAAGGCGCTCACCTCATCTCACCAGCTGGCAGCAGAATCACATGGAGGGAAGTGAGGAGTATGTATAGTGTGCTCGGCTTTCCTAAATGGAGCTGGAATGAAGTGGCAATACTTGAAGCGTCCTGTGTTGCCAGATCCATGGGGGGAAGCCGCACGCACTACACATGCTCCTCACTTCCCTCTATGTCAGTGTTTCTCAACCTGAGGGTCGGGACCTCTGTGGGGGATACGAGGGGGTGTCAGAGGAGTCACCAAAAACCGTCAAAAAACACAGTATTTTCTGTTGGTCATGGGAGTTCGGTGTGGGAAGTTTGGCCCAATTCTATCATTGGTGGTGTTCACCAATGTCAAGGTCTATTTTCCCCAAACTCCACCAGTGTTCACATTTGGGGATATTGAGTGTTCATGCCAAGTTTGGTCCAGATCCACCATTGTTTGAGTCCACAGTGCTCTCTGGATGTAGGTGAAACTACAACTCCAAAACTCAAGGTCAGTGCCCACCAAACCCATCCAGTATTTTATGTTGGTCATGGGAGTTCTGTGTGCCAAGTGTTGTTCAATTCCATCATTGGTGAAGTTCAGAATGCTCTTTGATTGCAGGTGAACTATAAATCCCAGCAAATATAACTCCTAAATGACAAAATCAACCCTCCAACCCCACCAGTATTCAAATTTGGGCATATCGAGTACATCCTGCATATCAGATATTTACATTACAATTCACAACAGTAGCAAAATGGCAGTTATGAAGTAGCAACGAAAATAATTTTATAGTTGAGGGTCACCACAACATGAGGAACTGTATTAAGGGGTCGCAGCATTAGGAAGGTTGTGGAGGAGTGCCGGTGGGGAGTGCCGGCAAGAGGAGTGCCGGTGGCAGCTGGAACTGCCCATGTGACAAGGTGCTAAGTCTCTAGTTGTGATTGCTTCTAAAAGTACCACCTGTTGCTTCTGCGCCAAAGAATGCTGCTGCCTCATCAAACTACAAGTCCCATGCTAGTTAAAATGGTATCAATCTGCAGTAATTCTTCAGTATAGATAGACACATCATATTAACTCTCGTATTCAGACCAGCAGAGCTTGTTACATCATTTGTTACTTTTTAGTTTAGGAGACATCTGAGCCTTTTCCTGAAAATCCTTTTCTTTCTTTGCTAGGTCAGATATGGTTTGGTTACTTATGTAGATAATGATAAAAATCAATTCCCTTTTATCCATCGAATGGTTCCAAAACTTGAGCCTCCTGACCTAGGGATTGTCAAATTGCTCCTACATTTCGGATGGACTTGGATAGGTCTCATTGCACCAGACAATAACGATGGACAATGGTTCATAAGCACTTTTGCCCCTATAGCTGTCAAGAATGGTATTTGTATTGCCTTCTCAGGAACCATCCCAACAGTGGATGTGCTCAAATCTCCACCAAAACGCACACTTTCATTTCTCACTCAAAGACAAAGCAATGTCATTGTCTACTATGGAGACTCTCAGTCCAGCTTTATTTTGGCTGTATTGATACAAGCTATTAAAAAGACCAAAAACAGAATTGTAGGGAAAGTCTGGGTCACAACAGCTTTGCAGGACCTCACAATGAATGTGCTTTACAGTTGTTTGGATTCCCAGTGCATCCCTGCCTCTCTGTCTTTCTTAATCCAGACAAAGAAAATGACACAATATGGACATTTTGATAGATTTTATTCCCTTATCAGGGACTTTGGAGACAAAGCATTTCATTGTTCTTCTTCAAAGCATTCCATGAAAATTTGGACAAGATGTAGAGAAAAAGAACAACTGGAGACATTACCAGAGGATTTGATTGAACAAATCTTGTCTCAAGACAGCTACAGTATATACAACACAATTCATGCTGTGGTCCATGCTCTGAATGCCTTACATTCATCCCAATCAATGGTTACGATGCAACGTTACAAGAGGAAACATAAAACAGTTACTCCATGGCAGGTATTATACTCACTTTCACACATAGTTCTATGAATAGTAAGTAAGTACACCAATCGTGTTGTTGAGATTGCTGCAAAGCTCTGGGATACTCAATGTTTCTAGCAACCTCTGGAATATAAAGCTTTCAAATAAATATAAACGTTATTTTAAATGAATAAACTAAACCTTTGTGTGAGAGCTCATGTAAGTCAGAGAGTTGTGTTGTTCCAATCAAGATGAGAAAGTCAAGGTAATTAGGATTGTTGTTGTTGTGTGCCTTCAAGTACTTTCAGACTTCGGGTGGTCCTAAAAATAAAGTTTAGGGCAGAGGCTGAGTAAATGACCTTGAAGAATCACATCAATTCCGGGACCTCTAAATTAAAATAAGATGTTGAGTGCTAATACAAAAAGTGCTGTTTCAGTACATGCTTTTCTGCTTCTTCTTCTTCTTCTTTTTTTAGCTTCACTCATTTCTGAGAAACTTTCACTTTTACAATACTTCTTTGGATGGAACTTATCTGGATGAGAATGGAGACCTAGCGGCTAACTTTGATATTGTGAACTGGGCAGCTTCTCCCAATCTGTCTCTTGACAGACGAAGAGTTGGGAGACTTGAGAGATCGGCTTCCGAAAACTTCAATTTAACCATTGACCAGAATATCATTGTGTGGCCCAAGTGGTTTAATCAGGTGGGAGAAACATTCTGTTTCATGTCATTCCCCTTGCACATCTTTCTATGACTCATCCCAACTGATTAATTTTTTTTAAAAAAAAAGTCTCCAGTTTTGTTCCCCTTCTTTCCAATTTTATTTTAGAGACCCATACAACTTTGGCTTTTCTCGGGGTGCATCTACACTGTAGAATTAATCATCATCATCATCATCATTTAATAACTTATTAATCGCCCTCCATCCAAGAATGCTCCAGGCGATTTACAGCTAAATTACAAAACATAAAATAAATACATACAAAAATTAAAAATCAACAGGGATCGAATGCTCTAGTAAAAAGCCAGGTCTTAAGTGCGAGAGTAAAAGGCCCTAAGTCACGCATGGCTCTCATGTAGGGCGGCAAGGAATTCCACAAGGCAGGGGCAGAAATAGAAAAAGCCCTGCGTCTGGTCCTTTCCAAGTGCACTTCTCTAGGACCCGGTATATGGAGTAAGTCACGTTGGGCTGGTCGTTGCGACCTCCGATGATGGGAGAAGGAGAGGCGGTCCCTAAGGTACGATGGACCCTGGCCGTAAAGAGTTTTAAAGGTCAGAACTAGCATCTTATACAGGCCAAGGTACTCAGTTGGAAGCCAATGTAAATGTTGCAGCACTGGTGTTATATGGCATTTCACGGGCGTTCTTGTGAGTACGCCCATGAAATGTACGCCGATAATTAATATAGTTTGACACAACTTTAACAGTCATGAGGCAGTGCTATGGAATCATGGTAGTTGTGGTTTTACAAGGCTTTCTCTATCAAAGCCTGCTGGTGCCTCACCAAACTACAGATCCCAGGAGGAAAGCTTGAGGATCAATTCAGTTTTAGTATTGTACTAAACATATTTTGAACAAAGAACCTGTGTGGGTTCCATCAAATACCTCCCCCATAAAATATATTTGAAAAAAATATATTGTACCCCACTCCCAATTAAATACACCTTGCCCAAAAATCTAAATCTGTTTGTATAGGACCATTGTGCAAAGGGATCTTGAAACACTCCACAGACTCAAAAGTGTTACATGATCCCTTTGCTAGCTGATCCAGACTAATACAGCTATTTACCAGGACCATGGCATATTGGTTTTGGTTATCCCCATCCCAAAACAGAATGTGCACATGTGCGCGCACACACAACACGTTTCAAAGATATACTATCTTCTATCTGTGCATTTCGTTTTTAATGCCTAAATGTAATACCATACATTTCTCCATGTTGAATTTCAATTTATTTATTTTGGCCCAGTTTGTCCTGATCTGCAGCTTTCTGGTGAAGAAATTACCTCACAAACAGAGTGGGAAGGCTTTATTTCTCAAAGCATACAGGGCGGTTATAAACAAAGTTCCAACTGACAGTTTCTTTCCTCACACCTTCTATCCCTCACCCTGGCCCCTCCCCTTCATTGCTCCAATTTTCATGGAAATCCTTTCCTTTGTTTCAAGTATGCATAGGCCAGGGCAGGCCAAGGCATGGCCTACTTTCCTGGTTCCACACAAAAACAGGAAAGAAGGTCATGACACAGTTCTCTAATCCTTTTTTGGATTCTGATCCTGTCCTCTGGGGTATTAGCTATCTTTCCCAATATGGTGTCATCTGCAAATATGATAAACATGCAGCTGGTGTCAGAAATTGACAGAAAATTGTTCAGGACCACAGAAATATTAGTTAGCTCTCCGTATCCATGGATTCCACATCCATGGATTATATAATCTATCGCTTTAAAATATTTTTTTAATTTAAAAAAAATCCAAGAAAGGCACATGGCATTTTCATTTTCAAAGACAAGAAGTTATGAAACACAGCAATAAATATCACAACCTCTTCTCATAATTGCCTGGCGTGTTTTGTGTGTGACCTTTGTCATTTTCACTAGACCTTGCCTCTTTCTAAATGTACGCCAAGCTGCGGCCCTGGATATGCCAAGGTGATTAAGGAGGGAGAGCCAGTCTGCTGTTATGGGTGCACTCCTTGCATGGAAGGGACCATTTCTACTCAAGAAGGTAAGGGAACTACTGTTGTCTTGGAAAAGCAAATAAAGTTTCACACTACTGACTGTTTTGCCTTGGGCAGGGGTGGCTCAACCCATTACGCAAAGTAAGCATTTGCAGTATAGTTGATTTTGCCCAGGGGCGCTCTTGAGGTGCTCTTGGGGGGAAATAGAACTTGACATATGCGAGTTGTAGTTACTTGGATGTATAGTTCACCTACAATCAAAGAGCATTCTGAACACCACCAATGATGGAATTGAACCAAATATGGCAGACAGAACTCCCACGACAAACAGAAAATATATATCAATGATTGGTTGGGGGGGGGGGGGCAAAATACTGTTTGCTTATCGTTGAAAATTACCTAGGGCCGCCTCTGGCCTCAGGGTTGCTTTAAACTGGAAATGACATGAGGGTACACAACAACAAGCAAAGCAACAAATCATATGTGCTGTTAGCTTCATTATACCTTAAGTTGGTAGATGTGTCCCAGTCACATCTCTGAGGCCATTCCACACAGCTGAAAAAAACCCCACATTTTCTGCTTTGAACTGGAATATATGGCACTGTGGAATAGGGCCTCTTCCACACAGCTGCATAAAATCCCACATTATCTGCCTTGAACTGGGTTATATGGCAGTGTGTTTGCTACTCTGCTGCTGAATACGCATGCCCAGTGTGGAAAGCATCTCATCACATTAAAACAGTGGATGTGGCTCTTAATGAGACATGTGGCATTATCACAGGATGTCTATGCTCAACACTGCTGGAGAAATGATACTGTTTAGTGGTATTGCACCACCTGATATCTGTCAGGAAGTAGCAGCCTGTAATGAAAAGACCAAGGCAGTGACTTCTCCGGCTTATCCCCTGTTTAGATATCAGCCAGCATGCCAATGTTTTAAATAAAAAAACAGCTTCCTAAGATCTACAGAGATACTCGCAGGAACACCTCAGCAAGCGAGAGTCCAAAAGTGGCAGGTTAAAACCCAGAACCTCAATCCATGGCTGATATCGGATGAGAAACTCACTTTTGGGCACACAGAAAATTGGGCGACTTGGAAGGCACTGAGCAGACTATGCTCTGGCACCATGAGATGCAGAGCCAACCTTAAGAAATGGGGCTACAAAGTGGAGTCCACAACACGCGAGTGTGCGGAAGAGCAAACCACAGACCACCTATTACAATGCAGTCTGAGCCCTGCCACATGCACAATGGAGGACCTTCTTATAGCAACACCAGAGCCACTCCAAGTAGCCAGCTTCTGGTCAAAGGAAATCTAGTATAATGCCAAGTTTTTAACTTTTTTTTTGCGTTTTCTTAAATACATTATAACTGTGCCCTCAATTTGCTTCTGATACGATAAATAAATAAAGAAATCAATAAACATGGCACTATGGACTCAGATATCCCAGTTCAAAGCAGATTTTGTGGAATTTTTTGCCTTCTGGGTTATATGGGTGTATAGAAAGGCCCTGACATGCTAGAAATGTTTTCAGAACTGAAAAATTCATAAATTTAGATTACGAAGTGGTCAAGGGAGTCAAGTGTAACTCCAGGCTCCCACATAAAACATGCGTGAAATGTTTTATACTTGATTGGTAATGGTGACATCATGGGTCCGGAAACAGAATAGTTTTGTTCCAGTCCCAGACTCTCCTATGATCAATCAGACTTTCAAAACAAAGCAGCCCTCTTCAAGGTGACTGGATAGCAAACTTATACAATAGGACCTTGATATCCATTGGGGCTATGTTTTGAACCCCTTGTGGATACCAAAATCCATTGATGTTGAAGTCTGCAAAGGTATAGCAAAATAGCTCCCTGTCTTTAAATGCAACATCAAGGATTACTTTTATTTTTGTGGAGGGGGAAGGAATATTTCCAAGTCATGAAGGGTTCATTTTGTGGATACAAAATCCATGTATATGGAGGATTGGCTACCGTACCAGTATCTTTGACATGACCTTCTATGTCCATTGTGTAGGGGAGAAAACGTTATCTCAAACCCAAGGGTCCATTAGCACTTTGGGGAATGAAGAGAGAGACTTCAGAAGAGTGAGAAAAAAAACAAGCTGTTTATTTACTTGGTCAAAGTAAAGATGCGCAGCTCTGTTTATTGCAGAAAGAAAGACTGGCACACCCCTGTCCTTTGCTTGACCATCTCTTATACTCATGCACAAAGTATGCTGTAACAATTGGGCTATTATTAGGGGCCTTAGTAGTGCAGTGGGTTAAACCGCTAGCTACAAGAAAAGCTGCTGACCGAGGGTTGGCAGTTCGAAGCTGCAAGTTGGGTGAGCTCCTGCTGTCAAGCCCTAGCTTCTGCCAACCTAGCAGTTCGAAAGCATGCAATGCAAGTAGATCAATAGATACTGCCTCAGTGGGAAGGTAAAAGGGCGCCACATGCAGACGTGCCGGCAACATGATCAGAGATATCTATGGAGAACAAGCTCCTTGGCATGGAAAAATGAAACAAGAGCACCTCCCCATGGTCGGAGTTGAGAATTGCCTCCAGATGTTGGAGATGAAAAGGGGATGGCTTATACCTTTGTCTATGCATTGTATGTTGTTTATGTTCACTGTGTAAAAGGCATGTAATGTTTGCCTTAAATGTGTATACTGTAATCCACTCTGACTCCCTCCGGGGAGATAAAGTGAAACATAAATAAGGCATATTGTTATTTGAAACATAACAAGATTAGTTAACAGCAAACAAGATTATTGTACTCTTCTGGCTATTGTATTGGATCACACGTCGGCGTATAATGCATGCAGATCTGAGTAGGGTGACCTTTTGCAGCTGACAGATGTTAATTTTGTTAGTGCCGATTGTGTTTAAGTGCAGGCCAAGGTCTTTAGGCACTGCACCCAATGTGCCGATTACCACTGGGACCACCTTTACTGACTTGTGCCAGAGTCTTTGCTATTATTATTATTATTTGAATAAGGTAAATTAAGTAATCCTAAAGTCACTTTTGCATTTTTTTTCAGATTGCCATCCTTGTCCAGATGATCACTTTTCAAATAAGGATCGGGATCAATGTGTTCCCAAGATGACAAACTTCTTGTCTTATGAAGACACTTTGGGAATCATTCTGGCTTTCTTAGCTCTCTTCTTGTCTGTAACCACTGGCCTTCTCTTAGGAATCTTTATTAAATATCGACAAACTCCTGTAGTCAAAGCCAACAACCGTGATCTCACATTCACGCTCCTGGCCTCCCTACTCCTTTCCCTTTTGTCTTCCTTTCTATTCCTTGGTCGCCCACAGATGGCAACCTGCCTTCTTCGACAAACTGCTTTCAGTGTCATCTTTTCAGTTGCCATATCTTCCTTGCTGGCCAAAACTGTTACAGTGGTGGTGGCATTCACGGCCACAAAGCCAGGGAACAGAATGAGGAAATGGTTGGGGAAGAGTTTGGCCAAATCCATCGTAATTTCTTGTTCTATTGTTCAAGTGGTCATCTGCATTATATGGCTAGGAATCTCTCCCCCTTTCCCAGATGCTGACCTGCACTCCCAGCCTGGGCAAATCATATTGCAATGTAATGAAGGCTCTAGGGTCATGTTTTACAGTGCCCTTGGCTACATGGGTTTTCTGGCAGTCATCTGTTTCACTGTGGCTTTCCTTGCCAGGAAGTTGCCAGGGGCTTTCAATGAGGCCAAGCTGATCACCTTCAGCATGCTGGTATTTTGTAGTGTTTGGGTCTCCTTTGTGCCCACCTATCTGAGCACCAAAGGGAAATACATGGTGGCTGTGCAGATTTTCTCCATTTTGTCCTCCATTTCAGGGATATTGAGCTGCATTTTTATCCCCAAATGCTACATTCTTATACTGAGGCCCAGGCTGAACACAAAGGAACACCTGATGATGAAAGCTAAAGAGAGCACCTGATATTTTGTATAGTCCAATTTTTTCCAGTTCTTCTGGTAGAAATGACTATAATGAAATCAATGTCTCATTTCAGGACGATATAAGCTAAACTAATATTACAGACAATCTCATCACACCTTAAGCAGAGTATGAAGCCAACTGATATGGAGGAGTTAAGAACTGAACCTATTGTAATTATTTAGCTCATGTAAATCTTAGTGAAAGGGGTGATTCCTAGATCAAGGGTAAAGTAATTATTGTTTCTCACTTAGAAACGCAGGATAAGAAACATTTCATCTGGAAGTGAAGTCGAACATGACCCCCCCCCCCATAAAGATAGTAACTTTTGCTAAGGACAAGGACACTAGACTGGATAATAAGGGTTAAGCCCTGGTCAATTTGCCAAGACACTAACAACAACAAGGACCCTTCCCATGTTAGATAGTGTGTACATTTAATCAAGGTTTTGTGCTATGCTATCTCTATATATAAATTTGTTAGGGGCATCCAATGAGGAAACAAAACTCAAAAACCCCCCAACGAAACTTAACCAAAATTCCCATGCCCATAACACAACCCACAAGGTACAAACATATCTACTCAAAATGAAAAACAACACAACAACACACTCACAAAACGGCAAAACAACAAAACTCAAAAATCCCCCAACGAAACTTAACCAAAATCCCTGTGCCCATAACACAACCCACAAGGTACAAACATATCTACTCAAAATGAAAAACAACACAACAACACACTCACAAAACGGCAAAACAACAAAACTCAAAAATCCCCCAACGAAACTTAACCAAAATTCCCATGCCCATAACACAACCCACAAGGTACAAACATACCTACTCAAAATGAAAAACAACACAACAACACACTCACAAAACGGCAAAACAACAAAACTCAAAAAAACCCCAACGAAACTTAACCAAAATCCCCGTGCCCATAACACAACCCACAAGGTACAAACATACCTACTCAAAATGAAAAACAACACAACAACACACTCACAAAACGGCAAAACAACAAAACTCAAAAATCCCCCAACGAAACTTAACTAAAATCCCCATGCCCATAACACAACCCACAAGGTACAAACATATCTACTCAAAATGAAAAACAACACAACACACTCACAAAACGGCAAAACAACCGAGCATGCGCATTGGCGCCCAGCCGCAAGTTCCATCGCGTGCGCACACAGCCTTCCGGCCAACGTTCCCTCTGCGGAAACCATGCCCACTCCAAGCCCCGCCGCGCCGCTTCCCGCACACACACACACCCTGCCGCACACACACACGCAACCCCACGCTCCATCACTCCCCCCACCGCCGCACACACACACGCAACCCCAGGCTCCATCACTCCCCCCGCCGCCGCACACACACACGCAACCCCAGGCTCCATCACTCCCCCCGCTGCCGCACACACACACACAACCCCAGGCTCCATCACTCCCCCCTCTGCCGCACACACACACGCAACCCCAGGCTCCATCACTCCCCCCGCCGCCGCACACACACACGCAACCCCACGCTCCATCACTCCCCTGCCCCAATCTTACCTCCTTTTACTTCAGGCCACCTCCAAACCCCACCCCGCCCCTTCCCGCCCTGTCAAAATCTAGGAAAGACAGGAAGGAAGGAAAGAAGGAAGAAAGAGAAAGGGAGGTAAAGAAAAAGGGGGAAGGAAGGAAAGTTAGAGGAAGAAGAAAAGGAAAGAAAAGGAAAGATGGAAGGAAAGAAAAGAGAGACAGCAGAAGAGAAAGAAAAAGGGGGAAGGAAGGAAAGAGATAGAGAAAGAAGAGGACAAGGAAAGATGGGAAGGAAGGAAGGAAGGAAGGAAGGAGGGAGGGAGGGAGGGAAAGAAGGAGAGAAAGAGGGAAGATTGGCCACAGCAACACGTGGCAGGTAAAGGTTGTTATTTCTATTATTGTTATTATGCTATTGTTCCTATGAGACCCTTTTAGGGGGAATGGGAGAGGTGTCAGGTCCCAGAGGCAATGCATTGCATTATTGTTATTGTTATGATGGTGGTGAAATAAAGGGAAATAAAAAGTGAAAGAAGGAAGCAAACAGGGAGGGAAGAAAGGCAAAGGAAGAAAGGGGGAGGGAATGAAGGAAAGAGAGAAGGATGAAACCAAGTAGTGAAAGAAGGAAGGAAAGAAAGAGGTAGAGAAGGAAGAAAGGAGAGAAAGGGGGAGGAAAAGGGGGAAGGAATAGGTAGGGACCTCTCTTTCATAATAGTCCAGATATCTACCTCAACTTTGATAAGTTTTACTATAGGCCACAGCAACGCGTGGCAGGGCACAGCTAGTGTTTCATATATAGCAGAAGTTAACACATTTATTACTGAGAAACCACCTCCCTTTTACACTTATGTACTCTCTTGAACTTCTATGGGACTCTGGTGGGAGGGATAAGTGGGTATATTTTCTGCACCATGATTTCTATATTTTTCCCTGTTTATCTGACCTTTACCTGACCCTTCTGCCCTATCCTCTTTTTAAAAAATGTAAGAAGCCACCCTCTGTGACTCTGGAAAGGAGGAAATCCTCAGTTGAAAAGAACCTTATCAAAAGACACTTTTTGCATGGACAATAACAATGGATCGTGACTCCTGGGGCTAGGAGTTGGTCCCCCCAGCGGAGGCGGTCGCTTGCCATTGATGATCATATCTCAATAGGACAAAAGGGGCCTTTGGAAAGCCACACTTTGTCCTGATCTGTTATTCATTTAAATCTTCCTCCACTGAAACTTCAGCCAGATTTCCTCATTGTTCCCATATCTCAGCCCCAAGAAAATCCAGATCTGACAGGCTTGCCAGACGTCAACGATTATTGCCACTAATCAAGGACAATAGGAGGGCTGGCTTGCAGGCCCCTGGGACTCGTTGGCCGCTTGGACATTTCATATCTCCATAATCCATTCAAGTATGCATTGTTTCCCCCACGTCCTGCCTCCCTCTCTCCTGATTGGTTGGGAAGCCAAGGCAGCAGAAGCTCAGCGATTGGCCCAGGCGCTCAGGAGGTGGCCAAGCCTCCTCCCAGCTGTAGAGCGCCAGCCAATCATCGTCAAGCCGGAAGAGGGGCGGGGAGTGGGAAATTCAAACCGGACAGCTCTGTTTTATGTATAAAAAGGCCTTTATTTGTATACACTGTATGCTTTACTTGACGAATTATTGCAGCTTTGGATCCTTTCCAGCTGGATCACAATAAAATTAACTCGGTGGCACTTCCTTCAGCTTTGGTGAGATTCTTTTGGGAACCTAGGAAAATCTTTTAATTTCAGCTTCTCTTTGCTCACCATTGTAGCGAGCCCTTTTTGGTGGGTCCGCAGGGTCTCTCCTTCAGGGCAAGACCCTTTTAAATTCCTCCTCAACTTCATTTAATCTTGTCCACTTGCTTTGAGTCAGAAATGTATAGGCTTTTTTTCCATATCAGGTGTGACTTGAGTTACTGCAAGTCGCTTCTGGTGTGAGATAATTGGCTGTCTGCAAGGCCATTGCCCAGGGGATGCCTGGGTGTTTGATGTTTTACCATCCTTGTGGGAGCTTTCTCTCATGTCCCCGCATAGGGAGCTAGAGCTGACAGAGGGAGCTCAACTTGCTCTCCCTGGATTTGAACAGCTGACCTATTGGTCAGCAGTCCTGCTGGCACAAGGGTTTAACCCGTTGTGACACTGGTGCTTGAACAGATTGGAAAGTGAGCTTTGGTGCCACAATGCCTAGAAGAAAGGTGGACGTTGATTAAGTAAATAAATAGATCTGTAGGATTCATGTTCAGCTTGCGGTCAACTAACCACCACATCAGACAGGGCTCTTTAACATCCTAGGACACTTCCCCACCAGTTGAGTGATGAATGGGCACACTGCCCATCCCATGACGTTGCTAGACTTCTGGTGGAAGTCCCACTCACAAGTTTCACAACGCTTCCCACTAAACATGGGAGCCTGCTCATGTTGTGCTGGCTCCAGTGGAGTCAGCACGGATCCTCCCATGTGTGATGGGTGAAGTGTTGGTGCAAGAAAGTGGCAATCACTGGTGAAATGGAAGGCACGCATGGCGTCTCATGGCAACCCACACATCCTCCCTACTTCCTCCATCACATGGGGGCATCAGGACAGGGTGTGTTGGCACCCTGTTCCTTTCCCCATCAGACAGGGAAACTGTGGCAATGCGTGTTGCCATGCTGCCATCTCCCCCATCAGATGTGGGGGGGAGGGGAGGCCAAAAACAGTGGGTAGCTCTGTCAGAGCTAGCCAAAAGTCTATTTCCTTACCGTCGTTGGTGAGGAAGCATCTTGTGATGCTTCCTCACCATTTCGGCCATCATGGGGCAGGGCCACAATCTGCATCATGTGATGGCAATCGGCAGGAGGAGCAGCAAGGGGCCAAAACCCGCTTGTATGATGAGGTGATGGGACATGAAGCCATGAATGATGAGGTGATGGGACATGAAGCCATAGATTCAAATTGCAGGAAAATATATAGCTCCTGATGGTAAGAGCTATTCTGGACTGTGGGGGAGTCTCCTTCTCTGGAAGTAAAAAAAATGGAGCTCATATACACAGAGATCTCCTTAAGTTCCTTACAAGCTCAGTGAACACATTAATGGATCATTTCACCTGAGTGGTGGGATACATTGGACTTTCATGAGACCTTGAATGGCTACACAGTGCACCCCTCCACATTTGCAGCTTTGGCTTTTGTGGATGTGATTATTCACAAAATTGATTTAAATCTTATCTCTTGGCATCTTTAAGTTCACCAGTGCAACTCTATGGTCCATTGGAATTGGGTCATAGATCTATCCTGGAAGCCCTAGAAATTCCTAGAAAGAACATCTCTCTTGAAATCTCTAGGTTCTCCATTACAATTACAATAGACGTTGGCCATAGATTTGTGCTGGAAAACCTTGAAATTTATAGAGAGGTGTTCTCTCAGTTAAAAAGAATAGTTACTTTAGTTCTCAGCCTTATAGATGGGAAGAGACTCCACATTATCAAAACATAATTTAGCTGAATCTTGGTGCTCCACTGATGTAGTTAGGTTTACAAACACCCCAAATTCCAAATCTTAGGCAAATCTCTCAGGTTTTATTTTTTCGTGTCAGGAACGACTTGAGTAACTGCAAGTTGCTTCTAGTGTGAGAGAATTGGCCGTCTGCAAGGATGTTGCCCAGGAGACACCCAGATGTTTTGATATTTTACTATCCTTGTGGGAGGCGTCTCTTATGTCCCCGCATGGGGAGCTGGAGCTAACAGAGGGAGCTCATCCACACTCTCCCCAGATTCGAACCTCCAACCTGTCAGTCTTCAGTCCTGCCGGCACAAGGGTTTAATCCATTGCGCCACCGGGGTCTCCACTCTCCCAGTGATTGAGATACATAATACTGGTTACTCATATTTTATAGTGTAGGACAAAAAAAAAGATCTGATATTCATTCAGCAATAGAAAAGACTCTGAGAAGTGAGCTCTAAATTCTGCTTCATAAAAGCACACTAAGCAGTGATAATTGTAATGCTGCCATTTATTTTCAAACCGTAGAAATACAAATCTTGCAAAATTCACAAGGTTACTTAGCACATTCATCTCTTTCTTGATATATATGTTAATAATGATAATAATTTTATTTCTTACATATCTCTCCTTGTGTTTCAAGGTTACAGCATAGCTAAACACACAATCATCATAAACATTACATAAAAACACATAGTAAAAGGTTTTTTCCCCTACAAACATATATAATAAAATACAGATAACAAACTTTAAAATGTAGTGAACTCCAGATTAAAAGTGGCTGAGTAGGGCTGCCGGAAGAGCTATGTCTTCAGGTGTGTTTTAAATTCCCAAGCTCATTTAGTTGTTGGAGCTCTTCTGGCAGGTCGTTCCAGAGTCTTGGGGTGGCCAATGAAAAGGTCCCCTGGTTGACGGTCGCCAGTTCAGTTCTGGCTGGTTGGAGTAGACATCCCCCAAAGAGCCTCATTGTTCGGGAAAGATTGTACAGGAGAAGGCCAATAAGTAGGTAACCTGGACCCAAATCATGTATATATTAAAAGTATTAGTTTATTCGTAAGAGAAGATGTGAGTTCCATCACATTCAGTGGACAAACCAGTGCCGAATAAAGACCAAATTAAAATGAAGAATCAAGTGCCATCTTGAGCTTTCAGAACCAGAAAGTTCTTTGTATTCAAGTGAGGTCTAAATAGAATAATGTAGCATTTGGGAATAAAAATGCAACCCAGTAGTGCCAGACTGGAGGACAAAATAGAGAAGAGCTGCACAGCCACCATGTATTTCCCTTTGGTGCTCAGATAGGTGGGCACAAAGGAGACCCAAACACTGCAAAATACCAGCATGCTGAAGGTGATCAGCTTGGCTTCATTGAAAGCCCCTGGTAACTTCCTGGCAAAGAAAGCCACAGTGAAACAGATGACAGCCAGAAAACCCATGTAGACAAGGGCACTGTAAAACATGACCATAGACCCCTCATTGCATTGCAATATGATCTGCCCAGGCTGGGAGTTCATGTCGATGTCTGGGAAAGGAGGAGAGACTCCCAACCAGACCATACAGATTGTCACTTGAACAATCGAGCAAGAAATGACAACAGAGTTGGTCAAACTCTTCCCCAACCATCTCCTCATCCTGCTTCCTGGTTTAGTAGCCATAAAAGCCACCACCACCATGATGGTTTTTGCCAACAAGGATGAGACAGCCACTGAGAAGATGATGCTGAATGCGGTTTGTCGAAGGAGGCAGGTTGCCGTCCGCGGTTGGCCAATGAATAGAAAGGAGGACAAGAAGGAAAGCAGGAGGGAGACGAGCAGCATGTAGGTGAGATCACGGTTGTTGGCTTTGACCATGGCTGTTTCCTGGTATTTGAGGAAGATGCCCAAGACTAACCCTGTGATTAAGGTAAAGAACAGAGCAAAGAAAGCTATGCTGATTCCCAAAGGGTCTTCATAGGAAAGGTAGCTGATAACTTTGGCAAGACATTCTGTGTGATCCTTGTTGGAGTAATCTTCATCTGGACACTTAATGCAGTGCTTAGCATCTGAAAAGAACAACAGGAGATTATCATTACCATAAAATAATGAAATTATGATCTGTAGTCTGTACAATAAGACAGGATTTATGAGACTGTCGAAATGTGGTTGGTTTACAGGAACACCTCAGCAAGTGAGAATCCAAAAGTGGCAGGCTAAAACCTGGAACTTCAATCAGTGGCTGATACCAGATGAGAGACTTTTTCCTGAGCACACAGAAGGCTGGGCAATCTGGAAGGCACTGAACAGGTTGTACTCTGGCACCACAAGATGCAGAGCCAATCTTAAGAAATGGAGCCCACAATATGCAAGTGTGGAGAAGAGAAAACCACAGACCACCTACTACAATGCAGTCTGAGCTCTGCCACATGCATAATGGACGACCTTCTCACAGAGACATCAGAGACACTTTAAGTTAGTGATTCTCAACCTGTGAGTCTCCAGGTGTTTTGGACTACAACTCCCAGGAATCCCAGCCAGTTTACCAGCTGTTAGGATTTCTGGGAGTTGAAGGCCAAAACATCTGGGAACCCACAGGTTGAGAACCACTAACTAAGTGGTCAGCTTCTGGTTAAAGGAAATTTAGTATAATGCCAAGTTTATAACTTTGTGTTTTTAAATACATTATAACTGTATTCTCAATTTTCTTCTGACAGAATAAATAAATAGCCATTGCAAACAATGTGAAGTAATTCAGTTCGAATCTGGGGAGCTGGGTGAGCTCCGACTGTTAGGTCCAGCTTCTGACAACCTAGCAGTTCAAAAATATGCAAATGTGAGTAGATCAATAGGTACCACTTCTGCAGGAAGGTAATGGCACTCCATGCAGTCATGGAGGCCTCTACAGCCTCTACGGACAATGCCGGCTCTTTGGCTTAGAAATGGAGATGAGCACCACCCCTCAGAGTCAGACATGAGTAGACGTAATGTCAAGGGGAAACCTTTACCTTTACTTATTATTGTTCTTTAATTTTTCATTTTCCTGCTTCTTGACAGGGGGTTGGATTGGATAACCCACGAGGTATCTTCCAACTCTATGATTCTATGATTTTGTGTTCTCTAGGGATTTCTGGGTCTTCCTGTGTGACCGATGATGGCCAAAAAGTTCTACTGCAGGATCCAAGGCTTCCTAGAGTGGGTTTGCTCAGATAAAAAAATGAGACTTGAAGTATGTCCTTGGTTGTTGCTTATGATGTTTGTTTTATTACTGTTAGAATGTTGTTTTATTTTGTTTTATATTGTTGTTATATTTTATATGCTGTTTTTGACTTTGTGTGACTGGGCTTGGTCCTATGTAAGCTACTCCGAGTCTCTTCGGGGAGATGGAGGTGGGGTATAAAAATTAAGTTATTATTATTATAGAATCATAGAATCAAAGAGTTGGAAGAGACCTCATGGGCCATCCAGTCCAACCCCCTGCCAAGAAGCAGGAATATTGAATTCAAATCACCCCTGACAGATGGCCATCCAGCCTCTGTTTAAAAGCTTCCAAAGAAGGAGCCTCCGCCACACTCCAGGGCAGAGAGTTCCACTGCGGAACGGCTCTCACAGTCAGGAAGTTCTATTATTATTATTATTATTATTATATTAAAAAGCTTTTCTTAAATTCAAAGCTTTTCCACTTTTGCATGGATCATGTGCTCTAAATCCATGAAAGTGGAAAGTGCATTGTAGTGGACCAATTAAGAGCATTACAGAGCATAAGAACTATAGCGAGACAATACAATTCATTGTGTCTGCCCATAATTCAACATATCCTTTTTATTAAACTTAGTAAATAACTTCATACCTTTATATATTTCTAGCCTGTCTCTTCCCCATCACATAGCGAAAGGCTGTTGCAATCTGTTGCTAAAACCTCTGAGCAGTCCAAACTCTTGTTTGGCACTGAGAGAAGGGCACTCTGAGGTCACCTACCTTCCTGGTTGGAGATGGTTCCTTCTGCACACAGAGCACAATCATAGCAGCAATCCGGCTCTCCTTCCCTTTTCAACTTGGCATATCCAGGGTGACAATGTTCAACACATTTAGAGGTGGGCACAGTCTAATCGCAAAGAGAAGGAGTATCCAAGAGAATGTATTAATTAGAAGATCTATTAGAGGAAATGTGTTTAAAAGAAAGGATTGAATGGGGGAAGAGAAAAGAACTTCAGGCAATGCTTGACCGCTCAAGTTGATCACTTGAAAATTCAGAAATGCAAAAGACCCAAAGATGTGCCAAATCAGATCTACACATTTAAAACACTGACAATATTTAGTCTCCCTGTATCACTGTGGTAACCCATCTAGATCTAAGAAAAGCTGCATCTAGATTACAAAGAGATTACCTATTGAGTGATCTCTTTTGCAGTGGATGTGTTTCTGATGCATTAAGGGGAGTGACCCCTCTAAAAAGCTTGACTATATAATAGGGAGAATGTTCATTGTCAGGGTAGCGGTAATAATGGAAGGGCAGAAAAGTTTCTGAAAATGGTATAAAATGCTTATAAAAGAAGATAATAAAAACAAATCCCAATTATAGGTTGAGTATCCCTTATCCAAAATTGTTTACATCTGTGTATTAGGCATGTGCGATCCATGGTTCTAAATGGTTCTAAAGTACTTAAAAAACGAGGGGCCGCTGGTACTGTGTTTCTAAAGTGTTTCTAAAGTTATTAAATCTAGTGTAGATGCACCCAAAGACAACCCTTCTACACTGCCATGTAAAATCCAGATTATCTACTTAGGACTGGATTATATGGCAGTGTAGATACATACACATATATGGATGGATGCTGGATGACTGGTTGGCTCTATATATACACATATATACAATACTTTAAATATTACTATTATATATTTTGCTATATAATACATACATATTATATATATATATATATATATATATATATATATATATATATAATGTTACTATTATATATTACTACATTAATTAGATTCCTAGAATAGAGTTTGAAGAGACTCTACCATGGTATTGGGGGAGAATATTTAGGAAGGAAGGAGAGAAAAAAGGAGGGAGGGAAAGAAGGGATGGAAGGAATGAAGGAGGGAAAGGGGGAAGGAAGGAAAGAGAGAAGGAGGGAGGGAAAGAGGGAAAGAAGGAAGGAGGGAAGGTAAGAGGGAAGGAAGGAAGGAGAGAAGGAAGGAAGGAAGGAAGGAAGGAAGGAAGGAAGGAAGGAAGGAAGGAAGGTGGTACCCAAGAAAGAAGATAAAGTAGAAAGGAAAGAAAAAGAGGAAAGGCAGGAAAGAGGTAAAGAAGGAGGGAAGGAGAAAAGGTGAAAAGTGAAAAAAGGAATTAAACAGGGAGAAAAGGAAGGAGACAAAGGAAGAAGTAGAGAAAGGGGGAGGGAAGGAAGGAAAGAGAGAAGGAAGGATGGAATAAAAGAGCGAAGGAAGGATTGAAAGATAGAGGCAGAGAAGGAAGAAAGGAAAGAAAGGGGAAGGAGAAGAAAAAGGGGGCAAGTAATAGGTAGGTAGGTACCTTTCTTTCATAATAATTCAGATAGCTACCTCTACTTCAAAAATTCTTACTTCAAGTTAGTATGTTTGATCTAAGTGTAGATAGGAGAAGGATTGCATCATAACAACCATTAGCAGAAATACAAAATATGTATTTGCCCCACCTGATTAAACCATTCGGCCCATACAATGGCATTCTGGTCAATGGTGAACTTGATCTTTGAGGAGTTCCATCTCTCTATACTTCCGACTTCAATTCCAGTAGAGGATTTGTTGGGGAAAACCACCCAGTTCATGATATGAAAGTCAGCTGCCAGATCTCCATTCTCATCTAGATAAATACCATCCTTGGAAGTATTATAAAGCTCAAAGTTCTCAAGAAAGAATGAAGCTAGAATGAGATGGGGAAAATGGTATGTATGTTAGAGAGGAAATATTGATGCACATCGTGGTCTTGCCTTTGGAGCTGTCTTCTCAGTTATGTTTCTAGATTAATAGAAGCTATTGATTTTTCATCCAGAAAAGGTAATCTCAAACAGTTGAAAGATTTTGGAAATGAGTGTAGCTACTCCAGAATGGCTGAAAGTCCGTGCCCATTAATCAGTGGCTGATACCAATTGAGAGACTCCCTTGTGGGCTCACAGAAAACTGGGCGACTTAGAAGGCATTGAACAGATTGCACTCTGATACCACGAGATGCAGAGACAACCTTAAGAAATGGGGCTACAAAGTCAAATCCACGACATGTGAGTGTGGAGAAGAGCAAACTACAGACCACCTGCTGCAATGCAACCTGAGCCCTGCTGCATGCACAAAGGAGAACCTTCTTATGGTAACACCAGAAGCACTCCAAGTGGCCAGCTACTGGTCAAAGGACATTTAATCAACTACCAAGCTTGCAAATTTTGTGTTTTGTTTGTTTGTCTGTTTGTTTGTTTAAAAATGCAATACAACTGTTTGGTTTGCTCCTGACACGATAAATAAATAAATAAATTCAACTGCTTCATTATTGCCATCATTCCTTGGATGCTTGCTTGAATAGCCAAATTTTCTAAACTCCAGGAGGGAGGGGACCCCTCTAATCCTGCTGGGGATGAGTTCCAAAGCTAACGAGCCACCACCAAGAAGGCCCTGTCTCTTGTCCTCACCATTCACGCTTTCAATGGTGGTGGGCCCGAGAGAAAGACCCGCCCGGCTGATCTTAATGCTCTAAGTGGCTCATAAAAGGAGATGCATTTGGATAGGTAAGCTGGATGAGAACTGTTTAGGGATTTATAGGCCAAAGCCATCACTTTGAATTGTGCTCGGTAGCAGAACAGCAGCCAGTGGAGCTGACACAACAGAGGGTTGTATGCTCCCTGTACGTTGCACCAGTAAGAAACTTGGCTGCCGCCCATTGTATTACTTGAAACTTCTGAACACTCTTCAAAGTCAATCCCACATAGAGTGTGTTACAGTACTCTATTTGGGATGTAACGAGAGTGTGGACCACTGTGGCCAAGTCTGACTTCCCAAGGTACAGGCGTAGATGATGCATAAGTTTTAATATGCAGAGCTTTAAAAGTCAAAACTGACATTTGGTATTTTCCCCAGAAAGTAAGTCAGTCCATAAAGTGACTTTAATATGGGTATCATATGCTTACCCATAGATGTCGCTATAACCAATCCAGTGGCTATGTTTTGAACTAATTGGAGCTTCTGAACTTGGTACATAGGTAGCCCTATCTATAGCCCATTGCATTAGTCAAATCTTGAGGTTACCAGCATCTGTGTGTACTATCATCTTTATGTCTTACAGTTTTAGGACTCCAAGAAACTAGAAGTTCATCTAGTTCCTCCAGCATCTAGTCCATCAGCAGGAAGGAAACACTTTCAAATAATGGCATTAACAACCTGGATAAATGCCCTGTCCCACAAAATCAGTCAGGGAATTTGTACAAGGTTTCATCAACAATGTGAAGTCTTAGCTCTGCCTTCTCTCCTTTCCTTCAGTTCCCCCTGTTTATAGGTCTTCCCAATATGTAGAGACCTTCCTTTGTATTCGTTTTTGGATGGGGCTTAAAATCCCCCAGAGACCAGTCTTAGTTGGTGTATTCCATTTCCTTGTATAGAACTCTTGCTGGACTCCTCTTTTTTTCTGCATTAGCACTAGAGAGCCTTGGATGTGTCTGGAAACCCAGGCCTAGCAATCCAAAACAGGCATTCTTAGCACCTGCTGCATTTAGCAGTATTATTATACCAACAGTCCAAAGGACAATAGAAGCTTTTGACCAGCCTAAGCATTATAGGAGAGAAGATTATGACAGTTTATAAGCAACAACTTATACTTCATTGCTTTACACCAGAGGCAAAAGCCTTTCAAAGATTACAGAAAGATGACTGCAACCAGCAAAGGCTCCTTTTGTAATATATTGTTTTAAGTTATCCTATGATAGTCCCAAGTTCTTTATTCATCTTGTTTCAGAAAACTCATTTTGTTTATCTTTTCACCTTGCCTAAAGCCTGACCTCTGTCTGCTAAGGGTCTTAATCTTAACAGAAGTTATACAGATAGCCCCCGAGTAAAGCCAGACACTATAGTTTTCCCAAAGGCTCGGACATGCCATCACAGTAGCTAATAACACTTCAATAGCAGACAATTTATGGCATAATAGAAGAGTGGAGGAGGCAACTCCGAAATGCAATTCCTGCTCCCTTCTATTCCACAACAGAATGACTGAGGACTTTCCAATGGGACTGTGTATAAAGGAAAAGAAATACCTTCCAAGAAGGGACCCTTTGAGAAATCAGCCTGTCTCCACCCGTCATTCTCATCCACTTCGACTGGGAAGAGTGTGCCTCATGCAAAGTCCATGCCGCAGCCTGGATGGCATTTCGAATGCTATAGGTGTCTTGGGAAAGGAGTTCCTCAATCACATCCTGAGGCAGCTCCTTCATGGAGTCTTTTTCTACACATCTTTTCCAGATTTTCACAGCTGGCATTGGCCTTGAAAAGGAACAATGAAATGCAGCTTCTCTAAACTGTTCAATATAAGCCATATTTTGGTCAAAATCATTATAGTATCTCTTTTTATTCATCTGGGTGAAGGACAAAGAAACATGTTTGTACTGGAGGTCAACCAGTTTGTACAGCAATCTCATGTTGAGGTCCTGAAAAGCTGTTGTAATCCAAATTTTTCCCACAGTTGATTTCCCAGCCTTTTCAGTCTCCTGTATTAGTGAACCTTGTGTAAACACAGTCTGATCATTCACTTGATAAACAGCCACATTGACTTCTGTATCCATAATAAACGAAAGCATGCTGAACCTGACGTATGAATATATCTTTTTATAATACATGAAAGCGATCAATGCTGAGTATGCCACACAAACGCCATTCTTGGTGGCCACAGATCTGAAGGTACTCAGGAACTTTTCCCCGGTGTCATTCTCTGGAGCAAAAAGAGCAATCCAAGTCCATCTAAAATGCAGGAGCAGTTTGACAATGCCCAGATATGGAGGTTCTTGCTTTGGGGCCATTCGGTACAGAAAAGGTAACTGACTTTTTCCGCTGAATGCATTACTAAGGAAGCCATAGCTGAGCTAGTAAAGAAAGGAAAGGTTTGGTTTCAATATGAACTTTGTTTTCAAGTTGAACTTCAAATATACGTAATGGAACTATATACTTTGCTCACTTAAACACCTTAAAATTTGGTGGAAAGGAGTAATAGAGTTGAGTGCAATCTGCATACACATGGCACCGAATTCCACAACTCCGGATGACCACACCCAGTGGTTTCATGTAGATGTTAAAAAGCATGGGAGATAGAATGGAACATTGGGGGATCCCACAGGTCAAAGACCAATGAATGAATCCACCCCTACATCACACCTCGTAATCTCTGATCATCCGGGGAGGCTTGGCTCCCACTCCCATCAACAGTACAAATGCGGCTGGCGGGGATGAGAGACAGGGTCTTCTTGGCAGTGGCTCCCTGCCTATGGAACACACTCCCAAAGGAGGTAAAATCAGCTCCCTCCCTCCTAGCTTTCCAAAAGAAATTAAAGGCATGGTTTTAGAACAAGGCTTTCGGACAATAGATGTAAGAGCACTTTAGAGAGACATGACTGGAATGACAATACAGCTGATGAAACTTTTACTGTTTTAATTATTACTTATGTATTGTTTAACTATGATTTGTGTCCAATTGTGATTTTATTATTGTAATTGTCATGTAGTGGCCTCGTAATGGGGCACATTGTAAGCCATCCTGAGTCCCCCTTCAGGGGTTGAGAATGACAGGATACAAATATGGGAAATAAATAAATATGGGACATAAAGGCCTGGGGTCTGAGCAGGTGTCTCCCAGCTTCACCAACTGGGTGCGATCCTCCAGGAAAGAGCGAAGCCACTGCAAAGCAATACCCCCAAGACCCATTCTGGAAAGCCATCCCAGAAGGATACTATCCTTGTAAACCTCTCGAATAATCCTCCGTTGGCAAGTTTGATAAGCCAGGAAGGGCAAGGATCCAGCTTCAAAGCCTGGCTGCTTCCTACGTAGACTTGTCCACAGCTGCATGGTAAGCGGTAGACTCCTGCATAAGCGAGATAATCCCTCTTGTTCTTTGCTGAATGCAGCATTTGTTGGATTTTCTTAGTGGATCTGCAGATAGTTTGTAGCTTGCTGGACCACCATAACAACCACCATCTCAGACTACACAGAGAAGCCACTGAAATCCACAAGCATGTGGACAATTTCAACAGAAAGGAGGAAACCATGAAAATGAACAAAATCTGGCTACCAGTATGAAAAAACTCTAAAATCAGGAAAGTAAATTAAGAGCAACACTTTTAAAAATGGGAATTCCAGACAGGAAACAATCAGGGCCAGCCAACACTTCCCAACAAAGGATTCCTCCGATAGGAAGCAGCCAGGCTTTGAAGCTGCAAGGCCATTCAATACTAATCAAGCTGCTCAATTGCAACATTCACACTTGCCTCCAACAGATAAGAGTTCTTTCTCCCACCCTGGACATTCCACAGATATATAAACCCCACTTGCCTAAATAAATATAAAATATCAAACTTTATTTATATACTGCCCTATCTCTGCGAGAGGACTCAGGGCAAAACATAGGGCAAAACATTCGCTTGCCGAACAACACACATAACAAACACACATATTGCAACAACAGCAACATTAGCAGCAATGAACAACAACAGTAACATCAACAACAAGACGACAGCGGGAAAGGGACCCAGTTCTTGGATGCTTCAGAGTGCGTGGGGTACCTAGTTTCCAACAAACCTCATAACCTCTGAGAATGCCTGCCACAGATGTGGACGAAACATTGGGAGAGAATGCTTCTGGAACATGGCCAGACAGCTTGGAAAACTCACAGCAACCCAATCAATATATTTATGCACAGACAATGTATATTTCTTTGTGTAGGTATTGTGTTTTCAAATGGAAGATGGCAATCTTAATTCATTACTGCTGCAAGGCAGTGATACTTATATATCAATCAATGCTGAAGGTATTACTAGCAGGTTGATCACATTTCATCTTTAATCCAATAAATGAGGGAATGGCTACCAGAACTAAGCAAAAAATTACATAAATGTCCCAAATATAAAATTCAGATTACCCCATAATGTTAATTCAACATGAAAAAAATAATGAGACCAAATGAGAATCTTCCTCTTAAAACCATGTAAAGAATAGACTCTATTGGGTTGTTGTAGGTTTTTTCGGGCTATATGGCCATGTTCTAGAGCAGTGGTTCTCAACCTGGGGTCCCCAGATGTTTTTGGCCTACAACTCCCAGAAATCCCAGCCGGTTTTCCAGCTGTTAGGATTTCTGGGAGTTGAAGGCCAAAAACATCTGGGGACCCCAGGTTGAGAACCACTGTTCTAGAGGCATTCTCTCCTGGCATCTCCTGAAATAGAATCTATTTCAACCTAGAAATGTAGAAAAAAAGCATTGGAAAAAGGAGGAATCAATGCAGATGAGGAAACACAGTGATACCAATTCCAAGGAAAAATAGGTAAATAGCCAAAAAAAATTACTATATTTTTGAAAATATTTGCACGCCACATGGACCTCTCTATGCAGATTCAAAAATATCCCAGTAATCCATTAATTCACATTTTTATGGTAAGTTTTATTTAATAAACCAGAATAAAGCAATTAAATATTAAGGGAGGAAATAATACCCTCAGATGGTTTACATAACATTAATGTGCATGACAAAGACCTAAATTAATTAAAGATTTTCTTTACCTTGGTTCAGTCATTAATTAAAATGGGCATTGTTGTCAAATATGAGAAATGGAAGACTTGAAGAGCAACTCTGAAGAAACTACCACTAGATGGGATCTTCAAATTAAAAATATATGAAACACCAAATTCAGATTATTCTGGGTTGCTATGAGTTTTCAGGGCTGTATGGCCATGTTCCAGAAGCATTCTCTCCTGACATTTTGCCTGCATCTATGGCAAGCATCTTCAGAGGTTGTGAGGTCTGTTGGAAACTAGGAATCATAGAATCAGCAGACAATTTTAGATTTTGGAGTATTTCGATTTCAGAAGCATAGAATCGGAGAAGACAAAGAGAAAGATGCTCTCTGACCCAGCGTGGAAAAAATACAGAAAGTCCCAGATAAGGTGAAGCTTGCATGACTGCTAGGGGAGGATGCTATTTGCTACTGACATTAGCATCCATAAAGCAACATGCCTTCAGTTGAAACTGAATCCAGTGCTACCTTTCAAAGCCCATTCATATACCTGTGGGGTTTTGTAGATGTCCAAGATGCTTGCGATGTGGCTGGAAATGGCAGTGTTGGCCCCTTCAACAACCACCAAGAGGTTACTCTGCTTTCCACAGCTATAATTTGGAACACTCTTTTCTCCGGTCGATAGCAGGTCTATCATAGCATCATAAGTCATTATTTCATTGAAATGGTTCTCATGGACATTGTATCCTAGTGTGATGTTGGGTAAAAGCAACGGATCATCGTTGATCTCATGAACAGCAAACAAGAATGGTAAGGTCTGCCAGTACTCCATATGGGTTATGCTGCAACAAAATAGAAGCCATGAGATTTTCACCCTTTGGGTTGCTATGAGTTTTCTGGGCTGTATGGCCATGTAACAGAAGCATTCTCAGGACTCAGGGTCAACTAACGGCATGATTTTGGTCTGTATCAATAGGAGTATAGTATCTAGACCCAGGGACATCATGCTACCCCTCTATTCTGCCTTGGTTAGACTATATCTGGAATACTTTGTCCAGTTCTGGGTACCACAATGAAAGGGAAATGTTGACAAACTGGAATGTGTCCAGAGGAGGACAACTCAAATGATAAAGGGTCTGGAGAACAAGCCCTGTAGGGAGTGGCTTAAAGGGCTGGGCATGTTTAGCCTGAAGAAGACAAGGCTGAGAGGAGACATGATAGCCATGTATATATATGTGAGAGTAGGCCTGTAGCCAGGATTTTGATTTGGGGAGGTCTGAGTTTGATTCGGGGGGTGGGGGGGTGGGCTGAGTCTGAGTGAAGGAGGGACTACCCTAGCAACCCTTTTGTATCATTACCCCAATACCCCCCTGCATATGGGATATATTGAGCATGGTGATCAGATCATGATATGAATAAACATAACAATGTAACTAATGTACCAGTAAGGCCTTCTCGCGGACCACCATGAGAATTTCGGGGGGGGGGGTGAAGTTTCTCAACCCCCCCCCCTGCCCTCGGCTACATGCCTGTGTGAGAGAAAATCATAGGGAGGAGGGAGCAAGCTCGTTTTCTGCTTCCCTGGAGACTAAGACGTGATGGAGCAATGGCTTCAAACTACAAGAAATGAGATTGTACCTGAACATTAGGAAGAACTTCCTGACTGTGAGAGTTATTCAACAGTGGAACTTTCTGCCCCAGAGTGTGGTGGAGGCTCCTTCTTTGGAGGCTTTTAAACAGGTGCTGGATGGCCATTATTATTATTATTATTATTATTATTATTATTATTATTAAACTTTATTTGTACCCCACTAGCATCTCCCAAAGGACTCGATGCGGCTTACAAAGGCCAAGGCCTCAACACAACAACAGCAAACAATAACAATACAGTACAAAGCAAATTAAAAACATAAGCAATAACAAAACATTACACCATTATGCAATAAAAACCAGGGCTGGTCCAGTGATGGGTACAGGTTAAAAAGTGCTGGGTGTGGCAGGAGGTATGTTGGGATTCTGGGCAATGTGCAGAGAATCTTAAACTCTAATAAAGTGCTTCTGGGACATAGTGCTGGGGTTTATCCTATTCTGGAAAGGCATATCAGAATAGCCAGGTCTTCAAGTTCTTCCTAAAGACTGCCAATGTGGGTGCTAGTCTAATGTCTTTGAGGAGGGTGTTCCAAAGTCGGGGGGCAACCACAGAGAAGGCCCTGTCCCTCGTCCCCACCAAACACGCCTGCGACGCAGGTGGGATCGCGAGCAGGGCCTCTCCGGATGAACGAAGGGAGCACATGGGTTCATAAACAGAGATGCGGTCATGCGGGTAGGCAGGTCCCAAACGGTTTAGGGCTTTGTAGGTAAGCACCTGCACCTTGAATTGGGTTCGGTAGGTAAACGGCAGCCAATGGAGCTCCCTAAACAAGAGGGTTAACCTCTCTCTGTATGGAGCGCCAGTTAATATCCTGGCCGCCGCCCGTTGGACCAGTTGGAATTTCTGAGCCGTTTTCAAGGGCAGCCCCACGTAGAACGCATTACAGTAATCCAATCTAGAGGTGACCAAGGCATGGACCACCCCGGCCAAATCAACCTTTGCGAGGTATGGTCGCAGCTGGCGCACAAGTCTTAGCTGTGCAAAAGCCCTCCCGGACACCACCGACGCCTGAGCCTCAAGTGTAAGTGATGAATCCAAGAGGACTCCCAAGCTGTGGACCTGTGACTTCAGGGGGAGTGTAACCCCGTCCAGCACAGGTTGCCACCCTATACCCCGGTTTACGATTGACCATCTGTTGGGGTGCTCTGAATGCAATTGTCCTGCTTCTTGGCAGCGGGGTAGGACTGGATGGCTCATGAGGTCTCTTCCAGTTCTATGATTCTATGATTTTATTATTCTCCTGATGTTTCGCCTGCATCTGTGGCAGACAACCTCTAAGGATGCCTGCCACAGATGCAGGTGAAACGTCAGGAGAGAATGCTTCTAGAACATAATAATAATAATAATAATAATAATAATAATAATACTTTATTTATATTCCAACATGGCCATACAGCCCAAAAAACCTACAATAACCCAGTAATTCCGGCCATCAAAGCCTTCAAAAACACATTTTCACCCTTTGTTTGGTAAAATATATATGAAGAGGAGCAGAAGGAGAAGGAGAAAAAGAAGAGAAGAGAGGAGAAGAAAGGAGAGAAAGAGAAACAGTGTACAAGAGCAGCAGCAGGTATTGCCAGGACGGTGGGAGTTCTTTGGCTGCCCAAAGATGCCAGGTCTTGGTAACACCTAAGCAATTATTTCCTTTGGTATTTAGAAACTGTCTCTGGACCTCATCACACTAGAGAATGAATCCACTTTAAATCTGGTTTCTGCCTCCTGCAGAATTCTGGGGTTTGTAGTTTAGTGAGGCTGTTAAAGGCTCCCCCTAAAACTACAAACCCAGAATTCTGCAGGAGGCAGAAACCAGATTTAAAGTGGATTCATTCTCTAGTGTGATGAGATCCTCTTCTGTTTTTTTTTAAAAAAACAACAACAGAGGAGTATGATTTCTTACCTTATAAATAATTTATGAGGACGTTTGAAGAAAACATATGGAGCAAGCACCATATTTGCTGTCGCTGTGATCCCCCCAATGGTGTAGTCTCCAGGCTTGTAATAATTAAATACAGAATTTTGATCCGCTATCCATTTCATTGGGCATTTGTTCTTCAGCCTCCCATAAACATACCTGTGTGGCAGAATAAGCAATAGCAGCCACCACCATTTCATGGTGGAGATATCTACTAGCACTGGTTTGCTACCCGTGAATTTTCTCTCTCACACACACTTTCTCATATGCGCCCAAACAAACACTTTGGATCAAGGCTTAGAGCAGAATAATTAGATGCCAAACTGTCTCACAAAAGCAGGGATTGCAGCGTCAGTTTTACTAATACAGGTAAATTCTAACTGTTGCCTGAGATGTAAAGGCGATAATCGTCACCATTCAGCCTCACATTGGCATAATCCCTGCCTTCCTTTAGTCTCAGCCCCAGAGAAGTTACCATTTATAATTTATTTGCTCTAGCTTGTCAGATTCTATAGTTACGCTATTATCAAGTGTTGTTGTTTTGAATTTTCTCATGTTAGTTTCAGAAGTGATCTTTGGACAAACACTCCTGGAGAAGTAGAATAAATCACCATCATTTTGAGAATTCCCACTTAGCGAAAAATCTCTTCTGTGGCATAATAAGCAGCTTGGTCAGAAGTGATTGCAAGTGGAGACGTGCTGCCCAAAAAAATAAAAAAAGTCTGTTCAACTCAGCAGTGCCATTATTTCTCATTGTTCCAAAAAGTTTTTTGGTCTTTGCTCAAGAAAATAAACCTTGGCATATACAATTTTATGACATGTCAATCCTTCCAGTACATGTATTGTAACACTGTTGGCTCCTCATTTGCATAGTTGATGTTTGCAAATCCGATTATTCATGAACTTAATTGAGATGTTGAGAAACTATGGATCCCCCTGGTGGTTCAGTGGGTTAAACTGCTGAGCTGCTGAACTTGCTGGCCAAAAGGTCAGCAGTTCGAATCCGGGGATTCGAGCTGTTAGGCCCAGCTTCTACCAACCTAGCAGTTCAAAAACATGCAAATGTGAGTAGACCAATAGGTACCACTTTGGTGGGAAGGTAACGGCGCTTCATGCAGTCAGGCTAGTCACATAACCTGGGAGGCATCTATGGACAACGCTCTTTGGCTTAGAAATAGAGATGAGCACCAGCGCCCAGAGTCGGACACAACTAGACTTAATTTCAAGAGGAAAATGATCAAGGATCTGGAAAACAAGCCCTATGAGGAGCGGCTTAAAGAGCTGGGCATGTTTAGCCTGAAGAAGAGAAGGCTGAGAGGAGACATGATAGCCAGCCTGTATAAGTATGTAAGAGGAAGTCATAGAGAGGAGGGAGCAAGCTTGTTTTCTGCTGCCCTGGAGACTAGGACACGGAACAATGGCTTCAAACTACAAGAAAGGAGATTCCATCTGAACATTAGGAAGAACTTCCTGACTGTGAGAGCCATTCAGCAGTGGAACTCTCTGCCCCAGAGTGTGGTGGAGGCTCCTTGTTTGGAGGCTTTTAAACAGAGGCTGGATGGCCATCTGTTAGAGGTGCTTTGAATGCAACTTTCCTGCTTCTTGGCAGGGGGGTTGGACTGGATGGCCCATGAGGTCTCTTCCAACTCTACGATTCTATGATTTACCTTTATTATAGATCCTCCAGTGGTCCATTTCTGCTGTAAATTGATCATATAGTCATGCTTGGTGACTTAAGGTTTCCTAGAGAGAACATTTCTCTAGGGATCTCTCGGTCCTCCAGTACAGTTTTGTAGTCAACCTCCAGGAGAGTCATGATGGACTACTGAAGGATTCCTAGAGAGGTGCTCTTTCAGGTAAAGAAAAGAGCAATTTTATTGTTTCTGGGTTTTTTCCTACTTTAGCAGCAGTGTTCCTAACTCCAATGAATGTGGACAGCTTGACTGTACATACATTTCATTAGCCATTCATCTGCTAAAGAGACTATCATGTTTCTCACTGCCATTGCTCTTAAGTAGAGTCAGGAGCCCTTCAGAGAAGGCAATAGGCAGTTGACTGACGACTTCATTAGATGGGGCTATTCTTGGATGCATACACCAGTTCAGCTGTAGTTTGGCCTCAGAGCCCACTGGTTCCCATCCCATGACGTACAGCTACTTCTGACAGGGCTCCATGGATAAACTATAGATGAACCAGCATATGACGCAATATGGGAGGCTTCCTATGCTGCATAGAATTGTTGCTGACATAGTAAATGTGGATACAGAGTTAGCATCTGTGTTTATTGGTAAGGTCCTATATTACTATCTATGTTATATATCCTGTTACAAGTTTGACACAACTTTAACAGCCATGGCTCAATGCTATGGAATCATGGAAGTTGCAGTTTCACAAGGTCTACAATCTTCCCTGCCAAAGACTGCTCAACGAAAATATTGTTGCTGAATGCTACAAGGTGAAGGAAAAGGAAAGAAGGGGTGCCTGCCTGTTTTTGTCTGATTTGGGCAAAGAAAGGGGTATGCCATTGTCATTTGCATAGGCTCTAGTCTATTTGCCGGGCTGTGCACAGCTAGTTAGTAGCCAGCTGCATTAAATGACTACTGACCGAGAGACCATGCATTTGAAGCCAACTCAAGTCAGAGTTAGCTCCCAACCATTAATAGTCTAGCTTGCTGTTGACCTATGCAGCCTGAAAGACAAAGGCTAGTTTAACTATTTGTTGTTGTTGTTGTTTATTTGTTCAGTCGTCTCCGACTCTTCGTAACCTCATGGACCAGCCCACGCCAGAGCTCCCTGTCGGCCATCACCACCCCCAGCTCCTTCAAGGTCAGTCCAGTCACTTCAAGGATGCCATCCATCCATCTTGCCCTTGGTCGGCCCCTCTTCCTTTTGCCTTCCACTTTCCCCAGCATAATTGTCTTTTCTAGGCTTTGCTGTCTCCTCATGATGTGGCCAAAGTACTTCAACTTTGTCTCTAGTATCTTTCCCTCCAGTGAGCAGCCGGGCTTTATTTCCTGGAGGATGGACAGGTTGGATCTTCTCGCAGTCCAAGGTACTCTCAGAACTTTCCTCCAACACCACAGCTCAAAAGCATCGATCTTCCTTCGCTCAGCCTTCCCTATGGTCCAGCTCTCACATCCGTAGGTTACTACAGGGAATACCATGGCTTTGACTAGGCAGATCTTTGTTGCCAGTCTGATGTCTCTACTCTTTACTATTTTATCGAGACTGGACATTGCTCTCCACCCAAGAAGGAAGCGTCTTCTGATTTCCTGGCCACAGTCTGCATCTGCAGTAATCTTTGCACCTAGAAATACAAAGTCTGTCACGGCCTCCACATTTTCTCCCTCTATTTCCCAGTTGTCAATCATTCTTGTTGCCATAATCTTGGTTTTTTTTATGTTTAGCTGCAACCCAGCTTTTGCGCTTTAACTATTTTAACTATTTACAACACCATAAAACCTTCCAGCAGCATGTGGAAGAATGAGGAAGTACTCCATTAAAGGACTCAGCGTCACAAGTGGACAGTGAAGCAACAGGTCCCCCTGTGGCCAGAATCAAGCAAACCCTCATGAAAGCTGGAATGTTAAATTGCCTCTGTGTCTGTCTGTATATGTTGTATGTCTAAATGGCATTGAATGTTTGCCATGTATATGTACATTGTAATCCGCCCTGAGTCCCCTGCGGGGTGAGAATGGCAGAATATAAATACTGTATATCAATCAATCAATCAGTCAATCTTGTCCCTATTCTAGCACTGACCCATGTATAAGTCAAACCAGGTTTTTAGTTTGCTTTTTTAACACAAAAATCCCAGTAGCTTATATGCAAGTATATATGGTAATTCAGTCATATCAACTACAATGAAAATACATTATTATGGACATGATATTTTACAAAATTCACTCCAGGCTAATAGATTTGTCCTCATAAAGAGCACAAAACAACACTGATGAATCTTGAAAACATATTTTCTTCATCTGCGCATGAAGCAACAAAGCGCAGCCTGGCTCTTGGATGATCTTTATAATTATCAAAATCATGGTCATTGTAAAGAAATTGTGGGTGCTCCGAGGTTTGCTCAAACAAACACCTTTGAAACTAATCATAAGCATCACAATCACGGACAACATGCAATCACACTCGATACAGGCAACGAAAAACACCAGGTTTAAGATACTCTGGGCCTCTATTCATTAGGGACTTTTGGAGCTGAAAACTATCAGGGAAAAAGTAACTCTGGCAGGCATAATTAAGGTAATGTTTCTCTTGCTCTTTTATGTTCTTGCTGACACAGGGAGTCATAGAGTTTCAAGAAACCCAAAGGACCACCCAGTCCAACTGCCCATCATATAGGAATACACACACCAAGTACTCCCAACAGATGGCCAACCAGACTGTTCAAAAAATCTTTAGAGAAGGAGAATCCACCCAACTCACAGTGTATTCCATAGTCAGACATTGTTGAAAGTTATTCCTAAAGCTAAGATGAAATCACTTTACCTGTATTGTCGAAGGCTTTCAATGCCAGAATCACTGGGTTGTTGTAGGGTTTTTTTGGGCTGTATGGGCATGTTCTAGAAGTATTCTCTCCTGACGTTTCACCTGCATCTGTGGCAGGCATCCTCAGAGGTTGCCTGCCACAGATGCAGGCGAAACGTCAAGAGAGAATACCTCTTAACATTATGCTAAATGTCCTTTGATCAGATTCTGGCCACTTAAGAGTGCCTCTGCCATTGCTGTAAGAAGGTCCTCCATTGTGCACGAGGCAGAGCTCAATTTGCATTGTAGGAAGTGGTCTGTAGTTTGCTCTTCTCCACACTAGGATATCATGGACTCCAGTTTGTAGCCCATTTCTTAAGGTTGGCCTGCATCTGGTGGTGACAGAGTGCAGCCTGTTTAGTGCCTTGTAAGTCACCCAATATTCTGTGTGCCCAGGAGGGAATCTCTCATCTGGTATCAGCCACTGATTGAGGTTGCCACTTTCGGACTCTCACTTACTGAGATGTTGCTGTGAGTGTCTCTATAGATCTCAAGAAACAGTTTCTTTAAAATATCTTATCAGTTGTACCTCCCCAATTACCCTTTAGCAACAGTTCCTCCTATCTATACCCAACATTTTATATAATACTAGCTTAGGTACCTAGTGATGCTGGGTTAGATTTTGTGTACTGTGTACTTTTGTTATTAGAAGTAATTGTTGTTTGTTTTGTAGGTCTTAGGAAGTTATTTCTTAATTTAAGATGTTGGCTTGCTGGTTGATTTCTGAACAGAGGATGGGCCAAAGATGTCAATGCCTTGATCCTTTCATTACAGGCTGCTATTTCCCAATGACCATCAGGTGGCACAATACCAGTGAAACAGTATAATTTGTCCAGTGGTGTAGGGTGTAGACATCCTATGATAATTCAGCATGTCTCCTTAAGATCCACATCCACTGTTTTAATGTGGTGAGATGTATTCCACACTGGGCCTTTGTATTCAGCAGCAGAGTAGCAAAGCACAAGGGCAGATGTCTTCATTGTGTCTGGCTGTGGTCCCCAGGTTGTGCCAGACAAGCTTTCGTATGATATTATTTCTTGCACCCACTTTTTACTTGATATTCAATGGCTTCCTAAGATCTACAGAAACACTCACAGGAACACCTCAGCAAGCAAGAGTCCAAAAGTGGCAGGTTAAAACCCAGAACTGTAATCAGTGGGTGAGACCGGATGAGAGAGTCTCTCCTGGGCACACAAAAGACTAGGTGACTTGAAAGGCACTGAACAGATTGTGCTCTGAAACCACGGGATGCAGAGCCAAACTTCAGAAAAGGGGCTACAAAGTGGAGTCCATGACATGCAAGTTTGAAGAAGAACAAACCACAGACCACATAGTTTGAGCCCTGTGTCCAGAGAGATAAAGCAGAATATAAATAAAGTGTGTTATATTATCACAACATTGTCTTGGAAAGAGATGTGTGTTTAAAACCAAAGGGTTTGGGGAAAACACGAAAAGTTCTCAAACAATTCAGTTATTTGGGATAGCAAGGTTCTGTCTTGGGTATCAAAACAAACAAGAACAATCTTCCAAAAAAAAAACTTTATTTCCGCATTAAAAACATGTATAATATGTATAATATGATCAAATATAATTAAAATATGCACAGCAGCAACTTGATGCATCTCAAGACAATAAATATTTCTGATTTTTAAAAATTCAAAGTTAAAATAAATTGGTTTGACAAGTGACCATTTCTTCCCATTATTTAACAACTCCATGGTGGCAGACTGATCTTGTCTAACCCAGGTTTGGTAACTCTGCACCTCCCAGATTTCCCCAAGCATTCTTATCTGGAGGTTTCTGGGAGTTGCAATCCAAAAAAAGGCCCACCTAACTTTTTCCTGAGCTTAGCTTAAGCACTGCAAGGAGAAACCCCATTCCCTCAGTTCGAAAAAAGGTCGGAGTGCCTCCCCAGAGAGAGGTTCTATATTGAAAGAGAAGATGAATCCATTAGTATCACCATCAAAGAAATCCACCCGGCCACCCTCATAATCCAGGGCCACAAGAATCTTGGTGGGCTCTTGAGTCAAGGTCAAAACGATTGGTTCGGGTAAGACGACTGCCAAGATCTCGCAAGCGAAGTACGCAGCACCCCTGAATGGCTTCCTCAAAGACCAGACCCCCTCTTCAGGGCTTAACTGCAAAACCCCCTTTCTCTTCATGGACTCCCTTGCGACACCAATGGCCCAGCTTCCCAGCCCCAATGTTTCCACCACCCACCAATGGATCCCAGAGGTAAACTTCTGAGAGCCAAGGGCACAGGTCTCCCAGCTAAATCTCTCTGGGTTGTTCGGCATGGTCTTCTTCAAATATTCCCTTTTCTTCTTCTTGGATTCCCATGTCACAACCTTCTGGTCCTCAGACAGATTGAGGTAGGGATGGGCCGTGTCCGGATCAAGAGTCACACACACTGCAGGAAGGAAAAACAAAGAACTATGAGATACATATTTGGGTGGACTGAGGGTAAGCAGCCATGTTATCGGCTGTCTTTTCCTAGAACAGAGGAGTCAAACTCATTTTTATCAATGACCACATCACCCTTATGGTTTCCTTCAATGTATGTACTAATTTGTTACTTTATTTATGTTAGGGCATGTAAAAAAAATCAGTTGGTGAGTGTCTTAACTGAAAAATGCAAAGCACAAAGTTGATAGGTTGGGCTATGCTCAAGACACTAGCTGAGCCTGGGAGTTTTGGCAACAGTTACATTTTTAGGCTTTAGCTGTGCAGGAGCTTGCAGAGAGACAGTTTGTGTTCTTGCTTCATGAGCTGCTGGAAGAAGATCTTCCACATGGACACCTAAAGACCATTGTGTGAGTCAATGCAACTTTTCACGCAACTGAACATATGTTGCTCTGCATTACAAAGAGTAAAATTCTTTGTATTGTCGAAGGCTTTCTGAGTAAAATTCTTGTTTTTTACTGCGTCACATATTTCTTTCTCTGGCAAGATAGTGTGTGGACTGGTAAAATGTGAACTATGCATGATTTTCATTCCACCACAATTTATACCCCATCTTTCTCCTTGTGGAGATTCAAGGTGGCTAAGAACCATACAATCACAGGAATTGGGGTACTTAAAATGCTCACATCTCTGGGGTCATACTATTTAATACTCTAATCAAGGCAAGAGGCAACCATTGCTATAGAATTTATCATCATGCCTTTCTTTAAAAATTAGGAGTCAAAGGAGCATTAAATTTGATTTAAAACAGTACACTTGGCCTGTTTTTGAAAAGCTTTATGTTTTAAAAGCCTGTCAGAATAGCCTTTGTGTGGTTCAAGGTCTTCCTTGGGAAGGGTCTTCCAGAATCTACAGCAGTGTTTCTCAAAATGTGGTCCTCCAGGTGTTTGGATTTCAGTCCCCAGAATTCTTGATCATTGGCCAAGCTGGCTGAAGCTTCTGGAAGTTGGAGTTCAAAACACCTAGAAGATCAAGATTTGGAAGCCACTGAAGAGGCATCCATCAAGAAGGCCCTCTCATGTACCCCAGTAGTTTGTGATGGTGGTGGGACTGAAAGAAGAGCATCTCCAGCTCACCGATCAACACACATTTTGGTTTCTCAAATGTTAGATTTGTTTCTGGATATATTCAACTTGCTCATTCCAGCTTCCCCTAACCACTCTAGTTTTTGAGATGCAGTAAATTTGCCATCTACCAGTCGCCATCTGCTTGTCCATCAAAAACCATGATAACCATACCTGGCATAGGCTCACACATAGAAATATGGGCTGCATCTATACTGCAGAATTAAGACAGTTTGACCCACTTTAACTGTTTTGGGTAAGTGCTATGAAATTGCAGGAGTTGTAGTTTGGTGAGGCACTAAACTACAAGATCTGTTGGCTGTAAAGGCCAAAAGATCTTGTAATGGTACAACTCTCAGGATTTTGAAGCATGGGGCCATGGCAGCTTTTTTTTTTTAAAAAAAAATAAATGTCAGGAGCGACTTGAGAAACTGCAAGTTGCTTCTGGTATGAGGGAATTGGCCGTCCACAAGGACGTTGTCCGGGGATGCCAGGATGTTCCAATGTTTTTACCATCCTTGTGGGAGGCTTTTCGCATGTCCCAATATAGGGAGCTGGGGCTGACCATCCCCAACCATAGACCAGGAGCAACAGGAACACATACAGGAGAACGCTAGGCTCTTGGATGAATCTCAATGGATTGTCCTTGATGAATGAACAGGGATGTCGAGGAGAAGGACAACACTTTACACCTACACAATTCACACCAACAGGATCACTTTTCTGGGGACCTACACACTACAATGCGCAAAAGGGGCCCTGCCATTCCTGAAAGTAAACAGGTCTTGGTAGTAGGCGACTCCTTCCTTAGAGGAACGGAAGCCGTCATTTCCAGACCGGATGGGATGGCTCGAGAAATATGCTGCCTACCAGGGCAAAAATACACCATATCACTCAGAGACTCACCAGGCTCCTCAAACCCCATCACCGTCCTCCCCTCCTTTTCCAGGAGGATGGCCTACTGGCAAGGGATGGGGTGCATCTCACACAAGTAGGAAAACACCTTTTTGCTCACAGACTCGCAAACCTCATTAGGCGCACTTTAAACTAGGCCCACTGAGGGAGGGGGACAACAGCCTTGCGAACACTACTTTACCCATAATGTCAGGGAACCGCCAGAAGGCTAAACGGAGGGCTGCACAAACACAAAAAGGACCAAGTACCGAAAGCACAATAATCCCAATTAAACAGCTCAGGGGAAGATCTCAGGGGCTCACATGTCTTTACACTAATGCACAGAGCATGGGAAATAAACATGACGAACTCCAACTTTTAACACAACACCACAAATATGATATCATAGGCATCACTGAAACCTGGTGGGATGACTCCTATCGCTGGAATGTAGACATCGAGGGCTATAACCTCTTTCACAGAAACCGAACAAAGGGGAGAGGAGGCGGAGTAGCCTTATATGTCAAAAACTCTTATGCTGCAGAAGAAATGCATGACAGCAATCCGGGAAACCAGCTTGAAAGCATCTGGATAAGAATCAAGGGAACTGGGACTCAAAAAGATCTTGTTGTAGGAGTCTACTACAGACCTCCAAGCCAGGAGGAAGAACTTGATGAAGTCTTCTGCCAACAGTTGACCAAACAGGCACAGAGAAGAGATGTAGTAGTCATGGGCACTTTCAACTATCCCGATATTTGCTGGAAAACAAACTTGGCCAAGAGTACAAAGTCCAACAAATTCCTCGCTTGCCTTGCAGACAATTTCATGATCCAGAAGGTAGAAGAAGCAACAAGGGGATTGGCTACTCTTGATCTCATTCTAATAAATGTGGAGGACCTGATCGATGTGGTTGAAGTGGTAGGATCCTTAGGGGCAAGTGACCATGTGCTCCTGCAATTTGAGGTACAAAGAAAGGCCGAAACTAAGACAAGTCAAACCCGCATTTTGGACTTTAGGAGAGCTGATTTCCAAAAAATGAAGGAAACACTGAGCAGCATTCCGTGGACACAGATACTAAAAGACAAGGGAGTTACGGATGGATGGGAGTTTCTCAAGAGTGAAATACTCAAGGTGCAATTGCAAACCATGCCAACAAAGAGAAAAAATAGGACAAGTGCAAAGAAGCCAGAATGGATGTCCAAAGAACTTCTAACTGTGCTGAGACACAAAAGATACATGCATAAGAAGTGGAAAAAGGGAGAAATCACCAAAGAAGAATTCAAACAAATAGCCAACACCTGTAGGGAAAAGGTCCGCAAGGCTAAAGCAAAAAACGAGCTCAGACTTGCCAGGGACATTAAAAACAATAAAAAGGGTTTCTATTCTTATGTCAGTAGAAAAAGGAAAAACAAGGAGGCGATAGGACCTCTTCGAGGAGAAGATGGGGCAATGCTGACAGGGGATAGGGAAAAGGCAGAACTACTTAATACCTTCTTTGCCTCGGTCTTCTCACAAAAAGAGAGTCTTCAACCTCAGCAAGACGGAGTGGATGAGGGATTTGAGGACATCCAACTCCAAATTGGGAAACAAGTTGTACAGGAATACCTGGCCACTCTAAACGAGTTCAAGTCCCCAGGGCCAGATCAACTACACCCAAGAGTATTGAAGGAACTAGCGGAAGTCATTTCGGAACCATTGGCAACCATCTTTGAGAGTTCTTGGAGAACAGGAGAAGTTCCAGCAGATTGGAGGAGGGCCAATGTGGTCCCAATCTTCAAGAAGGGAAAAAAGGATGACCCAAACAACTACCGTCCGGTCAGCCTCACGTCAATACCAGGCAAGATTCTGGAAAAGATTGTTAAGGAAGTGGTCTGCAAACACTTAGAAACAAATGCGGTCATTGCTAATAGTCAACATGGATTTATCAAAAACAAGTCATGCCAGACTCATCTGATCTCTTTTTTCGATAGAGTTACAAGCTGGGGAGATGCGGGAAATGCCGTGGATGTAGCGTACCTGGATTTCAGTAAGGCCTTCGACAAGGTCCCCCATGATCTTCTGGCAAGGAAACTAGTCCAATGTGGGCTAGGCAAAACTACGGTGAGGTGGATCTGTAATTGGTTAAATGGACGAACCCAGAGGATGCTCACCAATGCTTCCTCTTCATCCTGGAAAGAAGTGACGAGCGGAGTGCCGCAGGGTTCCGTCCTGGGCCCGGTCCTGTTCAACATCTTTATTAATGACTTAGATGAAGGCTTAGAAGGCATGATCATCAAGTTTGCAGACGACACCAAATTGGGAGGGATAGCCAATAGTCCAGAGGACAGGAGCAGAATTCAAAACGATCTTGACAGATTAGAGAGATGGGCCAAAACTAACAAAATGAAGTTCAACAGTGACAAATGCAAGATACTCCACTTTGGCAGGAAAAACGAAATGCAAAGATACAGAATGGGGGATGCCTGGCTCGAGAGAAGTACGTGTGAAAAAGATCTTGGAGTCCTCGTGGACAACAAGTTAAACATGAGCCAACAATGTGATGTGGCGGCAAAAAAAGCCAATGGGATTTTGGCCTGCATCAATAGGAGCATAGTGTCTAGTAGACCTGGGTAACAACGGAAAAATTTGTTTCTAAAATCGATTCGTTTTTTGGGGTTTTTTGCGTTTCAATATTTAAAAGAATTCCGAAATTTTCCTTTTAAAAAGTTTGATATTTACGAAATTTCGTTAATATTAACGAATCAATTCGTTAAAATGGCGGACGCGGTTGCACAACGTGAAAATAATAGGGGTGAGATCTCTATTCTGGTTTGACAATGCTTCTCAATAATAATAATAATTATTATTATTATAACAAACCACTTTCTGCCTTCCTGCATGTAAGGCACAGTCAAAGCACTACTGAAAGATGGCCATCCATTCTTAATAATAATAATATAATAAATATAATAGTTTTAACCTGGAGAAGGAAAGAGGTTAGGCAGGCAACAGGCAGGTCTCTGAGTGCTGCACTGCTGTGTCTCTTCGCCCAATGCACGCAGGCCAGAGTGAGGAACGAGGTGAGGTGACGACAGGAGGAGAGGAGAATTTGATCCACTTAAGCAGAGGCCAGGCACCCGGAAGTGGGGTAAATGCCGACTGCTTGCAATCAGGGAGAGGGGAGGGAAACAACTATAAAACTTGCACCAGACATACGGAAATAATAACGAAACAATTACAAAACAATTACGAAATAGCTTTAAAAATTCGTTTCGTTTTTTAGTTGCTCCTGAATGGTTTGTTATCGCTTCGTTATCACGAAAAATAACGAATTATTAACGAATTACGAAATTAACGAACGAAACCGCCCAGCCCTAGTGTCTAGATCTAGGGAAGTAATGCTACCCCTCTATTCTGTTTTGGTTAGACCACATCTGGAATATTGTGTCCAGTTCTGGGCACCACAATTCAAGAGAGATATTGACAAGCTGGAATGTGTCCAGAGGAGGGCGACTAAAATGCTAAAAGGTCTGGAGAACAAGCCCTATGAGGAGCGGCTTAACGAGCTGGGCATGTTTAGCCTGAAGAAGAGAAGGCTGAGAGGGGATATGATAGCCATGTATAAATATGTGAGAGGAAGCCACAGGGAGGAGGGAGCAAGCTTGTTTTCTGCTTCCCTGGAGACTAGGACGCAGAACAATGGCTTCAAACTACAAGAGAGGAGATTCCATCTGAACATGAGGAAGAACTTCCTGACTGTGAGAGCCGTTCAGCAGTGGAACTCTCTGCCCCGGAGTGTGGTGGAGGCTCCTTCTTTGGAAGCTTTTAAACAGAGGCTGGATGGCCATCTGTCAGGGGTGATTTGGATGCAATATTCCTGCTTCTTGGCAGGGGGTTGGACTGGATGGCCCAGGATGGCCCATGAGGTCTCTTCCAACTCTTTGATTCTATGATTCTATGACAGAGGGAGCTCATCCATGCTCCCCCCAGATTTGAACCTGCGACCTTGTCAGTCTTCAATCCTGCTGGCACAAGGGTTTAACCCACTGCGCCACCAGGGGTGCAGCTAAAGAGGCATCACATTGCATTAATTCTGCAGCATAGATGTGATCTTACTCTACCATATACCTTGGACCTTAACCATTTCGGGCCTCAATAAGTCATCCCAGCATTTTGGTACCTGGAATTTAACATTCCTTCACAGGGTATGACAAATATAACAACACATAAGGCTTCTGAAATATCTTTAGATAGCATGCTGGCAGCCTTTGCATCCAGAAAGCAGTGATAATATTTCTATATTGTCGGGATGGAGACTGTAAAGAGGTGGCAAGGAGTTATTTGCATACTGGCTCTCAAATGCATGAGCTCATGAAATTATATTCCCAAAATATGCTCTTTGCCAAGATATCACCAGACCCCATCCATATGTCATTATATTTATATCCCATTTTCCTTCCAAAACCTCAAGGATCCTTCTCACTTTACTATCACAACCAGTCTTCATGGAAAATCTACCTTAGCACTGATATACATGATCATTTAATAAAGTTCAAAGTTCTCTTCAAACAGCAATGGCCAAACAACAGGCTCTCGCCAATATGCACAGTAGTTTGTGTAATCATCATCCAAGTCTCAAAGTTGTTCCAGGATTTCCTATATAATCATCTCCATACTGAAACCACTTTCTTCAATACTAGCTAGAAACTGCATTTAATGGTCAGTATAGATGGAGCCTGAGAACAATTAGTCGAAATCACCCCCAAGTTTTTTTTTGACTTAGTATAAACTAGAACCAAGATCTCCTAACTTGCAATCTCACACTATAACCACTATACCATACTACCTCCCATCCCATCCGAGCTCATGTCAGCTAACCATCATGTCTAAGAACATACATTTATTCCTACTCAAGTATTTGATGACTGGAAAAGAAAATGTCAACAAAATGTTGTTCAAGAAGTTCAAGTCAGTCAAACCAGAGGCCACCAAACAGCCCTAATATTCCACCATTGAATAAAGGGCTGCTGCTAAGGCACCATTAAACACTTCCCGTGTTCTTGAGTTTCTTTCAGACACTTACCTTTATTTGCTAATTTCTTTAGATTATCTGTTAGAGAAACAGAAAAGAGGACAAACTGTGAGTCAAACCAACTTAATGAAGTATCTTGGAATTGGGACCCAAGCCTAAGCACAAAATGCGCTGATGTTTCATAGACATTTATGTGCAACTTGAAGATTATTTTATACAATATATAATATTTTGAATAATTCTGTGCATGAAGGAAAATCTGTGTACATTGAACCATCAGAAAGCAAAAGTGTCGCTATTTCAGCGACCTATCTGGAGAATTTTGGAGGATTTCAGATTTCCATATATGGGATTGTTAACCTTTATCTATTACTGAATGGACTCCCGGTGGTGCAATGGATTAAACCCTTGTGCCAGCAGGACTGCTGACCAACATCTGTTCATACACATCTTTTCATGTGGTCAGTCTCATAGAATACAATGGGACTTAACACTCCAAGACCAGCATGTACATGTTCTCAGCTCAAGTTAAGTATTTAAATCAGGGATGGGACAAATTTTTGCCTCTTCAAGAGTCAAAAATGAATGAATGGGGGAGAAGTCAGGGAAAGAATAACCTCTCCGGATCAGCATTCACATCTCTCCTGTAATACAGCTAAAGCATCATGTCCCAACAAAATTAATCCCAGAAAATTACCTGCATCCAAGGTTCGTTCCAAAATGGCTGGACTCAGAGCTTTGTCTACATACTCTGTTACAGAAAGGAAAAGGGTGACAAAATGACTAAGCTAAAAACACCAAAAAGTCATTTTATATCCAGGAAACATCAACATCAAAGGCCTTGCACTCTCACACAAATCACAGAAGCATGACACAATAGCTCTCTGTCAAAATCTTAAGATCACAGAATCATACAACAGATCACAGAATCATAGAGTGGGAAGAGACCCCAAGGATCAAGCAGTCTAACCCTTTTCTGCATAGTTCAAACTAAAACCTTAACCAGATCCTGATCAGAACTTAATTCACTAAATTTCCTTCCAGGATCCCACCTATATTGGAAGTAGGTTTGGTTGATTCAGCCCCCCCCCCCTCCAAAAGTGCAAAACTAGTTTTGGATGTAGGAGGCAGGCATGTAGCCAGGGGGGGGGGGGGGGCTCGGGGGGCTCGGGGGGCTTCAGCCCCCCCCCCGAAATTCTCATGGTGGTTCGCGAAAAGGCCTTACTGGTGCATTATTTAAACTGTTATGTTTATTCATATCATGATGTGATCACCATACTCAATATATCCCATATGCATGGGGGTATGGGGGTAATGATACAAAAGGTTTGCTAGGCTAGACCCTCTTTCACTCAGACTCAGCCCCCCCGAAACTCAGCCCCCCCCCCGAAACCCCCCCTGAAAATTTTTAGCCCCCCCCCCCCCCCCCGAAACAAAATCCTGGCTACGGGCCTGGTAGGAGGCACTGGTGGTTCAATTCGGAATTGAATTCCAAATTTTTCCAAAAAAAAATTCAGAACGTTTTGAAATTTCCAAATTGCTTCGTTAATGGCTGACGCAATTGCACAATACACGAAAAACAGCAAATGGCAAACTTCAGGGGATTCTCTCTCCCTGATTTCAAAAATTAGGGAAGCATAGGCATGAAAGTATGGCATTTCTAGTGTCTTCTTAGGCAATTCACAACAAACAAAGAAAAAAAACAGCCCTGGGAGCTCTTGGGGGCTTTTGAGCAGATTTCACAAGTTAGGGAAGCATAGGCATGAAAGTATGGGATTTCTAGTGTCTTCTTAAGCAACTCACAGCAAACAAAGAAAATAACAAACAGCCCTGCCCTTTTTGCCTTGGAAGCTGATTTCACTACTTTGGGAAGGAGAGCTTGTGTTCAAAGAGTGGCTTGAATTGATGGGAGATCTAGTTCCTTTGATGCAATGTGCAACACAAACTAAAAAACACTGAGACCAGAGAGACCAACTACAACACTGGCTTTTAAAAATGTTGGAGTAAGAGCTTTGGTTCCTTCATGTTGCTCCTTTCATTCACGCCACTCACCCACACACTACCCTCACGGTGCCCACCCAACCCAAACCCCAACAGCAACAACACACAAGAGGAAGGCTGCCCACTGCCCAGCCAGGCAGGCAGCCAGGCACAGCTGGCAACAGCCCTTCTCCCAGCCCTTCTCCCTTTCTGCTTGCTTGCTTGCCTGCCACGCTCTTCTTCCAACCTCCCTTCAACACAACCTCCCTTCCCTTAGTAATAGTCTTAGTCTTTCCCTTTCCCCTTCTCCCTTCCCTTCCCAACTCCGAATGAGCCTCTGAGCCATGTGCTGCCAGTGCTGAAATTCCTCCCCTCCCCAAAACGTCTCCCCTTATTGGCTGGGAGGGGAGGCAAGAAGCCTTCCAGCCTCTCAGAAGACTAGAGGGCTGAAAATACACTGAATATTTCCAACGCACTTCCTGAGACCTAACAAAAATGGCGGAAAAAGCTTCGGAAGGGCAAAGGGACTTCTGGGTTTATAAAATGCTTCAAAATGGCTTCAAAAATGTAACTTTAATGAAATTATTGCGAGTAATGAGTAATCATACGCGGCTCTATCCATGCCTAATTGGAAGCTATGCAGGTTAATCTCTGGTTGGTACTAGAATGGGAGGTTACCAAGAAATACCAGGTACCAAGGGCTAGATTTCATAGAATCATAGAATCAAAGAGATGGAAGAGACCTCATGGGCCATCCAGTCCAACCCCCTGCCAAGAAGCAGGAATATTACATTCAAATAACCCCTGACAGATGGCCATCCAGCCTCTGTTTAAAAGCTTCCAAAGAAGGAGCCTCTACCACAGAGACATTTCAGAGATTTCAGAGAAAGGAAATGGCAAAACCATCCTTGAGTACTCCTTGCTTGCCTAAGAAAACCTTATGAAATTCATGGAGTTGACCTAAGTCAACAGGTTACTTGATGGAACATACATCAACACATATACTAGAAGCAACCCATTTTTGAGTATCAATTGCTAGGAAGTATGAGAGGGAGAGAATTTGTCCTTCATTGCTTTGCCTCTGGGCTTTCCAAAGGGATCTCATTGATTACTGTGTGAACAGAGAGATGGTTAAGACCAGCCATCTTTGGTCTGATCTATGGAAAGTCACTGGGTTACTTTGGGCAAGTTACATTCTCTTAGCCTCAGAGGAAGGCAAAGGCAAACCTCCTCCAAATTACTCTTGCAAAGAAAACCCCACGATGGATTTACCTTCAGGTGACCATAAGGTGGAAAGAACCTGAAAGCCCACAGAGATGCCTCAATTTAGGCTACCCCAAAATACCTTTATAATTCTGCACCGCGTTTTCCAAGATAGAATTTTTAAGACAGGCAAATTTGAGTCTCTCCTCCAGTTTGGAAGAAATGTCACGAATGTACTCTTCTATGTCCTCCTGAGACCTGGAAAGGAATATGATGCCAGTTTAAGAAAAATATTTTCTTACAACCACCAAGGTAAAACAGACTAGACATAACAGAATAGAACAGATTACCTTGGAGCTTCATCAGATCGGGTTCAACAAAAACAGTGACTAAGATTTCTAAAATGGGCATGACCAAGCTATAAAAGGACTGGGCAAGGGATGGTGCAAATAGTGTACCATGGGGCCAGGGAAGTGGATGAAGTGCAAAACAAGAGTACTGTATAAACTGAAGTATAAGCCACTTTTTTTAGCCCCCTTTTTAGGATGAAAAAGCTCCCCTCGGCTTATACTCGAGTCATTATTATTTATTATTTTACTCTGTTATTAGTATTATATTTATTGAATTTATTATTTTACTCTATTTATTATTATTATTATTATTACATTTACATTATTTTACTCTATTATTATTACATTTATTATTTTGCTTTATTATTATTATTATTATTATTGGTATTATTACATTTACATTACTTTACTCTATTATTATATTATTTTAATCTTCTATTGTTATTATTACATTTATTATTTTACTCTATTACTGTTATTATTATATTTCCACTCTTTTACTCTATTATTATTATTATTATTATTATTATTACGTTTCCATTATTTTACTCTCTTTATTATTATTGGAAGGATACGTAAGCACATTTACATTGAAGAAGGTTAGAATAATGGTTTAATCAGAGTTGGACAGTTTTATGTAAATACTAGTTGTACATGCCACGCATTGCTGTGGTCAACTTTCCCTCCCTCTTTCTCTTCTTTCTTTCTCTCCTTCCTTTCCGCCCTCTTTCCTTCCTTCCTTCCTTCCTTCCTACCTACCTACCTACCTACCTACCTCGATCTATCTGGAAGATTGCTGGGAGTTGCAGTCCAGGAATAGGAAATTGGAAATATGCAGGGATTGGGATGTACTCAAAGAAATCCAAGGAGAAGATGGCTTGCAGCTTGGAAGCAGTGCATTTGGATCATCCTCCTCTTCTAAAGGGCCTGGTCTAAGGGATGCTGGGAGCTGTAGTCTGGAAGAGAGTGTGAATATGCTATTGTGTGTTTTGTTTGCCATGGGAGTCTTTTTTGTGCATGTGCTGTAGCGTCTTTTTCCTTTTTTGGCTTTTTAAGTCCCTTCTGCTGTAATTTTCAGTGTTTTTTATGAGTGATGGTCACTTGTTGGCCTGATATGTGTATAGTGTCCAAATTTGGTGTCAATTTGTCAAGTCGTTTTTGAGTTATGTTAATCCCACAAACGAACATTACATATTTATTTATATAGATTCAAAAACATTTAACCTACTGATGCCTCAATTAATGTAATTTTATTAGTATCTATTTTTATTTTGAAATTTACCAGTAGATGCTGCATTTCTCACCCTTGGCTTATACTCGAGTCAATATGTTTTCCCAGGTAAAATTAGGTGCCTTGGCTTATATTCGGGTCAGCTTATACTCGAGTATATATGGTACTGTCTGGCAACTTAAGAGACTGGACATGCATAACTAGGGACTAACAATCTCAAACGCTTGAAAACATTCAGGTTTTCAAATTCGTGTGAAAAGAGGACAGTGTGGCGGCCTGCCTCATAATCATCATCATCATCATTAGTATACCCTGCCACCATCTCCCCAATGGGAACTCGGGGCGGCTAACATGAAGCCAAGCCCCAAAAAATACAATACATCACAGCAAAATACAGAATGCAAAACAAACAAACAAACAAACAAAACTGTGGAGGGAGTTCCAAAGTTGGGGGACCATCACCAAAAACCTCCAAGGATGTTTAGAGCTTGATTTCTTTTCTTAAAACAGGACTGAAGCCAATTCACAACAGAAATGAAAGGAAGTGGGATGGGAAAGATGAGGAACACACGGGAAGTGCCAACCCATTTGAAGCACAGGAAATCCCAACGCACAATGTGAACCAGAAAGAGTGCTGAATATCTATTAGATTTCAGAAGCTGACCCATCAAGAACAAATCTTTTCAAGCCCAAAAGGAAAAGGAGTGAAAACACCATATACCTGTCCAAAGCCTTTTTGACATTCTGAAAAAGAAAGAGTTGGTTTTAGATGCACAGAGTAAGCTTTGCAATCATTGTTATTCTAATGGGGGATTCCTTTTCCCCTTTCCTTGTCTGTAGGAGGGGAAAAAAATGCTGCTCCCACAATTGAAGTCTCACGAAAAGCATCCTCCTGCTCAATCTCACCTGTAAGAATTTATTTTCTGGCTGATCACATCTCTCCTCTATTTCAGCGGTCAGCCGGCAGACTTGGGAAATCCCTTCAGAGAGTTTGGTGACATTTTCGTCGGATCTCTTCTCTGTCTCTTTCACCATCTCTTCCAGATGAACCATCCATAAGCGCTGATTCTCTTCTAGAAACTGCCTCATTTTGTCAAAGGCTATTCTGGCCTTCTTGTACTCCTGTTCTAACATTTTCTGGAGAGAATACATGCAGAAATCAAAGAAGAAACACAGAATGAGAGGCAATGTAGCACAGCACTTTGAGTATGGGAATGGGGTTGCATCTACAGTACATAATGAATGCAGTTTGACACCACTTAAAACCACCATGGCTCAATGCTATGGAATCATGGGAAATGTAGTTTTACAAGATCTTTAGCTTTCTTTGCCAAAGAGTGCTGGCACCTCAACACACTCCAACTCGCCTGATTCTGTAAGATTGCGCCATGGGAGTGAAAGTGATGCATACAGAGAATTATATATATTATGTATTCGGGGCCATGGTGGCACAACAGTTTAAACCATTGAACTGTTGAATCTGCTGACCTAAAGGTTGGCAGTTTGAAGCCATGGGCTTGGGTGAGCGCTTGCTGTCAGCCCTAGCTCCTGCCAACCTAGCAGTTTGAAAGCATGCAAATGTGAATAGATAAATAGGAACTGCTTCGGTGGGAAGCTAATAAAGGCACCCATGCAGCCATGCCGGCAACACCACCAGGAGGTGTCTACGGACATAAGGCTCCTTGGCTTGGAAATGGAACAAGAGCACCTCCCCATGGCCAGAGTTAAGCACCACCTCTGGAAACCCAGAGATGAAAGAGGAAGCCCTTACCTTTGTTCTGTGTATTTGTATGTCATTGTTAATCCACTGTATTAAGGCAATGAATGTTTGCCTATCTGTGTATGTTGTAATCTGCTCTGAGTCCCCTCGGGGAGATAGAACAGAATATAAATAAAGTGTATTATTATTATTATTATTATTATTATTATTATTATTATTATTAGACCGGGCTGTGGCACAGCTAATTAGTAGTCAGCTGCATCACATAACTACTGACCGAGAGGTCATGAGTTCAAAGCTAGCCTGGGTCAGAGTAAGCACCCAACCATTAATAGTCTAGCTTGCTGTTGATCTATGTAGCCCGAAAGACAGTTGGATCTGTCAACTAAGAAATTTAGGTGCCGCTTTATATGGGAAGACTAATTTAATTAATTTACGACACCATAAAATCTCCAGCAATCATGCAAAGAATGAGGAAGTACTTCATCAGTGTCACAAATGGATGGTGAATGGATGGTGGATAGTGGCCAGAATACTCTCATGAAAGCTGGAAAGTTAAATAGCCTCTGTGTGTCTGTCTATATATGCTGTGTGTCTATGGAATTGAATGTTTGCTATGTATACGTACATTGTAATCCACCCTGAGTCCCCTGCGGGGTGAGAAGGGCAGAATATACTGTAAATAGTAACAACAACAACAACAACAACAACAACAACAGCAACAACATATCACTGGAAAAGACAAGGGTGCTAATTGTAAACTGGAATGGAAATATCAAAATTAGAAGTGATTACAGTGGCTAGAAGTGTCTGGGAATTAAAGTCCAAAAAAAAGGAACTTTTTTGCATTCCACAAAGGTAGGGGAAATTTTAAAAATGACCTTTTTAATTGCCAGCAGATATGCCTTCCCATAGATACGTGGAACTACAACATGTGAATCAAAATCAATGAAAACCTACCCGAAAATCCTGTCTTCGCAGCTCTTCAAGACTTTTCAGTCTCTTTAGTGTCTCTTTTTCTTTCTTCAGTCGTTCCAAAAAGACTTTGAAATCATCCTGCAGAAACATCATTTTTTGAAAAGGTGTTTCTTCCATTAAGTGGTCTATGATTCCACTCCTCCCTGATTGACCCCTGCGTGGTTTCTTTCTGTTTCTCTAGCTCTCTCACACAAAATCATTGTATGCCTTGAGAAAGACCAGGTAGCTTTTCTGTGACATTTCTTTTTTTCGTTCAGTCGCTTCTCACTCTTTGCGACCTCATGGACCAGCCGACGCCAGAGCTCCCTGTCAGCCGTCGCCACCCCCAGCTCCTTCAAGGTCAAGCCAGTCACTTAAAGGATACCATCCATCCATATTGCGCTTGGTCGGCCCCTCTTCCTTTTTCCTTCCATTTTCCTCGGCATCATTGTCTTCTCCAAGCTTTCCTGTCTCCTCATGATGTGGCCAAAGTACTTCAGCTTTGCCTCTAATATCCTTCCCTCCAGAGAGCAGCCAGGCTTTATTTCCTGGAGTATGGACTGGTTTGATCTTCTTGCAGTCCAAGGCACTCTCAGAATTTTTAATTTTCTTGCATACATAAAATAATGCTATTTTTGGAACGAGCAATGAAGTACTTATTACAGTATCCCCCCCCCCTTTATCAGTGAGTTTGCATTATGTAGTTTCAGTTATCCCAGGTCAATAGTCAAATATAAAATATTTTAATACAGTAGAGTCTCGCTCATCCAACGTTCTGTATTATCCAATGCAGTCTGCCTCTCACCTGGATCCACAGCTGTTTCAATACATTGTAATGTTTTGGTGCTAAATTAGTAAATACGACATAATGTTACCGTGTATTGAACTGCTTTTTCTGTCGATTTGTTGTAGAACATGCTGTTTTGGTGTTTAATTTGTAAAACCATAACGTAATTTGATGTTTAATAGGCTTTTGTTTAATCCCTCCTTATTATCCAACATTTTTGCTTATCCAACGTTCCACTAGCCCATTTATGTTGGATAAGCGAGACTCTACTGTATCTTAAAATATTATGCAGCCCCCCACCCCATCCACAGTTTCATAGTCCGTGGCTACAGTTACCTGCAGTTAGCCAATTTCCAACAATATTAATGGAATAGGTTTCGATATTATCTGCAATTTTAGGTATCCCTAAAGCATCTTTAAATGAATTCCCTGTGTATAAGGGGGCTTTATGGAACTAAAGCACCCTGATCCAAAGGGGAAAATATTTCAGGTAATATTGTAGGTATTTTTTGAAATATTTTATGTTTAGCCTAAGTATAACCTTTAAAAAATAGGCCTCTGGTATTATTTCCCCATACTGGAGATCATAGATACAGGCCTGTAGCCAGGGAGGATTTTAGGGGTTCAACCCCCCCCCCCCCCAAATTTTTCAGGTTAAAAAAAACCTGGTTTACTCATGAATTTTAACTGGTTAACCAAATCCCCATGCTAAGTCTATAAGATGCAGAAAATTAAGAATCCCTCCAGAACTGCAAGCACTATCTCAAGCAAATATTGACAATTTATTCACACTGTCATTACTTGCAGCAATAGCCGATGTAGCGAAGCAACCAAGTGGGGGGGGGGGGGGTGTTGAATGCTCTCATTAAGGAGGCCAGACTTGGTGGAGGTGGTTGACAGGGGCGGAGCTGTAGGCTATTGAAGGCTGCTCTGCCTCCTGCTGTGCTCTTTGCTTCAGCCCCCCCCCTGAAATTTTCAACCCTCCCCCCCCCCAAAAAAATTCTGTATACAGCCCTGTATATATATGAACCAATGTCTGGAGTTCAATCGCCTATGTCAATTCATCCAAAGGAAAGAGATATTAGATACCAGGATCTAGAAGCTCAGGGTTCCTCAAGTTGTCTACTGACTAAGGGAGGGACACACACACATATTCCCTGTATTTTATTGGACTGTAAGAGGCTGAATCTCCTGAGGAATCTGTACAAGGACCAAGTAGCAACAGCCAGAACTGACCACGGAACAACAGACTGATTCAAGATTGGGAAAGGCGTACGGCAAGGCTGCATCCTCTCACCCAACCTTTTTAACTTGTATGCAGAACACATCATGCGATGTGCGGGGCTGGATGAATGCAAAGCTGGGGTGAAAATTGCTGGAAGAAACATTAACAACCTCAGATATGCAGATGACACCACTCTGATGGCCGAAAGCGAGGAGGATCTGAGGAACCTTCTAATCAAGGCGAAAGAAGAAAGCGCAAAAGCCGGGTTGCAGCTAAACGTCAAAAAAACCAAGATTATGGCAACAAGACTGATTGACAACTGGAAAATAGAGGGAGAAAATGTGGAGGCCATGATAGATTTTGTATTTCTAGGTGCAAAGATTACTGCAGATGCAGACTGTGGCCAGGAAATCAGAAGACGCTTACTTCTTGGGAGGAGAGCAATGTCCAGTCTCAATAAAATAGTAAAGAGTAGAGACATCACACTGGCAAAAAAGATCCGCCTAGTCAAAGCCATGGTATTCCCTGTAGTAACCTACGGATGTGAGAGCTGGACCTTAGGGAAGGCTGAGCGAAGGAAGATCGATGCTTTTGAACTGTGGTGTTGGAGGAAAGTTCTGAGAGTGCCTTGGACTGCGAGAAGATCCAACCAGTCCATCCTCCAGGAAATAAAGCCCGTCTGCTCACTGGAGGGAAGGATACTAGAGACAAAGTTGAAGTACTTTGGCCACATCATGAGGAAACAGCAAAGCCTAGAGAAGACAATTATGCTGGGGAAAGTGGAAGGCAAAAGGAAGAGGAGCCAACCAAGGGCAAGATGGATGGATGGCATCCTTGAAGTGACTGGACTGACCTTGAGGGAGCTAGGAGTGGTGACAGCCGACAGGGAGCTCTGGCGTGGGCTGGTCCATGAGGTCACGAAGAGTCGGAGACGACTGAACGAATGAACAACAACAACAAAGAGGCTGAAATATCAAAAAGAGGTTGTGTCTGTCCTCATGTCTCAGGGAAACTGGGTGGTCAATCAGGTAAAGAAAGGAGATTCCATCTGAGCATGAGGAAGAACTTCCTGACTGTGAGAGCCATTCAGCAGTGGAACTCTCTGCCCCGGAGTGTGATGGAGGCTCCTTCTTTGGAGGTTTTTAAACAGAGGCTGGATGGCCATCTGTCAGGGATGATTTGAATGCAATATTCCTGCTTCTTGGCAAGGCATTGGACTGGATGGCCCATGAAGTCTCTTCCAACTCTATGATTCTATGAAAGCCAGAGATTGGCAAAGTGACTTCTCAGGGACAAAAACATATATACACGACAAGTATAGACATTGGCCAAGCTGACCAAGAGGGGGAATGCCCTCAACACTGGAAGCCACCACGATTCCCATTCCACATTTCATGGGGAAACTACGAGTCCCTGCTTTGGAGGACTGGCAAGGGATAAATGATGTGTCACTATCTCCTCGCATACCTTGTAGCTTTGGACTGCCTCCTCCACAGGGACCACATTGTGATTGCGGTGCATGAACTTCTTGCACACTATACAGATGGGGGCTCCGTCGTCCTTGCAGAAGAGGGAGAGCAAGCCCTGGTGCTTCTCACACATGCCCATCCTCGCTTCTAAATCTTTTTTCTTTTGAAGCTTCTTCACCAGATTGGCCACGTTGGCCAGTTGCCGGTTTGGCCTGAACTGCTTTTGCTGAATTGTTTCTCTGCACTGAGGGCAGGACACCTCTTTGCCCACCGCCTCCTCCCAGTACTGGCTGAGGCAGGCCTGGCAGAAATTGTGCCCACAGTCTATCGTCACAGGGTCCCGGAAGCACTCCAGGCAGATGGTGCATGTCGTTTCATCAGAGAACTCCTCAAGGATGCTCTCCGCTGCCATGGTGGCTAAGGTCCTGAAAGCATAAGAAGCCACCTAGTTAGGAACTCAACAGGGTCAAATCAAAAGCCCTTCTAAAAGCTTCTCAAGCTGCCTTATGTCCCAATTTGGGGAGATGTCACAAATATTCATATGCAAGCCAACTTCATGTATGAATCAGGGGGGAGGTTAGAGGGCAAACATTTTGGATTTTGATGTAACAGGTGGATTAAGTTGAGGGTCATTCCATGGAAAGTGGAAGGCACCCATGCCACCTCAGGGAACCATCCACTACTGGGAAGACTTTTTTCCCCCACCCAGGCATTCAAATAGCTTAGAAGCAGCACCACAATTGAGAGACTAGAGGTGCTCTTGCCTCTTCTAGGTCAGTGGTTCTCAACTTTCCTTATTATGCAACAACTGAGTACAGTTCCTCATGTGACCCGTAACCATTAGGCCTGGGTAACAACAGAAAAATTTGTTTCTAAAATCGATTCATTTTTTGGGGGTTTTTGCGTTTCGATATTTAAAAGAATTCCGAAATTTTTCTTTTAAAAAGTTCGATATTTACGAAATTTCATAAATGTTTAAAAAATTACGAAACATTAACGAAACAAATACGAAACAATAACGAATCGATTCGTTAATGGCGGACGCGACCGCGCAATACGCTAAAAAACCTCCAAATGGGACAGGGGGAGCTTCTGAAGCTTCCCTCTCCCTCTGTTGTTGACTGTTGGTGTGAAATTATAATTTTTTTTCACTAATTAAACAAAAAACAACTATAAAACTTGCCCCAGACATGCGGAAATAATAACAAAATGACCTCAAACCGATAACAAAACAAATACAATAACGAATCCGAAGCATTTACGAAACAAATTTAAACATTCGTTTCATTTTTAAGTTGCTCCAGAATGGTTCGTTATCGCTTCGTTATCAAAAAAAATAACGAATTTTTAACGAATTACGAATTAACGAAACGAAACCGCCCAGCCCTAGTAACCATACAATTATTTTTATGTCTACTTCACAACTGTAATTTTGTTACTGTTAGGAATCGTCACGTAAATATCTGATTATGCAGGATGTATTTTCATTCACTGGACCAAATTTGGCACAAATACCCGATATGCCCAAATTTGAATACTGGTGGGGTTGGCAGGGATTAATTTTATCATTTGGGAGTTGTAGTTCACCTATAATCAAAGAGTATTCTGAACTCCACCAACGATGGAATTGAACCAAACTTGGCACACAGAACTCCCACGATGAACAGAAAATACTGGTTAGGTTTGGTGGGCATTGACCTTGAGTTTTGGAGTTGTAGTTCACCTACATCCAGAGAGCACTGTGGACTCAAACAATGATGGATCTGGACCAAACTTGGCATAGATACTCAACATGCCCAAATGTGAACATTGGTGGAGTTTGGGAAAATAGACCTTGATATTTAGAGTTGTAGTTGCTGGGATTTATAGTTCACCTACAATCAAAGAGCATTCTGAACCCCACCAATGATAGAATTAGGCCAAACCTCCCACACAGATGCCCCATGACGAACAGAAAATACTATAAAATGTTATCAAACTACACTGATTTGACAGGGGGCTGGAAGAAGACTGAGCTGTTGGCTTTCTTTATTGCTGCTACTAAGTACTGTAAATTAGTAGCAAGTGCCATCTGCTGGAAAAATCATGTAAAGACCAAAAAACCTAAGGTTTTGAATTCATTTAGGTTTTTCGCTGAACTTTTGCCTTTTAAAATTTATTTGTATGCTTTTTTAAAAAACTTCCGGTACTTTTGGTTGTGGGTACATTTGTCTACTTCATACCTAAATCTTTGGCTTTTGGTGGGTGTGCATAGAATAGTGTTTCTTTTGTATTGTTGAAGGCTTTCATGGCCGGAATCACTGGGTTGTTGTAGGTTTTTTCAGGCTATATGGCCATAGTCTAGAGGCATTCTCTCCTGACGTTTTGCCTGCATCTATGGCAAGCATCCTCAGAGGTAGTGAGGTCACTACCTCTGAGGAGGCTTGCCATCGATGCAGGCGAAACGTCAGGAGAGAATGCCTCTAGACTATGGCCATATAGCCTGAAAAAACCTACAACAACCCAGTGTTTCTTTTATTTGTAGTTCTCTGGTTTTTTTTCTTTGTTATTAGCTGATGTTTGGTTTGGGTTATCATTAATATTTCTTTACATATAGCTCATCTTCCTCTCCTGAAGGAGACTCCAAGCAGCTAACAACATTACAAAACCCACAATTTATAACTCAAAACTTCCAAAAGAAACATTACAATAGAATAGCAAGCAGTCCCTGGGGGGGGGGGGGGGGGGGGGAGAGACACCAGGAAGTGAGAGAAATCTACCTTGGAAGGGAAATGCACTCCTGATAGAGTTATTATCATGGGGGAAAAGGTGTCTCAATTGAAGCTTTCTCACCAATCCTTGTTTGTACAACAAGCCACATTTTTCAAAGTCCAATTCTCATAGGGACAGAAAGTGAGGGGAAATCTTCTGAACTGGGGCACAGACAGCAAAACAAACACACAGGGGTGTAAACCCTTCCTTATGCTATCCAAAGTTGCACCAGGATTGTGGCACAGCTGGCTGAGTGTCAGCTGTATTAAGATCACTCTGACCAAAAGGTCATGAGTTCAAAGCCGGCCCAGGTTGGAGTGGGTTTCCAACCAATTGTGTGTAGCCAGTTGTCGACCTTTGCAACCTGAAAGACAGTTGCATCTGTCAAGTAGGAAAATTAGGTATCACCTTAAAGTGTGGGGAGGCTAAATTAACTGATTTATGAGGCCATAAAGAAGACTCCAGCAAAGCATTCCAGCAGGGAAGCATGCGGGGAATGCGGAAGTGCTTCATCAGCATTGCAGATGGACGATGAAAGGGACAGCTCCCCTGGCGGCCAGAAAAAGTTAAATAGCCTCTGTGTATGTCTGTCTATGTCTGTCTATGTTTGTATGTCAAAAATTGGCATTGAATGTTTGCCATATATATGTACACTGTAATCCGCCCCGAGTCCCCTGCACGGTGAGAAGGGCGGAATATAAATGCTGTAAATAAAATAATAAATAAAGATATATAGTTATGGCTGGAGTTACATTTTTAAAATGTACCTGTTCCAACTTACATACAAATTCAACTTGACCAAATTTATAGAACCTATCTTGTTTGTAATGGGGGCAGCCTGTAAACAATTAAAATAACATCACAAAAACTTTTAAAGTACAGTATTTCAAACACTGCACAACACCCCCACACCTCCCCCAGGTCCATTCTTATGTGTCTGTTACATCCCCACACCCCAAAAGGAAGGCTGGTGGTTGGGATGGCTTCCTCTCCAATTCCTATATTTACAAAGCCAAAGAACAAAATCAGGCTACCAGTATTTTAAAAGCTCTAAAATCATGACAGTAAATAAAGAACAATGCTCAGAAAACAGCGGAATTCCAGACAAGAAACAATCAAGGCCAGTTAATGCCTCCCAACAAAGGATTCCCCCAGGCAGAAGCAGCCAGGCTTTGAAGCTGCAAGGCCATTAATTGCTAATCAAGGTGGCCAATTGCAACATTCACATGTGGACAATTTCAACAGAAAGGAGGAAACCATGAAAATGAACAAAATCTGGCTACCAGTATTTTTAAAAAATCTAAAATCAGGACAGTAAATTATGAGCAACACTTAAAAAATGGGAATTCCAGACAGGAATCAATCGGGGCCAGCTAACACCTCCCAACAAAGGATTCCTCCAATAGGAAGCAGCCAGGCTTTCAAGCTGCAAGGCCATTCAATGCTAATCAAGGTGGCCAATTGCAACATTCACACTTCCTCAAATAGACAACCTTTCTTTCTTCCACCCTGTACATCATTCCACAGATATATAAACCCCACTCGCCTAGTTTCCAACAGGCCTCTCAACCTCTGAGGATGACTGCCATAGATGTGGGCAAAACGTCAGGAGAGAATGCTTCTGGAACTTGGCCATACAGCCCAGAAAACTCACAGCTGCCCAAAGAAATCCCTTATGAGAGTGTTTCATGCTAATTAAACTGATTAGATCCTTTGCTTTTCTCTCATTTAAAAAAAATCTAGGCAAGAATAGGTCATCCATCCATATTCTTACAATTATATCTCACCTTTCTCCAAGACTGACACTGACAAAAAGGGGTCGAGAATACAATAAAACACATGTAATTAAAACATACAAAGTTAAGATGAATTAACAGAATTAAAGCCAATTAAAGTTTTACTTTAAAACAGATTAAAAGCAGAATACCATACAAACCTTTCAAGAAAGGAAGGAAGGAAGGAAGGAAGGAAGGAAGGAAGGAAGGAAGGAAGGAAGGAAGGAATCACTTTGCAATGGCTTGCTGTAAAAGCCTTAACTTGCTGCCTGAAGGAAAACAAAGAAGGGCGCATCCCAAGGTGCAGCTACATTGCAGGATCTATGCAGTTTGACACCACTTTTAACTGCCATGACTCAACGCTATGGATTCCTGGGAGATGTAGTTTGGCAAGGTCTGTAGCCTTCTTTGCCAAAGAGTATTTATTGGTACCTTACCATAGCATTGATCCATGGCAATTAAAGCGGTGTCAAACTGCATCACTTCTTTGGTGTAGAGATGCACCCATATTTATTTATTTACGACATTTATATGCCACCCTTCTCACCCCAAAGGGGTCTCAGACCAGCTTACATGAAATATATACATACAATATATTATATTATTAGCATAGTACAATATCAGTATTATACATTGCTATATTGGTACTATACCATTATATTGTAACATTGTTAGTAATATTACATGTAATATAAAATATATAATTATAAAATTATATTATTCTTTTTAGTATTATATTGTATTATGTATTTGTTTATTTATTTACGACATTTATATGCCAGCCTTCTCACCCCGAAGGGGACTCTGAGTGACTTACTATATATATATATATATATATATATATATATATATATATACACACATACATACATATATACATACATACAATATATTATATTGTATTGTCGAAGGCTTTTATGGTCGGAATCACTGGGTTGTTGTAGGTTTTTCCGGGCTATATGGCCATGTTCTAGAGGCATTTTCTCCTGACGTTTCGCCTGCATCTATGGCAAGCATCCTCAGAGGTAATGAGGTCTGTTGGAATTAGGAAAATGGGTTTATATATCTGTGGAATGATCAGGGTGGGACAAAGGGCTTTTGTCTGCTGGAGCTGGGTGTGAATGTTTCAACTGACCACCTTGATTAGCATTTGTGGACAAGTCTACATAAGGACCACCAAACGCAGCATTGCCCAAACATGAATCAAGGAACATGAAAGGCACTGCAGACTACTTCAACCAGAGAAGTCAGCCATAGCAGAGCACCTGATGAACCAACCTGGACACAGCATTTCATTTGAGAACACAGAAATGCTGGACCACTCTCACAACCACCATGTCAGACTACACAGAGAAGCCATTGAAATCCACAAGCATGTGGACAATTTCAACAGAAAGGAAGAAACCATGAAAATGAACAAAATCTGGCTACCAGTATTTAAAAACTCAAAAATTACAACAGCAAAACAACAGAGTAAACAATCAGGCACATCAAATCACCTCTCTACAAGAGTTTCCCCCAGGCATTTTCAGGCCATTAAATGCTAATCAAGGTGGTTAGTTGAAACATTCACACCTAGCTCCAGCAGACAAGAGTCCTTTGTCCCACCCTGGTCATTCCACAGATATATAAACCCATTTTCCTACTTCCAACAGACCTCACTACCTCTGAGGATGCTTGCCATAGATGCAGGCGAAACGTCAGGAGAAAATGCCTCTAGAACATATAGCCCGAAAAAACCTACAACTCAATATATTATATTATTAGCATAGTACAATATCAGTATTATACATTACTGTATTGTACTGTACTATACCATTATTAGTAATATTACTTGTAATATAAAGTATATAATTATAATATCATAGTAGTAGTAGTAGTAGTAGTAGTATATTGTATTATTTATTTGCGACACTTATATGCTGCCCTTTTCACCCCAAAAGGGACTCAGAGTAGCTTATAACATATATACTATATACATACATTATGTTATTAGCATAGTACAATATCAGTATTAAATATTACTATAGTGTACGATACCATTATACTGTAATATTATTAGTAATATTACATGCAATATAATAGTCTTCCTCCCTTTTCCTTAAACCCAAATACAATGCCAACAAATGCCCTTCACCAACTACCTTTGCTATAAACAAGAGCGAGGAGGCCAATAGGAAAACTCCACCTGAGTCGCGCCAAAAATGCAAATCCCGGCCTTCCAAAGGTTCTAAAGACTTTCTCTCGGCCAATCAGAAAGAGATGCGGGAAGTGGTGGGCGGGGCAACTTGATTTCTTCAATGACAGCCTTTGGGCGTACACACAAGGCATGGGTCTGTACACTAGAGAATGAATTCAGTTTTATACCATTTTAAAGGCCATGATCTGGTGTGAGGAGTTGTATGGAGTAGTGTCTGGAGTGGTCATCAGGGGTCTCAATGGGGCTTCTTCCTAAACCAGCCAGGTGAAATAAAACAGAAGCTGTCTCTTTAAGAGCTGCTTAAGAAGAGTGATGCTTTCAGCAGGTGATGCTTGTCCTCTCTTCTCCACAAGTTAATTCTACACTGTACAATTAATGCAGTTTGACACTACTTGAACTAACCTGGCTCAGTGCTATGGAATCCTAGAAGCTATAGTTTTACAAGGCCTTTCGCCTTCTCTCTAGAAGCCTGCTGGTGCCAAACCACAACTCCCACAATTCCCTAGCAGGGAGCTCTGGCAGTCAACGTGGTGTCAAACTGCATTCATTCCACAGTGTAGAAGCACCTTCATTGCCTCTGACAATTCTCTCTTTGTTTCTTGGCTGTACTTTTTTGATTTTACTATGTAACAAAATTTGAAACATTTTCTGTTGCTGTCTTGAAAGTGTTACTTCCTGTTTAATTGTGCACTATTTATTGTTATTATACTACACTAGCTGCCCCCCTGGCACGCGTTGCTGTGGCCCAGTCTGGTGATCTGCAATATAAAGTAAAGAGAAAGTATTGGTTTCTAATAATATGTAATTTCTTTACGCTTGTGGGTAAACAGTATTTCTTGCTGTTTCTTTGTCAGTGTTGATGTGGAGATTGCCTGGTTTGCCTAATCAGGAACATGCAACATATAATTGTCCTTCTTTAGGGGTTCCTTTCACATCTATGATACTATATCTCTGTGTGTGTGTGAATCATATCTATCTATATCTATGGCTGGATGGCTCTTTGTCAGGAGGGCTTTGATTACGTTTTCTTGCCCTGGTGAAGGGAGTAGGACTGAATGTTGATCATGGGGGTTCTGTGTGGGAAGTTTGCCCCAGTTCTGTCATTGGTGGGGTTAAGAATGGTGATTGTAGGTGAACTATAAATCCCAGTAACTACAACTCGCAAATGTCAAGGTCTATTTTCCCCAAACTCCATCTGTGTTCATATTTTGGCGTATTGAGTGTTTGTGCCAAGTTTGGTCCAGATGCATCATTGTTTGAGTCCACAGTGCTCTCTGGATGTAGGTGAACTACAACTCCCAAGCTCAAGGTCAATGCCCACCAAACACTTCCAGTATTTTCTGTTGGTCATGAGAGTTCTGTGTGCCAAGTTTGGTTCAATTCCATTGTTGATGGAGTTCAGAATGCTCTTTGATTGTAGGTGAATTATAATTCCCAGCAACTCTCAAATGACAAAATCATAATTTTTTGAGTGATGGTCAAAAGGAGGGAGGAGGGAGCAAGCTTGTTTTCTGCTTCCTTGGAGACTCGGACACGGAACAATGGCTTCAAACTACAAGAGAGGAGATTCCATCTGAACATTAGGAAGAACTTCCTGACTGTGAGAGCCGTTCAGCAGTGGAACTCTCTGCCCCGGAGTGTGGTGGAGGCTCCTTCTTTGGAGGCTTTTAAACAGAGGCTGGATGGCCAGCTGTCAGGGGTGATTTGAATGCAATATTCCTGCTTCTTGGCAGGGGGTTGGACTGGATGGCCCATGAGGTCTCTTCCAACTCTTTGATTCTATGATTCTATGATTCTTGTATTGTGAGACGTTTTGTTGCCAAATTTGGTGTGATTTTGTTCATTAGTTCTTTTGTTTTTAAGGTCCTCATTATGCACAGAGCATTTTATATATATATATATAGATTTATACCCCGTCCTTCTCACCCCAATGGGTGACTCAGGGCAGCTTACAGACCATGGTATACCATGCTGCACTACACACATAACAATAAACATGATATATCAATTTAAACAATTAGCATAACAATTTAAACATACAGTAACAAACATGACATATCAGTCGAACAATTCAAATATAAATACAATAAAAGTAAACATTCCATCCCAACCAGCTACTTTTCTTTGAAAGTAATTGTTATACTCCAGAAAATTGTGGCTGCAATATTTAACCTTTTGTTTAGGCCACAAAGAAAAAGTTTCTGCAGTTTTCCATGTTTTTATGAGCCCCCTGGTAGCACAGTGGGTTAAACCACTGAGCTTCTGAACTTGCTGATTGAAAGTTCGCAGGTTCAAATCTGGGTGCGGTGTGAGCTCCCGCTGTTAGCCCCAGCTTCTGCCAACCTAGCAGTTCGAAAACACGCAATTGTGAGTAGATGAATAAATACTGCTCCCACAGGAAGGTAACAGTGCTCCATGCATTCATGCTGGCCACATGACCTAGGAGGTGTCTGCGGACAATGCTGGCTCTTCAGCTTAGAAATGGAGATGAGCACCACCCACCAGAGTCAGACACGACTGGACTTAATGTCAAGGGAATACCTTTCCCTTATCTGTGTGTTTGTGATAAACACCAAATTGGGAGGGATAGCCAACACTCCAGAGGAGAGGAACAGGATTCAAAACGATCTTGACAGATTAGAGAGATGGGCCAAAACTAACAAAATGAAGTTCAACAGGGACAAATGCAAGAGACTCCACTTTGGCAGGAAAAACGAAATGCAAAGATACAGAATGGGGGGCAATACCTGGCTCGAGAGCAGTGCGTGTGAAAAAGATCTTGGAGTCCTCGTGGACAACAAGTTAAACATGAGCCAACAATGTGATGTGGTGGCAAAAAAAGCCAATGGGATTTTGGCCTGCATCAATAGGAGCATAGTGTCTAGATCTAAGGAAGTAATGCTACCCCTCTATTCTGCTTTGGTTAGACCACACCTGGAATATTGTGTCCAATTCTGGGCACCACAATTCAAGAGAGATATTGACAAGCTGGAATGTGTCCAGAGGAGGGCGACTCAAATGATCAAGGGTCTGGAGAACAAGCCCTATGAGGAGTGGCTTAAGGAGCTGGGCATGTTTAGCCTGAAGAAGAGAAGGCTGAGAGAAGATATGATAGCCATGTATAAATATGTGACAGGAAGCCACAGGGAGGAGGGAGCAAGCTTGTTTTCTCCTTCCCTGGAGACTAAGACGCAGAATAATGGCTTCAAACTACAAGAGAGGAGATTCCATCTGAACATTAGGAAGAACTTCCTGACTGTGAGAGCCGTTCAGCAGTGGAACTCTCTACCCCAGAGTGTGGTGGAGGCTCCTTCTTTGGAAGCTTTTAAACAGAGGCTGGATGGCCATCTGTCAGGGGTGATTTGAATGCAATATTCCTGCTTCTTGGCAGAATGGGGTTGGACTGGATGGCCCATGAGGTCTCTTCCAACTCTTTGATTCTATGATTCTATAAGCAATTGGGAAATGACGTTTATAACCCAGGAACAAAAAGCATAGATATAGGATACATGATTGTGAGTATATAACTGTATTACTTTTTGGTCTATAGTGGCCTTCTGCCTATCCATTGGATTTCCCCAGGAGAAAGGATAGACCAGGACTCAGCTGAATTTCATGTGAAATTGTACCTGTTGAGAGGCAGGCTTTAATAGGTGTTTAGCTTTGTGCTGGATAAAGAATGGACTTCTTTTGGTCTATAGTTTATTTATTTATTTATTTACTTACCTACTTACAGTATTTATATTCTGCTCTTCTCACCTCGCAGGGGACTCAGGGCGGATTACAGTGTACATATACATGGCAAACATTCAATGCCATAGGCACACAACATATATAGACAAACACAGAGGCAATTTAAGCTTCATGAGGGTATGTTCCTACCGGGGGAACTGTCGCGTCATGGTCCACTTGTAACACCGAGTCCTTGATGGAGTACTTTCTCATTCTTTCGTCCGCTGCTGGAAATTTTTATGGCGTCATAAATTAGTTAAATTAGCCTCCCACATGAGAGGTACTTAAATTTCCTACTTGACAGATGCAACTGTCTTTTGGGCTGCAAAGGTTGACAGCAAGCTAGACAAATGGTCGGGAGCTTACTCCAACCTGGGCTGGCTTCAAACTCATGACCTTTCGGTCAGTGGTGATTTAATGCAGTTGACTCCTAGCCAACTGCATTTTGATGACAGAGAACTTCTTTCTGCTGACACATTCTCTTCCTTTTATGTCTGCCTCACAATTTGAACAGGGGAGACTTCAGCATGGATGCAACTTGAAAACCAGGAACTGAAACCTGGAACTGAAACCCAGTTCAGATCGAGTCCCATCTAACACTAAAGAGTTATAGACTTTTCCTCTCTACAGTTTATTTTCACTGGTTAGCATCTCTCCTTCCCTTTCATGTTGTTGTTGTGTGCCTCTAAGTCATTTCCAACTTATCTTGACCCTAAGGCAATGGTTCCCAACCTGAAGGGATGGACTGCAGACCATGTGATCTATGACTATTTAGACTCATATTCAATTTTAGAAACAGTATGCTTTTATAAGTCAGTCGAAACAGAATGCTTGATACTCCATTAGACTCTCAGAACAGAGAGATGCTTTAGACTTTGGACTGTTGATTATAAGAAAGATGCCTTGTGTTATGTGTCCAGAGAAACTGCTTCAAATCTATTTGTAACTGGATTGATATGCAAAGTACCTGTATGCTGAACACATGAAGTTTGTGAATAAACCAACTATGTTACTTATTTTTGTCTCTTTTGTGCATTGGCATATCTTCGTACTTAACAGTTCAAAGGGATGCCTAGGCGTATCAGTCTAACAGCTGAGAAACCTAATTGCTTTGCATGAATACTAGTGGATATTTACCACTAAGGAGAAGGTTGACACAAGTGAGTTTTTCACTCTTCTCAGAAAGATCATACTTTACAAAAGGTTATGATCTCTAACAAGGTCGTGCCTTTCCAAAACATGCCTGGTTTTCCTAAATGGGTGCCATTTTTCAAAATTAATCACATGACTCTGCCAGCAGTTAGCCCTATGAGCCTGCCGGTTCCTCGTGTTACTCTTTTTTTCCAAATTCCTTTGTCCTAATCCACAGATGCAATAAATCAGCCCTTGCAAGTGGTGCACATTGCAAGTGGACCACTGCCTCAGCACTGTAAGAGGGTTTCATGAGACTAGTTGCTCTCATTGCAACAGTTTAGTAATGGTGAGGCCGCAGACCATATTTTAGTTCTTGGGGATCATGGAGGGGAAAGGCTGACTACCCATGAAAAGCACCATGGCAAGTCTCCTAACTGCTGCTTCTTCTTTTCCTCCCTCCCCCTGAGCAGAGCCATTGCATGTGGCACTGGAAGCGGAGGTGTCTTGGTGTCTTTGTTTTTAGGCCTGTTTCTGGGGTTATTTGGGGTACTGATTCGGAAAATTGCATTGGATAGAACACATCAGCTCTAGATGATTAAATGTGATTTTCTGTGGGCGAGCAGATGGTGACTACTGGATGGCATATGTTCTGTATCAGAAACTAGAGCTGATATGGTCTATCCAACAGGCTTACTTGATTTAAAAAATGATTCAAAACTCGTTTCGGATGTAGGAGGCACTGGTGGTTCGATTCTAAAGTCACTTCCAAATTTTTACGAGTCGGAATTTTTTGAAACTTCCAAATCGATTCGTTAATGGTGAATGTGATTGCACAATATGTGGAAAACAGCACTGGCACTGGGGAATTAGTGACACTTGACCCCTTTAATTGCCATGACTCAGTGCTATGGAATTGTGGGAGCTGTAGTTTGGAGGCACCAGCACTCTTGGCAGAGGCTTGTAGAACTATAACTCCTGTGATTCCAAAGCACTGAGCAATGCCAGTTAAAATTGTGTCAACCTGCAATGATTCTACACTGTAGATGCATTCTGAAAATTGTTCCCAGTTTGCCTAGCCAGGCTCAGGGTCCTTCTACACAGCCCTATATATATATCCCAGAATATCAAGGCAGAAAATCCCACAATATTTGCTTTGAACTGGTTTATCTGCATCCATATTCTGATAACGTGGGATTTTCTGTCTTGGTATTCTGGAATATAGGGCTGTGTGGAAGGGCCCTCAGCTCATTCCTTGCTTTAGTTTTTCTTATGCTTTTCCTGCAACTTTAGCTACCTATATATATGTACTCTTCCTTGATGATTTGTCCTTCCTTCTGTTCTTTTTTATTCCCACTTTCTCCTTGAATTTGATGCCCAGCCACAAGGCTTTTAGCTTCAGCTAAGATTATTAGGGGATGGCATTTTCAAATCAAATTTTGCCATAGTCACTGCTGCATGTTTTTATGTTGAATGTTTTTATGTTGAATGTTTTATGTTAAATGTTTTTATATTGAATGTTTTATACTATGTAGAAGTTATTTTAAATTGTAAGTCGCTCGGAGCACCTTGGTGGAGAGCGACTAATTAAGAAATAAAGTGATGATGATGATGATTTTCTCTGGGCTCTTCCACACAGCCCTATATCCCAGAATATCAAGGCAGAAAATCCCACAATGTCTGCCTTGAACTGGATTATCTGAGTCCACACTCAGATACTGTGGGGTTTTCTGCCTTGATACTCTTGGATATAGGGCTGTGTGGAAGAAAGGAGATTCCATCTGAACATTAGGAAGAACTTCCTGACTGTGAGAACTGTTCAACAGTGGAACTCTCTGCCCCGGAGTGTGGTGGATGCTCCTTCTTTGGAAGCTTTGAAACAGAGGCTGGATGGCCATCTGTCAGGGAGTGCTTTGAACGCCATTTTCCTGCTTCTTGGCAGGCGGTTGGACTGCATGGCCCATGAGGTCTCTTCCAACTCTATGATTCTATGAAGAGCTCTCTATCTTCCTGTCTGCTTTCCTTTTGTCCTTCTGATGGCAGGTGAAGATATTTTTGTGCAGATAGGCCTTTGAGATTTAAAATATGAAACAGCAGTCTGTGCAGAGTGGTGTGACATGTTTATGAACTTTTATTAGTAATTATACAGTATATTGAATTAGTTTTCAGGAGCATTTTAACAATACTATTCAACTTGCAAAACCAAACGTTAATATCTTGTTTGCAATTATATTAAAACATTGCAACTGTTACAAGTATAAGTATACACACATCATTCTCTTTATTGCAAAAGAGCAGTTATATTTATTCCTCTTTTGGTTCCTTTCTTTCCAAACCTAGTGGAGGGCCCTGTGTCTTTAAAAACATAATGAGACAAAAATTTAAAGAAACAGAAGAAAAGAACCTGTAACCAAAAGGGTATCTTAACCTCTTCTTTGCATTTTTTTTTCAGACAAAAGATTCTAGTCCTCAAGATCAAGAAATGGAAGCTCTTCCCTTGCTTTTGGTTTGGGCCCCAGGGTGCTCCAGAGAAAGCCTTGGAGAGCCCTTTGATGGGACTGTGGATGAAGGCTGGTTCACCCCAACAATTAGCACTTCAAGGTTCCCTCCTCGGGTATGGAGAAAAAGGGTCGGATTTCCTCACCAGAGAATGATATTGAAGTAAAAGCATAGATTAAATCATTAACACTGTCATCAAAAAAATCCACCTGACCCGCTTCATAATTCAGGACCACACGTAACTTACGGATATTCCTTATTAAATCAAAAGAGCCTACTTTAGGGAAAATGCAAACTTCATAATCATAGTTATATGATTTTACCCCTACAGCCCAGATTGAGTTGTCTGTGTCTGGGTTAATATTTTCCTTCTTTCTGACAGAATCTCTTGCGATCCCAACAGCCCATTGCTTTGAGGAAACTTCTATTTGCCAACAATGTCTTCCGGAAGTGAATCTCTCACGGCCCAACACAAAGGCCTCCTGACAAAACATATCCACATATCTTAACATTCTCACATTCTTCAGGTCCTGAGACAGAATAAGCCTGGAACATGCTGTCTCTGGGTCCAGAGTCACATTCACTACAAAGGAAAAGGGAATGATAAATATTCATTTTATTTATTTACAGTATTTACATTACGCCCTTCTCTTTTTTTAAATAAAAATAATAAAACATATTCTGCCCTTCTGACCCCACAGGGGACTCAGGGCGGATCACAATGCACACAGACATGGCAAACATTCAATGCCATACACACACAACATATATAGACGGAGATACAGAGGCTATTTAACTTTCCAGCTTCATGAGGGTATGCTTTTTGAATTCCAGCCACCGGGGGAGCTGTCGCTTCACCATCCACTTGTGACACCAATGGAGTATTTCCTCAATCTTTTGCAGCTGCTGGAGAGTTTTTTTATGGCATCGTAAATTAGTTAAATTAGCGCCTCCCCACATAAGCGCAGCTGTCTTTCAGGCCGTAAAGGCCGACAGCAAGCTAGACAAATGGCCAGAAGCTCACTCCAACCCAGGCTGCCTTCGAACTCATGACCTCTTGATCAGTCGTGATTTTAATGCAGCTGACTCCCAACCAGCTGCACCACAACCTAGTCCACCTACCACATTCATTGGTTTCCCTCTCATAAGTGTGGATGATTCATGGATTAGCTGAATATAATCAGTCTTGGAATCCGTAGGTCACCTTGTGCTATTATTTGGCTTACCTATAGCAGAAGTGTAACACAGAATTGTGCTGAAGGACCTAGAGATTCCTAAAAAGAACATTTATTTAGGAATCTATACATCCTCCAGTGTGATTCTATGGCCCACTTCCAACAGAAGTAGAGCCACATTTGCAGTAGAGGACCCATAGATCCCTATGTGAAAGAAGTAGAATTTGTAAGCTTTGCTCTTATTCATATTTGCCCCTTTTCACAAGTGTCTTGCACTCCTAACTCTCATGAAAGCAGAGGGCTGACAGTATAAGATAAGGCTGTATATGAATCCCTACAGGGTCCAACCATGGACCTTTCTAGCCCAGCATTATAGGAGAAGGCTGTGGGGAATCCAGAGGCAGGAAATGGGTGCAACAACATCCTCCCAATAGATACTTCTGTGGTAAAAGATCCATTCCCTCCTTGCCATTCAACAATTTGACATTTAATTTCTTTACAAGTCACCCCTAAACCAAGGCCATTTGTGACCATATAAAAATGCAGCACTTTTATGATCCCTAAGGAATGGCACTGTTCCCATGCATCTAGTGTTCAAATACAGTTGAACCTCCACATTTGAGAATTTCAATTTTGCAGATTTGATTAATATGTTCTGTCTAGTAATTTCTGGTGCCAAACTACATTCATTCTAAAGTGTAATAGAACTGACATTCCATTTTCAAACTGCTCTGCATACTTTATGTCTGCTTCAAGTACATTGTTACTTGCTTCTACTTAGGCATGTAATGGATGAAGGAAAAGGCAATTTCGAATTACACATTTCACTTCCACATCACGCAAACTCTCATCTGTAGGCCAGACCTCCTCCACCCTTCCCAGATCATTGTAACTATCTTCTTTAATCTGAAAAACTGGACAAAGAACTGAAGGCTTTTCTTTAGCCATGTCCAAGAGAGACTGTCACTACTTTCCCAGATCATTCCTCTGTGCCTGCTCCAAATTTAGAACTCCTTTCTCAGATGGATCATCTACACTTCCCAAAATCTGGTCCTACAAATATTTTCAGCTTCAATCCCAGAAGCCTCAGCTGCTTTGGCCAATAATCACTGATTCTGGGAGCTGAAGCCCAAAATACATGGAAGACCAGAGTTTGGGCAACACTCACTGAGGTTTGAAACCACTTTAACTAACATGGCTAAATGATATGGAATTGTGGGAGTTGTAGTTTTATGTGTTATTTTCTGCAAAAATTCTGGTAATTCATCAAACGACAACTCCCATGATTCCATAGCCTTGTACCATGGCGGTGTTGTCAAGGTGCATTAATTCTACAGTACAGATGCACCTAGAGAGGCTAGACAAGCATTGACCTTACTGTCTTTCTGCAAGTATTATATGATATGTAAGGGTTATAGGGTAAGTGCAGTGTGTGGTGTGTAGCAGTCTTAATTTTAATAAAGTGCTTCTGGGACTTGGTATTGGAGATTCTTAATCTGAGAAGGCACATCGGAACAGCCAGGTCTTCACGTTCTTTCTGAAGACTGCCAATGTGGGGGCCTGCCTAAGATCTTTTGGGAGAACGTTCCAGAGTCGGGGGCCACCACAGAAAAGGCCCTGTCTCGAGTCCCCACCAAGCGTGCTTGCGACGCAGGCGGGATCACCAGCAGGGCCTCTCCAGATGACCGAAGTGAACGCGTGGGTTCGTAGACGGAGATGCGGTCACGCAGGTAGGGTGGTCCCAAACCGTTCAGGGCTTTGTAGGTAAGCACCTGCACCTTAAATTGGACTCGGAAGATAAACGGCAGCCAGTGAAGCTCCTTAAACAGGAGGGTTGACCTCTCTCTGTAAGGAGCGCCAGTTAACATCCTGGCTGCTGCCCGTTGGACCAGTTGGAATTTCCGAGCCGTTTTCAAGGGCAGCCCCACGTAGAGCGCATTGCAGTAGTCCAATCTAGAGGTGACCAAGGCATGGACCACCCTGGCCAGATCAGTCTTCGCGAGGTATGGTCGCAGCTGGCGCACGAGTCTCAATTGTGCAAAAGCCTTCCCGGACACTGCCGACGCCTGAGCCTCAAGCGTGAGCGATAAATCCAAGAGGACTCCCAAGCTGCGAACCTGTGGCTTCAGGGGGAGTGTAACCCCGTCCAACACAGGTAGCCACCCTATACCCCGATTCGGTTTGCGATCGACCAGGAGGACCTCTGTCTTGTCGGGATTGATCTTCAGCTTGTTCCTCCTCATCCAGATCGAAACAGCGGCCGGGCACTTGTCCAGCACCCGAGAGGCCTCCTTGGAATTAGGTGGGCAAGAGTAGTAGAGTTGTGTGTCATCTGCGTAGAGATGGCACCCAACTCCAAAACTCTGGATGACCTCTCCCAGCGGTTTCATGTAGATGTTAAAAAGCATGGGTGACAGAATAGAGCCTTGCGGGACCCCACAGGTCAAAGGCCAGGGGTCCGAGCAGGCGTTTCCCAGCTTCACCATCTGGGTTCGTCCCTCCAGGAAGGACCGGATCCACGACAAAACCGTGCCCCCGAGACCCATCCCAGAGAGACGACCCAGAAGGATACCATGATTGATGGTATCGAAAGCCGCTGAGATGTCCAAGAGAACCAACAGAGTCACACTCCCCCTGTCCAGCTCTTTGCGGAGGTCATCCACCAAGGCGACCAAGGCTGTCTCGGTACCATGACCAGGCCTGAAACCAGACCGTGACTGATCTAGGTAGTTGATGCAAGTAGAATCTTTTTTATTCTAGAAGCCCTTTGAAAATTTAATAGAAGGGGAGGTGGACCATTTATAATGCGCTGGACTTTTATTTGTTGTTACTATTTGTACAAATATAGATTTTAAACTGGTTTAATCTTTGTTGCTAATTTAACTATGCTTGTGGCTAATTTAGTTGAGTTTCAAATAAGGGAAAGGAACTATTATTTGTATTACTGTTATTATTGCACGTACTTACCTCTGTTTGGGGCTTTGCTGAGCAAATGTGTTAGGAGGGAAAGGTGATAATTATAATTTGATAATTTGACCAATTTACTAATACAATGAGAAAAACATTTTGAAAACACATACAATGCTTTTTTTAAACTCCTAAAAGCAATCTAGGGACAGCTCGAACATGATCCTCTGTTAGTACCCTCCCTGGTTGTTCTGTAGTCTGCCTGAATCCCCTCAGGGAGATAGAATGGAATATAAGTAAAGTATATTATTATTAAAATATATTACCCTTCACTCTCATAAATGTGGAGGACTGACTGATACCTGTCTCCTATATTCCTTCCTAATTGTACACTTTACGTCAGTCTGCTCCTTCTTTGGTTTTTTTTTTACTTTTTGTAAGGCACCTTGAGGTTTCTACTGCAAAAAAGAAACAGAAACCTTCCTTAGACCTCAGGTATAACATTAAGTCATTTAATTATAAAATCTTTATGTATTAAGCTCAGCATTATAACCAGGATTATCGTGAAATTATGATTTCCATAATTCACCTTCCAGGATCAGCAGACAAACCTCTCCAATGTCTTAATTCAGGCAAGTTCTCTTCTTGTCTTAGAGCATTACCTGTGTTGATGGTTTGCTCCCAAACAGCCTTGATCAGAGTTTCCTCCAGACTTTCTATTACACAGAGAAGAGAAGAAAGGAAACAATGACTGCAGTCATTTTCTGGACACAAACAAACTTTCAGAACTGACACAAAATTCCTCTTATAAATTCAGACCAAATTATTCATAATCGAATTATTAAAAAATTAAAACATTATAAAAACAGTTAAAGAATGAAACAAAATTGTGAACTAAATCATTTAAAAACATTTCCTTTTAATTAGCAAAGGAAAAGATAGCAGTATTGAATATTTATACTCCACATTTTTTTCATAAAAGAAATACCCATGTGGTATAGATGGACCTTATTTGAGGTGTATGCATCATCACAGTTTCTACTATTTCACAGTGACAGTTTACTATTTATATTGTTACTAAAAAGGCATCATTTTTTGAAGTTTGGTAATATTACTTTGGTAATGTCTAACACTATTTATTAGAAAAAAGCCAATCTTTCCCTTTGTTTGTTATAAATGCACCCATTAGAAAATGCAAAAGGAAGTCGGTGAACTACAATTCCCAAAATTGTGGGTCAACCCTTCCCAAACCCTGCCATTATTCAAAGTTAGCCATGTTGGGTCTGTATGTCAAGTTTGGTCCAAATCCGCCATCAGCTGGGTTCAGTATTCTCTGGGTGCAGGTGAACTACAACTCCCAGATTCTCAAGGCAATTACCCCCAAACAATCCAATCCAACTCCCTTCATCAGGGCAGGAAAATGTAATCAAAGTCCTTCTGACAAAGAGCCATCTGACCACAGATAGATAGATAGATAGATAGATAGATAGATAGATATGATTCACACACAGAGATATAGTATCATAGATTTGAAAGGGACCCTTAAAGAAGGAGAATAATATGTTGCATGTTCCAGGGTGTGCAAGCCAGGCACTCTCCACATCAACACTGACAAAGAAACAGCAAGAAATACTGTTTACCCACAAGCATAAAGAAATTACATATATTAGAAACTTTCTCATTACTTTATTTTCCAGATCACCAGACTGGGCCACAGCAACGCGTGGCAGGGGGCTGCTAGTAATGTATAAATATTAAAATAAATAGAGTATCCTTACATCACGGTTTTTCACTTGTTGCGGGAGGTCCTGGAACCTAACCCCAGCAATAAGTGAAGGAACATTGTATAGCCTGTTTTTGGAGCCCAGAAGCTGTCTGTGTAAGTGGACACCTCTGCCACATACACATAGACACACATTTTCACTTTTATTATGTGGCTAGATAGATAGATAGATAGATAGATAGATAGATAACCTACTCAAGTTCCACAAGATCCAGAATGGAACATCAAAATTATGCTGCAGAGAATTATTATTATTATTATTATTATTATTATTAGTAGTAGTAGTAGTATTTTTATCCCACTTTTTCTCTCTCACAAGAGACTTAAAGCAGTTAACACTAAAAACCATAAAAATTAAATCCTAAAGCATACAAAAGTTAAAATAGAATTAAACACTAGGCTTCTTAAAAATATACAACTGAAACCATTCAAAGAATTTAAAAACCTGTCAAAAAACATAATACACAGCATGCCCTGACTCAATCTTAAAAACTTTCTTTGTTACGCTTTTGGATAAATTATACCATTCTTTGTACCTTTGTAGGACTCTGAGGCTTTTTGTAAAGCAGAGATCTTCTGAGAGGTAATTTTGAGTCTCTCATTCAAATCTGGAGAAACATCTGGCACATATCCTCCTAAATTCTTCTCACATCTGGAAGTGAACATGGTCAAGTTTAAGGAAAATTAACTGAACGTCAGTTTCCATCAATCTTCTGGCAATACTGGATGTTAGACAAGGGTAAATTCTGGAATGATGCCCCAATCTGCCATTTCACAGCTTGAGGCCTCTTGAATAAATATCTTATTTATTTATTTCAAATGTTAGTTGCCCATCTATTGCTTAGCTTTCATGGTGACTTACAAGAAAAATGAAAATAAACTCCAAAGCTCTAGTGGAAGTAGAAAAACTAGAATAGAAAAAAGAAATGAGAAACAGCAAGCAACTTAAGAGATAAAGGAAGTAGGTATCACCTGAAGACCTTAAAATACTCAAGAAAAAAATGGCTAAAATGCATCATAGCAGCAAAAATATAAGTATTCCTGAGCAAATAAACAAGTTTTTCCCTGGCATCAAAAAGATAAGAAAGGAATGAGACAGATTTTATCAATTTCTGCTCATTTTGAGAAAAAAGGTAAAGTTTTCCCTGACATTAGGTCCAGTCGTGTCCGACTTCGGGGGTTGGTGCTCATGTCCATTTCTAAGCCAAAGAGCTGGAGTTGTCCTTCCTGCTGAAGCGGTACCTATTGTTCTACTCACATTTGCATAAAAGCGGGAGATCATGTCCCCCCCCCCCCCCCCCCCCAATTCAAACCTGCGATGTTTTGATCAGCAAGTTCAGCAGCTCAAGTGCCACTGGGGGCTCCACAAAAAAAAGCAACATCTCAAATACTTGGCATGGGAAAAGCAAAATTGACTGGCCGTCTGTATTCTCCTATTTCACAGCAGGTTTTTGGCTTCTGTTTGTTCGAACAGGATGAACATATAAGAAAAGACTGGGGGGAAGGGCTTTCTGGTGCAGATTCAAGGTTGCATCCCACTGTGTAATTGTCACTTGAAGGCACATCCACATTGTAGAATTATTGCCGTTTGATTCTGTATAAGGTAACCTTTATAAGACATAAAGAATGTGATTTCTAATGACAAATGCAACTGTCATCAAAATATAAAAAAATCTTATCTTTTCCCAGAAAACTACGTAATATTATATTCAGACTGTGATGGGATATGTACCAGGGCCACACAAGACAACAAACTGAAAAGGGCCCAGGACAAAGAGCTAGGCTTCGATCTTCCATTGTTGGGGTGCCATCAGTGTTGGTAGCGACATAGCCAGTGGTTTTGCATAATTTAAACATGGAAAGCCTACATAAGAAATGGAAAGGCTAGTTTGTGTTTTGGGTGAGTTAGCAGATGGTGCACAGGTAAAAGATATGTAGTTAAAAACAACTAGACAGCATCAAGTTGGGACATTCATTAGGCATGAAAAGTACGGAAGGAAACTTTCCAAATACACTCCAATGGGACTGAACTTCTCCCACTGAAATAGGTAAAATCAAAAGTGACTAGACAAACAGTCATATCCATACCTGATCAAGGAATTTTTTATGTCCTAAAAGGGAACAAGAGAATAATTAGGTCATTCACAGACTGAATAAACACAGTTTTGGTCTCATCTGAGGATCTGTCTACATAGGCTCAAAACCCCACAGTTGGCGTGTTAAGTCAATCCTGGAGATCTTCGGAGCAAACCTGCATTTTGGGAACAACTTTGAGAGCAAGACTGAGTTGGATGCAAATTAATCCACAGTCCATTTTTTCTGCTGCCACCAATCAATTTCCTCGTGTCCATCCCTCTCTTTCTCCCTGGTTGTGTTAGCACAAGATGCTCATGGTAGTCAGCAAGAGAGTTTTGTGGCCATCTGGTGAGGGCAATAAGGTGACATTTTGGCCCAAATGAACCATGTAGACTCCAACCCATCACTGCTGCAGGTTGATATCATTTGCAACAGTGGTGTCAAACTTGTGGCGTCAAACTTCCAAGTGTTTTGGACTTCAACTCCCTGAATTCCTGGCCATTGGACAAGCTGGTTGGGCTTCTGGGAGTTGGAGGCCCAAACATCTGAATGGCCATAAGTTTGACACCTCTGAGTCTGAACCATTTCTGCTTTGGGCTGGCCTCACAATAAGCAGCAAGTGGAAATGAGTCCTTGGCTGGTTACTTGTTAGTTGGACAGTATATCACCTATATATTATCTTAAAATTTCTTTTGAATCATAGCAAAGTAAATTTGAAACCTTTTCTCCACATTGTGGAATTTAGCGATTAGTGCATGAAGAATAAATGGAGCCAGGAATTTACTTTGGCTTTGATTAAAATAAATATCCTATTTACTTATGTATAAGTCTAGACACTTTAGTTAAAACATAAACCCAAAAAGCTTGGCTCAACTTGTCTGTGGGTCATTGCGAATACTGTACTTTAACTCGTATATTAAAAGGACTATCTCCTTTTCTGAGTAGAAGGGAAAAGGGGGCAATTTACTCCATTCCTGGAGACACTAAAAGAAGCTCCAATTCTCTTTATTCTCTCCACCATGGTGATGCTTCTGGTCTTTTTGAATACTGAACTGGGAAATGATGGTTGTGGCCAAGGGTGGATGATTTATCCGTGGTTCATATCAAGATCCGTAATTTTGGCACCAAAACCTGACCTCAATTTATACAGGAGCATATAAGGTATTCTTTTAACAAAAGAGAAAAGGGTTTCCAAGGGTTTATGTAATATCAAAGTAAGTTTGAAACCTTTTCTCCACATTGTGGAGTTTAGTGATAAGTACACAAAGAATAAATGGAGCTGGAAATTTATGCTGGCTTTAATTAAAATAAATATCCTATACCCATGTATAAGTCTACACATTTAGTCAAAACATCAACCCACAAGGTTTGCACTGATCCACGGACAACTCCACTTGTTCATGGATCATTGCAAACAATGTACCTTAACTCATATTTAAAAAGGACCATCTCCTTTTCTGAGTAGAAGGGCAAAATGGGCCACCATATGCTGATTCTAGCCTTTTTGTACCTGAACTGGGAAATGATGGTGGTGGCCAATGGTGGTTGGCCCCTCAAGTTGGCAGTGGGGCTTTCCCCTCTGTTCAGAATGACCCTTGACTTATCAATGGTTCATGTCAAGATCTGTAATTGTGGCCCCAAAACCTGTCTTCGATATATACATGGGCATATAAGGTATTCCTTTCACTCCCTTCTTGGCTAAAGAGAAAAGATTTTCCAATGATTTATTTAATTTCGAGACCTAGAAGGAATCTGTGTTTGCTGATCAAACCTCACCTGCAGGAAGTTGCTGACTGGCTGCAGACACTTCTCTTCCATCTCTGTGATCAGCAAACTGAGTTGGGAAATCTCTTTAGCGAGTTTGGCAAGGGTCTTGTCTTGTCTTTTCTCCATCTCTTTCTCCAGGTCTTCCAGCTGAGCTAAGCAGAAATGCTGTTTCTCCTCAAGGAATCTCTGCATTCCCTCAAAGAGAGATTTGATCTTCATCTTCTCAAGGTCTAACTGTGTCTGAGGAAAAATATATCCAGAGTAAAAGAAGGGCTGCAGTAGAAGGGTGCATCTAATAAAATTTAACACTATTTTAAGTGCCATGGCTCAATACTATGAAATTTTGGGAGCTGCAGTTTCCATTTTAATGGACTGCTCAGAAAAGTCTGGACACAGCTAGGGTATTATTATTATTATTATTATTATTATTATTATCTTTATTTGTACCCCGCTAGCATCTCCCGAAGGACTCGATGCGGCTTACAAAGGCCAAGGCCTCAAACACAACATAACAATACAACACCTAGAGCAAATTAAAAACAGGGTACAGGATTAAAAGTGCTGATGTGACAGGTGATATGTAAGGGTTATAGGGTAAGTGCAGTGTGCGGTGTGTAGCAGTCTTAATTTTAATAAAGTGCTTCTGGGACTTGTTATTGGAGTTTTCCTATTCTGGAAAGGCACATCGGAACAGCCAGGTCTTCAAGTTCTTTCTGAAGACTGCCAATGTAGGGGCCTGTCTAAGATCTTTTGGGAGGGTGTTCCAGAGTCGGGGGGCCACCACAGAAAAGGCCCTGTCTTGCGTCCCCACCAAACGTGCCTGCAACGCAGGCGGAATCACGAGCAGGGCCTCTCCGGATGAACAAAGTGAGCGTGTGGGTTCATAAACGGAGATGCGGTCACGCAGGTAGGATGGTCCCAAACCGTTTGGGGCTTTGTAGGTAAGCACCTGCACCTTAAATTGGGCTCAGAAAATAAAGGGCAGCCAGTGGAGCTCCTTGAACAGGAGAGTTGACCTCTCTCTGTAAGGGGCCCCAGTTAACATCCTGGCTGCTGCTCGTTGGACCAGTCGGAATTTCCGATACTTTTTGAGTGCTACCTAGAGTAGGAAAACCAACCACAATCTGTACAAGGTTCCACCTGAAACCTTCAAACATGGAACAATCAGCTTGCATGTTTGATAAAAACTTAAGCTGTAACAGAACCTCCTGAAGGATGTTAAATCTAAGAAAAAGCATTCCTCATTGAAGGAGTTGATTAAGTGGCTGCCCCTTAATAAACACAGCCTCGCCACATCAGCCCCAAAAGCAACTGTCTACCTGACAGTCTTTCCTTCTTAGTTCTTGAACATATTGCTGGTCCTTAAACTCTTCCTTCTTCTTCCTTAGAGATTCCAGGAGGAGCTTGGTTTTTTCCTATAAAATAGAAAAAAAAATGTATGCTTTCTTATGAGCCCAGTCAGTGGAGTTAAGTGGAGAACATACAGCCAATTAATCAATGTGCAAAGGGTTCAGAGTGGTCCATCTGAATTATTAGTCATTTTTGAATGAAGAGCATGGGACCTAGGTTGGCCCTAAGCATAAACATATCACATTTGTGGGTTTGACTTTTGTGGATTTTGATTATTTGTAGGTGCAATACAAATGTTGTTTCATTTTCTGATAATAGGGTAGCTCTAGAGGACATAGAGATTCTTCAAGAGATGTTTTTAGTTTTAAAAAAACCCAGCAGTTTTTAATTCAGTTTCCCACATTTTTAGAGAGATCTTGCATCTCTCAACATAGCAAATATGGAGAGCTGACTGTGTGTGTGTGTGTGTGTAGTTTTTGGATACGAGGGTTATCAGGAAAGTAAGATTACAAGGCACGGAGCTCTCATGGGGAATTTTTGTGGGAGAGGTTGGTATCACTGTCATGTTGTGGGAAACCAGCGGAAGTGAACGAGAAGTGCAACTCATTGGTAGCTCATTGACTGGCATTGCGGTGAAGGTTAGAGATGAGCGTCCTCATTCTGTTTCCTGCCAAGTGCGAAGTTCGCGCTATACGAGGGATATCCGGAAAGTAAGGTTACGGGATTTTTAAAAAATACAACAAATGAATATATTTTAATAAAACGTACATGGATTGTAACATAGACGTTACATTATTTTCCCACATAATCACCATTCAGTTCAATACATTTTGTCATCCGTGGGACGGGTTTTTTTTTTTAAATATTCTTTATTGAAATTTTCATAGAAAATAAAATAAAATAATATATAAGAGAGAAAAAGGGAAAAGGGAAATGAGAAAAAAAAAGCAAGGAAATTAAAAGTTGATCTTCGGAAAATCTTATCAGTCTTTTTGTAGTTTGTGTTGTTGTTTTTCTTCTTTCCCTCTTTTTGACGTACTTCAGTCTATTTTTATATTTCTTAGATTACTATTTCTTCTTTCTTCTTTTTTAGATATTCTGTAACTTCACTCCAGTCCGTTTCTTTCCTTTTCGTTTCTTTGTTCTTTAGCAGTAGAAAGGTTAACTTGTCTAGGTTCCTAATATCCAGCATTTTAGTTACCCAATCATTTGTCCCCGGGATTTTTTCTTGTCTCCACACTTTGGCGTAGCACATTCTTGCTGCTGTCAAAGCCAAGAATAACATTTTATCCTTATTTTCCTCTAATTTTCTATCATACATCCCAAGTAGAAAGATCTCTGGTTTTAGTGGTAGCTGTATTTTCAGCATACTTTGAATTTCCTTGTGTATTTTCCTCCAAAAAATCTTCGCCTTATCACATGTCCACCATGTATGAAAGAAGGACCCTTCTTTACTCCTGCATTTCCAGCAGGCCATGCTGGTATTATCGTATATTCTGCCTAATTTTTTCGGAGTTAGGTACCATCTTTGCGACATTTTCACCCAATTTTCCCTAAGCTCTATTGCGTACGTATACTTTAATCTTTTTCTCCAAATTTCCTTCCACTCTTCTTTCCTGATGTTTCTTTGTATGTTTTCGCTCCATCTTCTCATGTAATTTTTCTCTTCCTTTTGTCCCAGGTGCCATTCTAGTAATTTTTTATATAGTTTTTTTATATAGTGGGACGGGTTTTTTGATGCCTGTGTTATAGAAGTCTCCCGCCACCTTTTTCAGCCGTGTCATCAGTTACAATGGATGGCCATCCACTACTGTCTTCATCATGAATTTCTGTCCATCCGCAACTGAAATTTCGTACCCATTTTGCCACATGCTGTCTTGATATTACGTCCTCTCCATAAACTGATACAATCTCACAATTAATCGCAGCGTTGTTCATGTCCTTAGTATTTAGGAAGCATATTGCAGCATGAAATTTACACTTGGGAGGGAAATGGAATGAGGACACTCATCTCTAACCTTCACCACAATGCCAGTCGATGAGCTACTGGCGACTGACACTGCTTATTCTCGTGTAGCCCAACCCCTGCCAGTGTCCTCCCCAAACACCATACTTTCCTGCCACCCAGGTGAAGGCTTTCATGCAGGGACCATTTCATCCTAGATCAGTGGTTCCCAATCTTCCTAATGCTGAGATCCCTTAATACAGTTCATGAGCCCCAACCAAAAATTATTTCAATTGCTTTTTTTTTTTTTTTGTCATGTCAGGAGCGACTTGAGAAACTGTAAGTCGCTTCTGGTGTGAGAGAATTGGCCATCTGCAAGGACGTTGCCCAGGGGACGCCGGGATGATTTGATGTTTTTATCATCCTTGTGGGAGGCTTCTCTCATGACCCTGCATGAGGAGCTAGAGCTGGTGGAGGGAGCTCATCTGCCTCTCCCCGGATTCGAACCTGTGACCTGTCGGTCTACAGTCCTGCCAGCGCAGGGGTTTAACCCACTGAGCCACCGGGGACTCCATTTTCATTTCAGTTGCTACTCATAACTGTAATTTTGCTACTGTTATGAGTCATAATGTAAATATCTGATATGCAGGATGTATTTTCACTCACTGTACCAAATTTGGCACAAATATCCCCTACACACCAGTGATCAAGTTGGGGGGGGGGGGATTTTGTCATTTGGGAGGTTGCTGGGATTTATAGTTCACTTACAATGAAACAGCATTCTGAACTCCACCCAACAATGGAATTGGGTCATACTTCCCACACAGAACGCCCAGGACAGGCGGACAGATCTTCAGCCTTCTCTGCCAAAGAGGTTCCCAAGACCATCAGAAATACGTATTTTCAGATGGTCTTTAGTGACCCCTCTCTCATGACTCCCCACCCAGGGATCCTGATCCCCAGGTTGAGAAACACTGATCTTGAGCATGCAAGACTGACTTTTTTTGTTGACCATTAGATCCCTTTAAGTGAACTACGATATATGAGGATATATGAGGATATATGAGGACCTCACCTCTGAGGATGCTTGCCATAGATGCAGGCGAAACGTCAGGAGAAATGCCTCTAGAACATGGCCATATAGCCCGAAAAAACCCACAAGAACTGTATGAGGATATATTTTAGGATTTTCTCAGATGGGGTTTTCTATGACTTTCCTCTGAGACAACATGACTCACACAACGCTGGATTTCGTGAGTAAGGATTCAAACCCTGGTCAACTCTAATTCTTATCCAACACTCACACTACTACACGAAACTGACTCTAATATTGCAATGGTTATTGCCATGTGCCTTCAAGTCTTTCTGACAACCCTGAAGAATTATTACATGGGATTTATTTATTTTTTTGCAAGATTTGTTCAGAGGAGAGTTGGCTCCTCTGAAGTCAAGAGAATGTGACATGCCTACGGTCACAAAGTGGGTTTCCATCTTCCAGTGAGTTCTTCAGAGTTGGCACACAACCACTCAGATTCCCAAGCAATATGGCCCAGGAGGGAAAGTTTCTGCTTCCTTTCTCCATACCTTGAAATATATACAGCAGTCTCTCGCTTATCCAACATAAACGGGGCCGGCAGAACGTTGGATAAACGAAAATGTTGGATAATAAGGAGGGATTAAGGAAAAGCCAATTAAACATCAAGTTACGTTATGATTTTACAAATTAAGCACCCAAACATCATGTTTTTCTATAAACCAACAGAAAAAGCAGTTCAATATACAGTAATGTTATATAGTAATTACTGTATTTACAAATTTAGCACCAAAACTTTGCAACGTATTGAAACAGCTGTGCATCCAGGCAGGAAGCAGACTCCTTTGCATAATACAGAATGCTGGATGAGCAAAGGTTGGATAAGCAAGACTATATATATAGACCCCCTGGTGGCGCAGCAGGTTAAACTGCTGAGCTGCTGAACTTGCTGACCGAAAGGTTGGTTTGAATCTAGGGATGGGATTCTGCCAACCTAGGAGTTTGAAAAACATGCAAATGTGAGTAGATCAATAGGTACCACTTCTGTAGGAAGGTAAGGGTGCTCCATGCTGTCATACTGCCCACGTGACCTTGGAGGTGTCCATGGACAATGCCGGCTCTTTTGCTTAGAAATAGAGATGAGCACCACCACCCCGAGTCGGACATGACTAGACTTAATGTCAAGGGAAACCTTTACCTTCATCCATGGCTGGAGTTAGGTGCCCGCCCGCCCCCCACCCCATATGTGGATGGGATTTCCAACCTTATACTCTTGGAAGGCTTCATCCAGGGGAATGACGTTGTGGCCTCGATGCTCCTTGGATCTGTCGCAGACCATGCAGATAGGGGCCTCGTCCTCCCTGCAGAAGAGCTTCAGGGGCTCCTGGTGCAGTTTGCAAGCCTCTCTCCTCCCTTCTTTCTTCCTTCCTCCTTCCTGGAGTTTCTGCACCAGTTCTGCCACGTTGGCCAGCTGCCTGTTGGGCCTGAAGGTCCTCTGGGGGATGCTTTCTCTGCATTGGGGGCAGGATGCCTCTGGGCCAGGCTCCCCCCAGCACTTGGCCAAGCAACTTCTGCAGAAATTGTGTCCACAATCTATGGTCACTGGGTCTTTGAAGAAGTCCAGGCAAAGGGGGCAAGTGGCTTCCTCGCAGAGCGCTTTGGCTGGACTCTCCCCTTCCATGGCTGCCTTTGTCTGAACCAGGAATGGAACAGGGCAGAGAAGTTTCGATTCTCAGTGCTGGGTGTTTGCTTTCCAAGAAGCAGAGGCGGAGCCTGGTGGAGGGGCAGCCCCAGAGCAACTGCTGGAAGGAGCCAGGAGACTAAAGGCACCAGATCCTGGCTGGACTTGGAAGCTAAGCAGGGACAGCCCAAGTTGATGCTTGGATGGGAGATCCACAAGGGATCCCTGATGCTGTGGGCTGCCTTTCAGAGGAAGGAACTCAAATAGCCACCCTTTGAGTATCTCTTGCCTGAGGAAACCCTATGAAACCCAAATGTCCCAATGCATCAAATTCCATCCATTCTTGGAAAATACAGAAATCAGGGTTGGCACTGGTTGGTGCTTCGATGGGAGACCAACAAGGAAAAGCTAGTGTTGTAGGCTGTATTTTAGAAAAAGGCACACAAAAGGACTCATCTGAGTACTCCTTGTCTAATTAGTGGGGTCTTTGGAGAGTTGTGGGAGTTGAAGCCCAAAACACCTGGAGGGCTGAAGTTTTCCCATGTCTGGTGCACCAAATCAAGTCTCATCTATTAAGCTAAGCAGGGTTAGTCCTGGTTGGTGTTTGGATGGGAGACCAACAGGAAAGAACAGATCAAAGCTGGAAGGAACTGAGCCTAAAGACACCAGACCACTTTAGGTTCCTTTTCAGATGAAGGAACTCAAATAACCAACTCTAAGCATTCATTTCTCAAGAAAACCCTGGGAAAGCCATGGGATCTGTCTAATTTTGAAAGCTAAGCAGAGAAAGCCCTGGTCGGTACTTGGATGCAAGACCACCCATGAAGACGAGGGTGTATTTCAGAGGGAACGTGAAAAGAAGCCATCTTTATAAATCCATGGGTTCTTCAAGGGCCTCAATGCAGCAATGCTGGCCTGATCTTAGAAGCTAGGCAGGATCAGTCCTGGCTGGTACTTGGGTGGGAAACCCCCAAGGAAGACCAGAACCAGAAGTGGCAACAGATCTTATATTTTTATTTTTGTCATGTCAGGAGAGACTTGAGAAACTGCAAGTTGCTTCTGGTGTGAGAGAATTGGCCATCTGCAAGGACGTTGCCCAGGGGACGCCTGGATGATTTGATGTTTTTATCATCCTTGTGGGAGTCTTCTCTCATGTCCCCGCATGAGGAGCTGGAGCTGATAGAGGGAGCTCATCTGCCTCTTCCTGGATTCGAACCTGCGACCTGTTGGTCTTCAGTCCTGCCGGCACAGGGATTTAACCCACTGCGCCACCAGGGGCTCCTAGATCCCATATGATCTTTGAAGACAAGTAGAATCAGCCCTGGCTGGTACTTGGATGGGAGGCCACTAGAAAGACCAGGTGCTGTAGGCTGTATTTCAGAGGAACTCAAAAACCCACCTCTGAATATTCCTTGCCCACAAAAACCCTGTGAAATTCCCAAATGCATCAAATCCTGTCTGCCAAGTTGTTTTCAACTCTGAAGCATTTGAAAACATATGTAAAAAGCACAACAGAGCAGGAAAGACTCTTGAGTGTCCACTGAAGTTTATCGATGCAACCTGATTTCTTCCTTTTTTTATAAATACTTTTTTTGGTAACAAATTTACAGTATCTTAATGAGAGAAAAGAGGGGACATAGGGGGGAAATGGGAATTGAAAGAGGGAAAACTATCGTGGATAGACTTCACAAATCTGTCGATGAATTTCTGCAGCAGGCAGGTTCCTTGCTGAAAAAAACCGTATCACTGAGCGAACCTCACATGCAGCTTTAAGAGTTGATAGTATTAAGAGTTGATAGTCTTAAACATTTTTAAAGCACAGAACAGAACTGTACAGGTTAGCTACAGAGCGGAAACTGAGCACAGTTGTTCCCGAGGCATGCCGGTACACGACGCACATGCTTGTTGCGGTATGCGCGCGAACTACTAGTGTCTACAACAAAACGGACCTTACTTAAAAAATATCCCTTGTATATGTACTCTTCCTTGATGGCTTGTCCGTCCCTTCTTGTCTTTTTTATTTCCACTTTCTCCTTGAATTTGATGCACAGCCACAAGGCTTTTAGCTTCAGCGAAGATCAATAAAAAGGTAAAGGTAGTCCCCTGACATTAAGTCCAGTCATGTCTGACTCTGGGGTGTGGTGCTCATCTCCATTTCTAAGCCGAAGAGCCAGCGTTGTCCGTAGACACCTCCAAGGTCATGTGGCCGGCATGACTGCATGGAGCGCCGTTACCTTCCCGCTGGAGCGGTACCTATTGATCTACTCACATTTGCATGTTTTCGAACTGCTAGGTTGGCAGAAGCTAGGTCTGACAGCTGAAGATCAATAGGGGATGGCATTTCCAAGTCTTTTTGTCATTTCTCCTTTGTCTTTCTTTCTTTCTGATGGTAGGTGAAGATACTTTTTTTTGTGCAGACAGGCCTTTGAGATTTAAATTATGAAACAGCAGTCTGTGCAGAGTGGTGTGCCATATTTATTAACTTTTATTAGTAATTATACAGTATATCAGAATTAGTTTTAAGGAGCATTTCAACAATAGTATTCCATGTGTAAAACCAAGTGGTAACATCTTGTTTTCGATTACTGTAAGCTGGGAGGAAGGTGGGATGAAGACCCCAGAAGTAAATATCTATAAAAACAAAAACAGACTAGAAAACAAAAGAGCAGTTACATTTTCTTCATCTTTGGTTCCCATTTTTTTCAAACCCAGTGGAGGGCCCTGTGCCTTTGAAAAATCATGAGGCAAAAATTAAAAAAGGAGAAGATAGGGATGCATCAGCATGTTCTATTATTATTATTATTATTAAACTTTATTTGTACCCCGCTAGCATCTCCCGAAGGATTCGATGCGGCTTACACAGGCCGAGGCCTCAACACACAACATAACAATACAATCTAAGCAAATCAAACAATTAAAAACAGAATAAAGCAAAATGAACAACAGGCACAATACACTAAAACACAATAAAACTGGGCCGGGCCAGAGTAATGGGTACAAGAATTAAAAGTGCTGATGTGACAGGAGGTGTATATAAGGCTTCTGGGGCAAGTGCGATGTGCAGCAATCATTGGTTCTGGTAAGGTGCTTATGGGACTTGGTAGTGGAGATTTCCTAATCCGGGAAGGCCAGGTCTTCAGGTTCTTTCTGAAGACAGCCAATGTAGGGGCCTGTCTAAGGTCTTTGGGGAGGGTGTTCCAGAGCTGGGGGGCCACCACAGAAAAGGCCCTGTCCCGCGTCCCCACCAAGCGCGCTTGCGACGCAGGCGGGATCACGAGCAGGGCCTCTCCAGATGACCGGAGTGAACATGTGGGTTCGTAGATGGAAATGCGGTCAAGCAGGTACGGCCTTTAAAAAAATAATAATAATCTGTAACCAAAGAGACCTCCTAACCCAATCTCTTCTTATTGGCATTTTTTGCAGATAAGACATTCTCAGCCCTCATGATTAAGAAATGGAAGTTATTCCCCAAACCTTCTTGGAGATCCAAAAAAATTCCTTTTGAGCCCTTTGATGAGACTGTGGATGAGGGTTGGTTCTTCCCAATGATTAGCATATCAGGGATCCATGGTCGGGTACGAAGAAAAAGGGTCGGATTTCCTCACCAGAGAATGATATTGAAGTAAAAGCATAGATGAATTCATCACAATCATCATAAAATTCCACCCGACCCTCTTCGTAATTCAGGTCCACATATAACTTACGAATATTATGTTCTAATTCAAAATAGTCTACTTCAGGGAAAATGCAAACTTCAGAATCATAGATGCCAAATGGTTTTACCCCTACAGCCCAGATTGAGTCATCTGTTTTTGGGTTGATACTTCCCTTCTTTCTGACAGAGTCTCTTGAGATTCCAGCAGCCCATTGCCTTGAGGAAACTTTCACTTCCCAATAATGTCTTCCGGAAGTGAATTTCTCACGGCCCCATACAAAGGCATCCCGGGGAAATTCGTTAGATTGATCAGGAGTACATCCTAACATTCTTGCATTCTTCAGGTCCCGCGACAGAATAAGCCTGGAACATGCTGTCTCTGGGTCCAGAGTCACATTCACTACAAAGGAGAAAGAAGGAATGTTAAATATACGTCTCACCTACCGCATTCATTGGTTCCCCTTTCATAAGTGTAGATGATTAATGGATTGTTAATGTAGTCACTCTTGGAATCCGTAGGTCCCCTTGTGCTACTCTATGGCCTACCTACAGCAGAAGTGCAACACATAATCATGCTGGAGGACCTAGAAATCCCTAGAGAGAACATTTATCTAGGAATATATAGGTCCTCCAGCATGATTCGATGGTCCACTTCCAACAGAAGATGACCACAGTTTCACTGGGAGACCCACAGATCCCTATGTGAAAGAAGACCTGAGTTTGGGCAACACTGAATTCTATGCTGTAGGTAGGCCATATATGTATGCCAGACCTCCTCGCTCTCCCCAAATTATTTCCACCATTCTCTCTAATCTATTCACTGAACCCGAGTCTTTAGCTATGTTCTGAAAGTTTTTTTCTACATCGCTTCCCCAATTCTCCAAAAGTTCTCCCAAGGCAATACGGTTTTATTGTTCTATCAATGGGTTTGTGGACTGAGTATTGTTTTTAATTTAATGACTGTTATTATAATTTGGTTATAAATAATTGCTATAGTTTTAACTCTGTATGTATTTATGGTTTTATACTGTGTTATTGATTTGTGGCATCGAATTGCTGCCTTTGTTAGCCGCTCTGAGTCCTGTCCCTCCCCCCCCATCCCGGGGGGGGGGGGGTTGAGAAGGGCGGGGTAAAAATTCTGTGAATAAATAAATAAATAAATCTTCAAATAAAACCAATGAAAGCAAGACAAAGAAAAAAACATTACAAAAACACAATATTCTCTAAAAACTCCTAAAAGCAATCTAGGGACAGCTAGAACTCGTATGACCCTCTGTCAGTACCATCCCTAGTTGTTTTCAGATATTTACCTTTCTTTGGGGCTTGAATGGAACAATCTGTTATAAGGAGAGAAAGGTGACAAAATGATAAATCAGATCGCTAAACAACAACACAGCCATCTTACACAAGGCAAATCCTGAAAGTAATTCAATATGACAGCATATAGTTTGATAAAAGTAAAAGTAAAGGCTTTCCCTTGACTTTAAGTCCAGTCATTTCCAGCTCTGGGGGTTGGTGTTCATCTCAATTTTTAAGTCTTAGAGCCGGTGTTGTCCGTATCTTCTCACCACAGCTGTACCTATTGATCTACTCACATTCTTCTCACCAGAGCTGTATCTATTGATCTACTCACCTTTGCATGTATTTGAATGGCTAGGTTGGCAGAAGCTGGGGCTAACAGTGAGAGCTCACGCTGCTCCTCAGATCTGAACCTGCAACCTTTCAGTTAGCAAGTTCAGCAGCTTAGCGGCTTAACCCACTGCACCACCAGCGGCTCCATAGTTTGATTTCCCCCCCTAATTAGTGGCTTTCACTTGAAGCTCCCCTGTGTCCAATCAATTAAACACGATTTGGCCTGCTCCAAGTTAAGGATGCAGAGACCGCACAGTGATAAATGGTGCCTGACACATGACCTCCAAATCGCTCTTTTTGGCTATTCGCTTTTAGCCAGAAGATTGATTGATTTGATTGACTTGGATCCCATTTACATTTACATTGACCATTTATTGCAGTTTGAACCAAGCTTCAAACTGCAATAACGTTTTGGAAAATGTGAATCTCCATAACCATTTGGGAAATGGGATTCATAACCTTTTTGGAATAAACATTAGTCACAGGAAAAGGCATGACCATGTTAGAAGTCACAGCCTTTTGGAAATAATGTTCACCAGCATTCATGCATGGCAACTAGGTCTCTCAGCTGTTAAACGGATATATCTTGATATGTCTTTGTATTGGGATGATGGATTATGACCTGTTAGGATACCAACCCATTAGAAAATAGTTACGGAAGTGTTCCTTTAGTTCAGTGGTTCTCAACCTTCCTAATGCTGCGACCCCTTAATACAGTTCCTCATGTTGTGTTGACCCCCAACCATAAAATTATTTCCATTGCTACCATTGTAGGGAAGATTGGAAAATGGCCAAAAGTTGACTAATTGAGCGGAGTCCAGTAATGGTTTTTTCAACAGTGGTTTTATAACAGCCTATTTTAGGCTGGCTGGAATCTTGCCCTCTTGTAAGGAGGCATTAACCACCACCTTAACCCACTCAGCCAAACCCCCTCTGGCTTCTTTGATCAGCCAGGATGGGCAAGGATCTAGGATGCATGTGGTAGGCCTCGCCTCTCCAAGGACCTTATCCACATCCTCGAGCTGAACCAATTGAAAAGAATCCATTAAAACCAGACAAGCAGATGCTCGTGTTACATCCTCAGAAACTCTGTTAACGTGGCGTCGAAGTCGGAACGGATCAGTGCAACTTTGTCCACAAAGAACTGAGCAAATGCTTCACAGCGATCTGCCAAGTTGTCAGGGATCTCGCTCTGAGACGGATTTAATAGTCCTCTGACAACTCAGAACAGCTCAGCTGGACGGTTCTTAGTGGAAGCAATATTGGCCACTAGGGATGTGTTTTTTTTTTTGCAGCCTTTATTGCCACGGCATAGCTCCTTAAAAAGGAAACTAGATGTGCTTGGACTGACCCGCTATGCTTCCGTCGTCACACGTGCTCTGGCCACCTCTTCTTTCGCTTCATCGCTGCCAGCTCCTCAGTAAACCAAGGAGCTGGTTTAGTTCGGTTACTTGAGAGGGGGCGTTCTGGAGCAATCGTGTCTATAGCCCTGGTCATCTCCCTGTCCCAGAGATATAGCATGCTGTTCCTATACTGAAGTCTAAACTGTACTTACTGCTGCTGATGAAAACACACACTAACTTCTACATGGCTTCTCAAAGCAAACAGATGGCTTCTACTCGTTCTAACAGTCTAATTGCTTCTATCTCCACTGAAGTCTAAAGCAAACACTGATCTAAAATGGAGTCAGAGTCCTGAACATGTCCAGACCAGATCACATGGTCTACAGCCCCTACCATAATAAAGGAGTTAGGTAAAGTAGCAAACCAATACATCCATACAGTATGGTAAGCAATTCTACACATACCAAATAACCAGTGGAGGCTTGAGAAGGTTGCTATTTCCAACATAAGCAAGCTTCAGACTGCGGGAGCTAGACAATCTATGCTTTAATTACTTTAAAGCAACATAAGGAAAGTCAGAGAAAAGTCTGAAGGAAAGTCCTTAATGTAAACTACATCACAAGACGAAAGGGTGTGCATTCTGCTCAGGCATTTTTTTTTTAAAAAAACACATTCTTCTTGGAAATCAAGCCATTGATACTGTGTATCCTGGAACCAGCTTGAGACCCTTGAACCAATTCCAGGATGTCATATTTAATAATATGCACAGCAAAACCACTTTTTTCTTATTTTTTTAAAAAATAATCTTTATTCACATTTTTCAAATACATATAGTTAAAAAGAAAAGAGTACGGTTATATTAAAAAAAGAAAATAGGTCAGTATAGCAAGTCAGAGAGGTAAGAGAAAGATAGGAAGAAAGAGAGGGACTTAAGTAGTGAGAGAAACAGACTTTAGTGTTGATGTGCCCTTGATCTTGAAAATAATAACTGCTTCCATGCAGAAGGGGAGACTCCAACCCCTTTTTAAAGGGTTGTTCATAAGGAACACTTTTGTGGGGTCTTGTACCCCTCACTCCAGTAAATGTGGAAGACTGACTTATACATGTCTCCTATATTCCTTCCTAATTGTACACTTTACTTCAGTTTGCTGCTTCTTTTGGGGTTTATACATTTTGTAAGTCACCTTGAGGTTTCTACTGGAAAAGAAAACGGAACCTTCTTTAGACCTCAGGTATAACATTATATCATATTATCTATATAAATAAAAATGTAATGTTCTTTTGTGGGATGAACATAACTCAAAAACCACTGGACGAATTGACACCAAATTTGGATACAATACACCTATCAGGCCAACAAGTGACCATCACTAATAAAAAATACTGAAAAACACAGCAGAAGAGACTTAAAAAGCCAAGAAATAAAAAATACACTACAACGCACATGCAAAACCACATATATACACACACAAACACATATACACAAATATATGCACACACAGATACACATATAAACACACACACAAAACACAAATACACAGACCGGGCCACAGCATTGTGTAGCAGGGGACAGCTAGTTTAGTCATAAAACCCTTCTGCACGGATGCCTTCAGCATTAGAAGCAGGATTATAATGAAATTATGATTTCCAGAATTAGACTTCCAGAATAAGCAGACAAACCTCTGCAATGCCGTAATAGAGATGGTTTTAAACAGTGGATTTTAATGTTGAGAGAAATGATTGTAATGTTTATGTTTGTGTATAATCTATTTATGTCCTGGCATTGAACGTTTGCCATTTGTATGTTGTGCTTTGCCCTGAGTTGCCTTCGGGGTGAGAAGGGCAGAATATAAATGTTTTAAGAAATAAATAAATAAATCCAGGCAAATCCTCTTTCTGTCTTAGAACTTTACCTGTGTTGGCGGTTTGCTCCCAAACAGCCTCAATCAGAGCTTTCTGCAGAGCTTCTATTGCACAGAAAAGGAAAGGAAAGGAAACAATGATTGCAGTCATTTTCTGGACAAAAACAAACTCTCACAACTGACACAAAATTCCTCTTATAAATTCAGACCAATTTGTTTGCAATCAAACAATTAAAAAATCAAAACATTTTAAAAACAGTTAAAGAATGAAACAAAATTGTGAACTAAATCGTTTAAAAACATTTCCTATAGATGGACCTTATTTGCTGTGTGCTATGCATCATCACAGTTTTTCCTGCTTTAATTATTTATTAATGGTGTTATTATCTACTCAAGTTCTACAGGATCCATAACAAACATCAAAATTATGCTGCAGAGGATTATTATTAGTATTTTTAGTGTTAATCACTTGGAATCTCCTTTGGGAGACAAGATGCGGGATATAAATACTACTATTGTTACAATATCATGGTGATGCAATGGGTTAAACCCCTGTGCCGGCAGGTCTGAGTTCAAGTGCAGATGACAGGTTGGAGGTTCGAATCCAGGGGGAGCACAGATGAGCTCCCTCTGTCGGCTCCAGCTCCCCATGCAAGGATGGTAAAACATCTTGCAAGGATGGTAAAACATCAAAACATCCAGGAATCCCCTGGGCAATGTCCTTGCAAACAGGCAATTCTTTCACACCAGAAGCAACTTGCAGTTTCTCAAGTCATTCCTGACACAAAAAACAAAAAACATACAGACAAACAAAAAACTACATCTTGTTTCTTGTCTCCCAAAGTGGTTAACACTAAAAATCAAATAAATTAAACCCTAAAGCATACAAATATTAAAATGGAATTACACAGGACTTCTTAAAAGTACACAATTAAAACCATTCAAAGAATGTAAAAACCTATCTAAACACATAATACACAGTATGCCCTGACTTGAGCTTAGAAACGTTTGGAGAAATTACACCATTCTTAGTACCTTTGTAGGACTCTGTGGCCTTTTGTAAAGCAGAGATCTTCTGAGAGGTAACTTTGAGTCTCTCGTTCAAATTAGGAGAAACATCTGGCACATGTCCTCCTAAATTGCTCTCACATCTGGAAGTGAACATGGTCAAGTTTAAGGAAAATGAACCAAACCTCAGTTTCCATCAATCTTCTGGCATTACGGGATGTTAGACCAGGATGAATTATGGAAAGATGCCCCTGTCTGCCGTTTCATAGCTTGAGGGCTTTTGAATAAAGATCTTGTTTATTTATTTCAAACATTAGTTGCCCTTACACTGCTTAACCATCATGGTGACTTACAAAAAAATTGCAAATTAACTCCAAAGCCCTGAATAGAATAGAATAGAATAGAATAGAATAGAATAGAATAGAATAGAATAGAATAGAATAGAAAAAAAAGGGGGGGGGGGGAAATTAACTTAACAAAGAAATATGCTCAAGAAAAAAACGGATAAGAATGCACCATAGCACCAAAAGTATAAGAAGTCCTGAGCAAATAAACAAGTCTTTCCCTGGCATTGAAAAGATAAGAAAGGGATGGGACTGATTTGTCAATTTCTGCTCATTTAAAGAAAAAAATAGCAACATCTGAAACACTGGGTATGGAAGAAGCAAAACTGGCACATTCTCCTATTTCACAGGAGGTTCTCGGCTTCTGTTTGTTGGAACAGGACATGTAAGAAAAGACTGGGGGAGGGGGGGGGCTAAAGGACTAAAGAAAAATTTCCTTTCTTTCTGATTTAACTTCTCCTTGAAATAGCAGGTGAAACCATCATATCCGTACCTGACCAAGGAATTTCTGATGTCCTAAAAGGGAACAAGAGAGAAATAGGTCACTCACAGACTCAATAAACAGTTTTGTTCTCATCTGAGGGCCTGTCGACATAGGCTCAATACATAGGCTCAATAGCCCACACTTAAGTGTGTTAAGTCACTCCTGGCTGTCTTCATGACATCTGGGGACATCTGGTCTTTATTGTTGGATGAAACAGGTTAATCAGTTTATCCCCACATTAAGGAATTTCAGAGAATACTCAAGTTTTGCTGAAACTTTGGAGCAACCCTGTATTTTGGGCACAAATTGGAGAGCAAGACCAGGTCAGGTGCAAATTAGTCCACTGTCCCCTTTGTCAGCTGCCACCAATCCATTTCCCTGTGTTCATCCCTCTCTTTCTCCCTGGGTGTGTGGGCACCTCTCTTGATGTCAGCACAGGTTGCTCACAATGGTCAGGAAGAATGCTTTGTGGCCATCTGGCAATGGCAATAAGGTGACAGTTTTGGCCCAACAACCATGTAGACTCCAACCCATGACTGCTGCAGGTTTATACTATCTACAACAGTGGTCAAACTTGTGGCCTTCCAAGTGTTAGGATTTCAGCTCCCAAATTCCTGGCCATTGGATAAGCTGGCTAGGGTATCTGGGAGTTGGAGGCCCAAACTTCTGAAGGGCCACAAGTTTGACACCTCATAATAGTCCAGATATCTACCTCTACTTCAAAAAGTCTTACTACAGGCCACAGCAACGCGGGGCAGGGCACAGCTAGTTACAGCTAAAGCTGTTTTCGAACTGCTTAGGTAAACAGTGAGCAGGGCTGATGGTCAGCCACTAAGGCCGACCCAGGGCTTTGAACTTGCAACCTTACGGTTGATAGATCATATAGCTGCTGATAATTTACCAGCTGTGCTAAACCTCCGACCCATTAGTCAAAACATCAACCCACAAAGCTTCCAATGATCCATGGACAACTCTACTTGTCCATGGATCATTGCAAACAATGTACCTTAACTTGTATATAAAAAGGACCATCTTCTTTTCTGAGTAGAAGGTGACTTTTCTCTTTCTGGTGCTATTTCTGGCCTTTTTGGACCTGAACTGGGAAATGATGGTGGTGGCCAATGGTGGTTGGCTCCTCGAGTTGGCACTGGGGCTTTCTCCTCTGTGGAGAATGTCCCTTGACTTATCTATGGTACGTTTCAAGATGTAATTTTGGCCCAATAACCTGTCTTCTATAATTACATGGGCATATAAGATATTCCTATAATGCCCTTCTTGGCTAAAGAGAAACTATTTTACAATGAGACCTGGAAGGAATCTGTGTGTCAAACTTCACCTGAAGGAAGACGCTGGCTGGCTGCAGACACTTCTCTTCCATCTCTGTGATCAGCAAACTGAGTTGGGAAATCTCTTCAGTGAGTTTGGCGAGGGTTTTGTCTTGCCTTCTCTCCATCTCTTTCTCCAGGTCTTCCAGCTGAGCTAAGCAGAAATGCTGTTTCTCCTCAAGAAATCTCTGCATTCCCTCAAAGAGAGATTTGATCGTCATCTTCTCAAGGTCTAACTGTGTCTGAGGAAAAATATGTGCAGAGTAAAGGAAGGGTTGCAGTAGAAGGGTGCATCTACACTATAGATTTAATAAAGTTTGACACCATTTTAAGTGCCACAGCTCAATGCGATGAGATCCTGGGAGATGCAGTTTCCATTTTCATGAACTGCTCAGAAAAATCTGGACATGCACAGCTTGGGTGCTTTTTGAGTATGCCCTAGAGTAGGAAAGCTAACCTTCATTCGTATAAGTAACCTTTAAACATGGAACAATCAGCTTGCATGGTTGATAAAAACTGAGGCTGTAACACAACCTCCTGAAGGATGTCAAATCTAAGAGAAAAAAAACATTCCTCATTGAAGGAGTGGATTGAGCATCTGCCCCTTAATAAACACAGCCTTATCATATCAGCCCCCAAAACAACTGTCTACCTGGTAGTCTTTCCTTCTTAGCTCTTGAACATATTGCTGGTCCTTAAACTTTTCCCTCTTTTTCTTTAGAGACTCCAGGAGGAGCTTGGTTTTGTCCTATAAAATAGAAAAAAATGTTATGCTTTCTAATGAGCCCAGTCAGTAGAGTAAGTGGAGAAAGGTAAAGGTAAAGGTAGTCCCCTGACATTAAGTCCAGTCATGTCTGACTCTGGGGTGTGGTGCTCATCTCCATTTCTAAGCCGAAGAGCCAGCGTTGTCCGTAGACACCTCCAAGGTCATGTGGCCGGCATGACTGCATGGAGCGCCGTTACCTTCCCGCCGGAGCGGTACCTATTGATCTACTCACATTTGCATGTTTTCGAACTGCTAGGTTGGCAGAAGCTAGGGCTGACAGCGGAAGCTTACGCCGCTCCCCGGAATCGAACCTGCGACCTTTCGATCAACAAGCTCAGCAGCTCAGTGCTTTAACTCACTGCGCCACCGGGGGCTCCCAGTAAGTGGAGAACATACAGCCAATTAATCATGGTAGATAGGGTTGAGAGTGGTCCATCTGGATTATTAGTTACTTTTGAATGAAGGGCATTGTACATAGATTGGCCCTAAAAATAAACGTATCACATTTGTGGGTTTGATTTTGTGTATTTGCTCACAGCAAATTCTGTGTAGGTTCACCTGGAGGAACAACAGCATACAAAACTGTCATCTTGTGGTTGACCATTAGATCCCTTTAAGTGAACTACGATATATGATGACGTATCATAGGATTTTCTCAGACAGGGTTTTGTATGGCCTTCCTCTGAGACAACATGACTCACCCAAGGGTGGGTTTCCATGGCTGAGTAAGGATTCAAGCCCTGGTCACCTCTAGTTTGAATCCAACACTCGCACTGCTACACGAAACTGGCTCTAATATTATAATAGTTATTGCCATGTGCCTTCAAGTCATTCTGAAAACCCAGTGACATTATAACATTTTTTTTCCTTGGAAAGATTTGTTCAGAGTGGGGTTGCCTTTGCCATCCTCTGAGGCTGAGAGAATATGACTTGCCCACGGTCACATAATGGATTTCCATGCTCCAGTGGGGTCTTCTGAGTTTGCACACTAAGAGCAATTCCATATTGGCTCGCCATAAAAGCAGGAAAAGAGCCATACCGGACCAGACCAGAATCCCAACTAGGTAAGGTAAATAGGCTGTTCACACGGAGCATGACTTCCACAGTTATCCATGTGCCACATGGAAAAGTACTTCCTTATACGGTTTTTTTTAATCTACCACTCGGATTCCCTAGCAATATGGCCCAGGAGGGAAAGTTTATGTCTCCTTTCCCCATGCCTTGAAATATATACAGTAGTCTCGCTTATCCAACATAAACGGGGTCGGCAGAACGCTGGACAAACGAAAATGTTGGATGATAAGGAAGGATGAAGGAAAAGCCTATTAAACCACCCTGAGTTGCCTAAGGGCTGAGAAGGGCGGTATGCAAATATAGTAAATAAACAAATTAATAAATAAACATCAAATTATGTTATGATTTTACAAATTAAGCACCAAAACATCATGTTTTACAACAAATTGACAGAAAAAGCAGTTCAATACACGGTAATGTTATATAGTAATTACTGTATTTACAAATTTAGCACCAAAACATTGCAATATATCGAAACAGTTGTGGATCCGAGAGGGAGGCAGACTGCGTTGGATAATACAGAATGTTCTGGATAATACAGAATGTTCTGGATAATACAGAATGTTGGATGAGCAAAGGTTGGATAAGTGGGACAATATAATATAATATAATATAATATAATATAATATAATATAATATAATATATACGTAGCCCCCCTGGTGGCGTAGCGGGTTTAACTTCTGAGCTATTGTACTTGCTGACCAAAAGGTTGGCATTGTCCATCGACACCTCCAAGGAGATGTGGCCAGCATGACAGCATGGAGCACTCTTACAGGTGGTTCAAATCCGGGAATGGGATTCTGCCAACCTAGCAGTTTGAAAACATGCAAATGTGAGTAGATCAATAGGTACCTCTTCTGTAGGAAAGTAAAAGTGCTCCATGCTGTCATGCTGGCCACATCTCCTTGGAGGTGTCGATGGACAATGCCAGCTCTTTGGCTTAGAAATGGAGATGAGCAATGTCAAGAGAAACGTTTACCTTCATCTACGGCTGGAGTTAGGTGCCTGCACCCCCCCCCCACCCCCCAAATAAGGATGGGATTTCCAACCTTATACTCTTGGGAGGCTTCTTCCAGAGGAATGACATTGTGGCCACGGTGCTCCTTGGATCTGTCACAGACCATGCAGATGGGGGCCTCGTCCTCCCTGCAGAAGAGCTTCAGGGGCTCCTGGTGCAGTTTGCAAGCCTCTCTCCTCCCTTCTTCCTTCCTTCCTCCTTCCTGGAGTTTCTGCACCTGTTCTGCCATGTTGGCCAGCTGCCTGTTGGACCTGAAGGTCCTCTGGGGGATGCTTTCTCTGCATTGGGGGCAGGAAGCCTCTGAGCCAGGCTCCCCCCAGCACTTGGCCAGGCAACTTCTGCAGAAATTGTGTCCACAATCTAGGATCACTGGGTCTTTGAAGACGTCCAGGCAATGTGGGCAAGTGGCTTCCTCGCAGAGCCCTTTGGCTGGACTCTCCCTTTCCATGGCTGCCTTTGTCTGAACCAGGAAAGGGAAAAGTTTATATTCTCAGTTCTGGGTGTTTGCTTTCCAAGAAGCAGAGGTGGAGCCTGGCTGTGGGGCAGCCCCAGAGCAAATGCTGGAAGGAACCAGGAGCCTTAAAGGAGCTGGTCTTGGAAGCAGGAATGGCCCAAGTTGATGCTTGGATGGGATCCCCAAGGAATCCCTGCTGCTGTGGGTTGCATTTCAGAGGAAAGAACTCAAATAGCCACCCTTTGAGTATCTCTTGCCTGAGGAAACCCTATGAAACCCAAATGTCCCAATGCATCAAATTTCACCCAGTCTTTGTATTACTGATGTCCCATCTTGGATTGCTTACAAAAGGCAATGATATTTTTTTTGTTATCTTCAATTTGGTTCTAGTATCAACTTTATTTTTTCTTGTTTCATATAATATTTTATGGGAGTCCAATCTACTGGGTTATTTTTTACGTCCCTCTTTATGTTTATTCAGTAGTCCAAATTGTTTCCAAAGTCCTTTTAGAAACATACATGAGAAGCACAATGTGGCAAGAAAGACTAACTAGGTTTGCACTTTATCGATGGAGCCCGATTTCTGTCAAAGTGTATTGACACAGTTTTCAAGTGTTTCAAACCATGTTGTGGTATTCTTTTGTAACTATATATTACCAATGAAGAGTTATTTTCAGGGGTTTTTTTAGACTTGAAACTTTGTAACTAAAATAGAAATTTTGATTTAACTAAGTCTCCGCCCAAATTATTTTTCTGGCTTATGGCCCTGCTATATATATGTACTCTTCCTTGATGACTTGTCTGTCCCTTCTTGTCTTTTTTATTTCCACTTTCTCCTTGAATTTGATGCTTTTAGCTTCAGTGAAGATCAATAGGAGAAGGCATTTCCCAGTCTCTTTGCCGTTTCTCCTTTTGTCTTTCTTTCTTTCTTTCTTTCTTTCTTTCTTTCTTTCTTTCTGATGGTAGGTGAAGACATTTTTTTGTGCAGACAGGCCTTTGAGATTTAAATTATGAAACAGCAGTCTGTGCAGAGTGGTGTGCCATATTTATTAACTTTTATTAGTAATTATACAGTATATCAGAATTAGTTTTAAGGAGCATTTCAACAATAGTATTCCATGTGTACAACCAAGTGGTAACATCTTGTTTTCGATTACTGTAAGCTGGGAGGAAGGTGGGATGAAGACCCCAGAAGTACATATCAATAAAAACAAAAACAGAATAGAAAACAAAAGAGCAGTTATATTTTCTCCTTCTTTGGTTCCCATTTTTTTCAAACCCAGTGGAGAGCCCTGTGCCTTTGAAAAATCATGAGGCAAAAATGAAAAAGGAGAAGATAGGGATGCATCAGCATGTTCTATGTATCTGGTAAGTCAAGCTCTGAAATGGTTAACTTCCTTCCACTTCTTTTGAGGGACAGGGGCTTTAAAAAAATAATAATCTGTAACCAAAGAGACCTCCTAACCCAATCTCTTCTTATTGGCATTTTTTGCAGATAAGACATTCTCAGCCCTCATGATTAAGAAATGGAAGTTATTCCCCAAACCTTCTTGGAGATCCCAAGAAAGCCTTTTTGAGCCCTTTGATGAGACTGTGGATGAGGGTTGGTTCTTCCCAATGATTAGCATATCAGGGATCCATGGTCGGGTACGAAGAAAAAGGGTCGGATTTCCTCACCAGAGAATGATATTGAAGTAAAAGCATAGATGAATTCATCACATTCATCATAAAATTCCACCCGACCCTCTTCATAATTCAGGGCCACATGTAACTTACGAATATTCTGTTCTAAATAAAAAGAGTCTACTTCAGGGAAAATGCAAACTTCAGAAGTATACTTGTCATGTGGTTTTACCCCTACAGCCCAGATTGAGTCATCTGTATTTGGGTTGATACTTTTCTTCTTTCTGACAGAGTCTCTTGAGATTCCAGCAGCCCATTGCTTTGAGGAAACTTTCACTACCCAATAATGTCTTCCGGAAGTGATTCTCTCACGGCCCCATACAAAGGCTTCCCGGGGAAATTTGTTAGATAGATGAGGAATACATCCTAACATTCTCGCATTCTTCAGGTCCTCAGACAGAATAAGCCTGGAACATGCTGTCTCGGGGTCTAGAGTCACATCCACTATAAAGGAGAAAGAAGGAATGTTAAGGGAAAGAAGGAATGTTAAGGGAACCTGCTGCATTCATTGGTTCCCTTTTCATAAGTGTAGATGATTAATGGATTATTAATGTAGTCACTCTTGGAACCTGTAGTCCCCTTGTGCTACTATATGACCTACCTACAGCAGAAGTGCAACACATAATTGTGCTGGAGGACCTAGAAATCCCTAGAGCAGTGGTTCTCAACCTGGGGTCCCCAGATGTTTTTGGCCTACAACTCCCAGAAATCCCAGCCAGTTTACCAGCTGTTAGGATTTCTGGGAGTTGAAGGCCAAAAACATCTGGGGACCCCAGGTAGAGAACCACTGCCCTAGAGAGAACATTTATCTAGGAATATATAGGTCCTCCAGCGTGATTCTATGATCCACTTCCAACAGAAGTTGACCACAGTTGCACTGGAGGACCCACAGATCCCTATGTGAAAAAAGACCTGAGCTTGGGCAACACTGAATGAGGTTTGACACCACTTTAATTAACATGACTCAATGATATGGAATTGTGGAAGTTGTAGTTTCACGTGATTTCTCTACCAAAAGTGCTGGTGACTCATCAAACTATAACTCGCATGATTCCATAGCCTTGTGCCATGGCAGTGATGTCAAACTCCATTAATTCTACAGTATAGATACACCTAGAAAGGCTTGACAAGCACAGACCTTGCTGTCTTTCTGGAAACAGGATCTTTTTATCCTAAAAAACCCTTTGAAAATTGAACTGCAGGAGGAAGCAGACCATTTTTGTGTGCTGGACTTTTATTTGTTGTTACTGTTTGTACCAGTGCATGTTTTAAACTGGTTTTATCATTGGTTCTAGTTGCATTTTAACTTTTGCATGCTGAACTTTTACCTCTTTAACTACAGTAAACCATCTTGAGTTTCAAACAAGGGAAAGGCACTATTATTTGTCTTAACTGTTTTTATTGCAGGCACATACCTCTGTTTGGGGCTTCACTAAGAGAATCTGTTAGGAAGGAAAGGTAATAATTATAATTTGATGATGAACAAATTATAATTTGATAATCTGAATGACTTTCAGAGAAACAGCAGCAATGCCCCATCACATGAATTCTGTCTTGAAGGCAATTGTTTATTATTCAATTGTTTGATTAGATAGATAGATAGATAGATAGATAGATAGATAGACAGGCCCCAAAGTAAAATATCTTGGACTATGGCTAAGTAACAAAAATAGTAAACTTTACCAATATAATTTTGACAAAACCTGGAAGGAGATAAAAAGAGATTTGTAAAATGGGCAAAGACTTCAACTCACCTGGTTAGGGAGGATAGCAGTGGTAAAAATGATAGTATTGCCCAAAATGTTGTTTTTGTTTCAAAACCTACCAATTATTAAGGGAGTAAAGGTGTTCGGAATATGAAAATGAGATCTGGTCAAATTCATTTGAAAAGGTAAAAAAGCAAGAATTGCCTACAGGAATCTTATTGATGGGAAAAACAGAGGAGGCCTGGCACTGCCAGATCTCAGGTGCTACTATGAAGCCGCAAATTTCAGCTGGCTAAAGGAATGGATTAAAATGTACAATAAGGAGTTGCTTAAGTTAGAGGGCCATAATTTAAGATACGGATGGCATGCCTATTTATGGGATTATAAGGACAGGGCGAACAAAGAATTTAACGGGCATGTAATAATAGCCAGCCTTTTAGCAACATGGAAAAGATATAAGAAGGGTATGGAGCCAAAAAACCCCCTATGGCTGTGCCCATTGGAAGCAGTCCAGAGACCGGCCACACATGCTGACTCCGGCACATACAAGGATTATCTGGTCAATGAGAAAGACGATGGATACTTAAAAGCAGAGAAGAATCTGGGTTAAAAGATTGGTTCAGTTTTTTCCAACTATACGACAGATTTAGGAAGGATGCAAAAGTAGGATTTGCCTCTAATAAATCGGAGTTAGAAAGTATTTTCGAGAAGGGCAACAAAGGCCTAATATCCAGACCTTACAAATATATTTTATAATACAATTTAGTAGACAACCAAATAAAAACTGTTATGATGACGTGGGCCCAAGATGTAGGCAGAAATATCGATCTGGAAGAGTGGGAACATCTTTGGAATAAAAGCTTTAGATTCTCACTGGCCAGCTCAATTAGAGAAAATATGTTTAAAATGTTTTACAGACCTATATAACTCCAGAGTTACTAGCTAAAATAGAGAAAACAGGACAAGGGGCTTGCTGGAGATGCAAGAAGGTGAAGGGATCTTTTTTCCACGTATGGTGGACCTGTAACATAGTTAAAGAATTCTGGAAAAAAGTGGTGAAAGAAACAAACAAAATGATTAGCAAAAAAAAAAAAATCAAGAAAAACCCAGTAATGTGTTTATTAGGAATATTTAGGAGGCACATGAAGAAATTTGTCAGTATTGTTTTGTCACTGTGAGACTAATAATAGCTAAATCGTGGAAGGGGGAAAAAGAGTTAATTATTAAGGATTGGAGAGATAAATTAGTAGATTATATCCAAATGGCCAAACTGACAAATAGCAGCAGAAGAGGAAATAATGAAGAATTTGTTAAAAAATGGCGATTGGCAATTGGATATCTCGAAAAGAAGACAAAAGTAGATCTGAAGATCGCCATAAAGGGGATTCAGTGAAAGAAGACACGTGGGTAGTTGTGGGTTAGTTATGTGATCCATACGGAGTGGTGTCAGAGGTCACGGGGGTTGGGTTCACTGGTGTTGGGTTAGAGGGACAATAAATGTTAATGTATTATAACTGTACAGTCAAAGTTGATTTTTTATATGTTTAATGAGCTGTATGTACTGTATACCATTCTGTAAACTTGCATACTCTTTTATATATCTTTTTTTCTTTTCTTTTTTTAAAACTTATTTCTGTTTTCCTTTGGTGTCGGTTTTGTTTTCTGTATGCACCATAAACCAATAAGATTTTAAATTAAAAAAAAAAGAAAATTGAACTGCAGGAAGAAGCAGACCATTTTTAGTGTGCTGGACTTTTATTTGTTGTTACTGTTTATACCAGTGCATTTTTTAAACTGGTTTTATCTTTGGTTCTAGTTGCATTTTAACTTTTGCATGCTGAACTTTTACCTCTTTAACTACAGTAAACCATCTTGAGTTTCAAATAAGGGAAAGGCACTATTATTTGTCTTAACTGTTTTTATTGCAGGCACTTACCTCTGTTTGGGTCTTCACTAAGAGAATCTGTTAGGAGGGAAAGGTAATAATTATAATTTGATAATCTGAACGACTTTCAGAGAAACAGCAGCAATGCCCCATCACATGAATTCTGTCTTGAAGGCAATTGTTTATTATTCAATTGTTTGGATAGATAGATAGATAGATAGATAGACCCCAAAGTAAAATATCTTGGACTATGGCTAAGTAACAAAAATAGTAAACTTTACCAATATAACTTTCAGAGAAACAGCAGCAATGCCCCATCACATGAATTCTGTCTTGAAGGCAATTGTTTGTTATTCAGTTATTTGATTAGGTATATAGATAGATAGATGGATAGATGGATAGATAGATAGATAGATAGATAGATAGATAGATGATAGATAGATAGACAGACAGACACGACATGAGCAAACTTCAGCCCTCCAAACATTTTGGATTTCAACTACCAGAAATCCCAGCCAGTTTACTGGCTGTTAAGAGTTGTGGGAGTTGAAGTCCAAAACTCCTGGAGAGCCCAGGTTTTCCCATGCCTGGTATAGTGTCATCCCTACACAGTTGTGGTTTTGACTCTTGCAAATTAAGATTATAGAGGGGTTTTTAAAAGGACAATGTCCCCACTCAAGACTCTATTGCATTTAAATAAAGCTCACACAGGGAATTTAACTATCACAGCAAACTTGGAACAGCAAATGCAGAGGTTTAAGCAAATCTGTGCCCTATAGGGTACAGTCCCTGAAACTGGTGCTCATTACACAACAATAGATGCATGCAGATCTGAGGTGGTCTTGAAACTGCCCCAGTTCATTTCCCACCATTCATTACCTGCACAAACAATTGGACATGCAATTGTGCCTCTGTCACATCTCCTTTTTCCTGCACAAGAAGTCTAAGACTGAACTTAAAACATGAGACTTTTGAGAGTTTGGGAGGAAATAAACAATTTTACTTCATAAAAGGAGCCCACTAAAATGTGCATTTTAACTTTTGCATGCTGAACTTTTACCTCTTTAACTATGGTAAATCATCTTGAATTTCAAATAAGGGAAAGGCACTATTATTTGTCTTAACTGTCTTTATTGCAGGCACATACCTCTGTTTGGCTCTTCACTAGGAGAATCTGTTAGGAGGGAAAGGTAATAATTATAATTTGATAATGAAGCTGTAATCATTTTTATTCTATGTTGATTTTTGCAGATTTTGTTTATGAACTGTGATATCCTATTTTGCCTTTTTCAGGCTGTCTCAAGGCCCATACCACCCCATATGAGCCTGTCCAAGATTCATCCAGATTCAGTGAGTAAAGCATTTGAGGGGTCTGGTGAGGCTGTAGATACTACTTTGAAACCATATACCAAAACCCTTGTCCTCCATAAACCTATTTACCACGTTATCAAAGAATCATAGAACCATGCAGTAATGCCAGCCATGTGATCTTGGAGGTATCTACAGACAACGCTGGCTCTTCAGCTTAGAAATAGAGATGAGCACCACACCCCAGAGTTGGACACGACTGGACTTCATGTCAGGGGAAAACCTTTAACTTTATAATCTATTTATGTCCTGGGATTGAATGTTTTCAATTTGAATGTTGTGCTTTGCCCTGAGTTCCCTTCGGGGTGAGACCGGCAGATTATAAATGTTTTAAATAATAAATAAATAAATCCAGGCAAATCCTCTTTCTGTCTTAGAACATGACCTGTGTTGGCAGTTTGCTCCCAAACAGCTTCAATCAGAGCTTCTTGCAGATTTTCTATTTGCACAGAGAAGAAAAGAAAGGAAACAATGACTGCAGCCATTTTCTGGACAAAAACAAACTCTCAGAACTGACACAAAATTCCTCTTATAAATTCAGACCAATTTGTTTCAATCAAACAATTAAAAAATCAAAACATTATAAAAACAGTTAAAGACTGAAACAAAATTGTGAACCAAATTATTTAAAAACATTTTCTTTTTACTAGCAAAGAATAACATAGCAGTATTGGGGAGCCAGCAAACTCACACAGTTTTTTTTTCATAAAAGAAATACCAATGTGATATAGATGGACCTTATTTGCTGTGTACTATGCATCATCACAGTTTTTGTGCTGGCACGGTAGTGCCAGGAGATTTGAATTTCCTTTTCTTGCATTGCTAGTTTGTATGAATTTATTTAAGCTATGCATTTTGCAATCAGGTAGCTTCCCCAGGTTGCAGCCATAGGGCCAGCAACCTGGCAATCATCATTACAGTCTTTAGACCCACCCCTTTCCCCAGGGTTTTGGAGGCAAAGGAGGACTTTTGTTCAGTCTCACTGTTTGGAGCCTAACAGCAGAATGTGTGGGTTTCTCTATCCCACCCGCACAAAGGCTTCACTACTCATAGCTCTGCTGGGGGAGTAAAGGAATAGTTCCACAGCTTTTGCTGGGGGAATACAGCTAGCCTTTGCTGGGGCAACAGGGAGTTCCTACAACCATTGTGGAGTAAAACTAAAGGACACCTTTCAGCTTGGCAGACCTACAGGAACCTTGTCTGGTAAGGGACCACTCGGGCTATCCATAAAGTAGCTTGGAGCCAGGAGTAGGGGCCTCATGCCAGCAAGGTAAAGAAAGATTGCCCAAGGAGGGGTGGGAAGATTTCCCCAAGGAAGAAAGGAACAGTTTACCACGGGTTGCCTGCCCTTGTTGGCAGATTGAGGAAGCTACCAGGTTTCCAAGGTTATAAAGCATTTAATTCGTTTGTTTGAAGATTAAGCCCAAATAAAGAACTTTGTTGAACTTATTTTGAGCCTCAATAGAACTTTGTGTTGGGAAATCTAAGGGGCCCTTCAGCTGAGGCACCCCGGCGTCCCGTTGGGCATACAGAAGGCACGTCCTGTAAACAGACATTATTTCAGGCCCAATGTGCAACAACAGTTTCTAATGCTTTAATTATTTATTAATGGTGTTATTATCTACTCAGGTTCCACAGGATCCATAACAGAACATAAAATTATGCTGAAGAGGATTATTATTAGTATTTTTAATGACCACTTTGAGTCTCCTTTGGAAGACAAGATGCAGGATATAAAAACTACTATTGTTACAATATCATGGTGATGCAATGGGTTAAACCCCTGTGCCGACAGGTCTGAGTTTGAGCGCGGATGAGCTCCCTCTATCAGCTCTGGCTCCCCATGCAGGAATATGAGAGAACCCTCTCACAAGGATGGTAAAACATCAAAACATTCAGGTGTCCCCTGGGCAATGTCCTTGCAAACAGGCAATTCTTTCACACCAGAAGCAACTTGCAGTTTCTCAAGTTGCTCCTGACACAAAAAACAAACAAACAAACAAAAAACCACATCCTGCTTCTTGTCTCCCAAAAGGGATGCAAAGTGGTTAACACTTAAAATCATATAAATCAAACCCTAACAGGACTTCTTAAAAATACACAACTAAAAGCATTCAAAGAATGTAAAAACCTGTCAAAAAACATAATACACAGCATGCCCTGACGTGAGCTTAAAAACTTTCTTTGTTACATTTGGAGAAATTACACCATTCTTAGTACCTTTGTAGGACTCTGTGGCCTTTTGTAAAGCAGAGATCTCCTGAGAAGTAACTTTGAGTCTCTCATTCAAATTTGGAGTACCATCTGGCACATATCCTCCTAAATTCTTCTCACATCTGGAAGTGAACATGGTCAAGTTTAAGAAAAATTAACCAAAACTCAGTTTCCAACAATCTTGCTGTATTATTTTGGGCTTGGCCTCATGTTAGCTGCCCTGAGTCCCCTTTGGAGAGTTGGTGGTGGGTTATAAATAAAGTATTATTATTATTATTATTATTATTATTATCTTCTGGCAATACTTGATGTTCGACCAGGGTGAATTATGGAATGATGCCCCATAGGGCTGGGCGGTTTCATTCGTTAATTTCGTAATTCATTATTAATTCGTTATTTTTTTGATAACGAAACGATATTGAACCATTCAGGAGCAACTAAAAATCAAAACGAATTTTTCAATTCGTTTCATAATTGTTTCGTAATTGTTTCGTAATTGTTTCGAAATCGTTTCGTTATTATTTCCGCATGTCTGGTGCAAGTTTTATAGTTGTTGTTTGTTTTATCAGTGAAAAAAAATATAATTATCACACCAACAGTCAACAACAGAGGGAGAGGGAAGCTTCAGAAGTTCCCCCTGTCCCATTTGGAGGTTTTTTTAGCGTATTGGGCGGTCGCGTCTGCCATTAACGAATCGATTCGTAATTGTTTCGTAATTGTTTCATAATTTCCGAAATTTCGTAAATTTTGAACTTTTTTAAAGAAAAATTTCGGAATTCTTTTAAAAATCGAAACGCAAAAACCCCCTAAAAACGAATAGAGTTTAGAAACAAATTTTTCTGTGGTTGCCCAGCCCTATTGCCCCAATCTGCCGTTTCATAGTTTGAGGACTTTTGAATAAAGATCTTATTTATTTCAAACATTAGTTGCCCTTATGCTGCTTAGCCATCATAGTGACTTACAAAAAATTGCAGATGAACTCCAAAGCCCACAACAGAATAGAAAAAAGAAGAAGAAAACACCAATTAATTTAACAGAGAAAAAAACTAATAAGAATGCACCATAGCAGCAAAAGTATAAGAAGTCCTGAGCAAATAAACAAGTTTTTCCCTGGCATTGAAAAGATAAGAAAGGGATGAGACCGATTTGTCAATTTCTGCTCATTTTAAGAAAAAAAATAACAACATCTGAAACACTGGGTATGGAAGAAGCAAAACTGGCCCATTCTCCTATTTCACAGGAGGTTCTCGGCTTCTGTTTGTTGGAACAGGATGGACATGTAAGAAAAGAGGGGGGGGGGGGGGTGTAAAGGATTAAATTTTCCAAATACATTCCAATGTGACAACTTCTCCCTGAAATAGGTGAAACCAAAAGTAGGTAGCGAAACCATCATATCCATACCTGACCAATGAATTTCTGATGTCCTAAAAGGGAACAAGAGAGAAATAGGTCAGTCACAGACTCAATGAACAGTTTTGTTCTCATCTGAGGGCCTATCTACATAGGCTCAATGCATAGCCCACACTTAAGTGTGTTAAGTCACTCCTCGTTGTCTTCATGACATCTGGGGACATCTGGTCTTTACTGCTGGATGAAGCAGGTTTATCAGTTTATCCCCACATTAAGGAGTTTCAGAGAATACTCAAGTTTTGCTGAAACTTTGGAGCAACCCTGCATTTTGGGCACAAATTGGAGAGCAAGACCAGGTCAGATGCAAATTAGTCCACTGTCCTCTTTGTCAGCTGCCACCAATCCATTTCCCTGTGTTTATCCCTCTCTTTCTCCCTGGCTGTGTGGGCACCTCTCACGATGCTCACGATGGTCAGGAAGAGTGCTTTGTGGCCATCGGGCAACGGCAATAAGGTGACAGGTTTGGCCCAACTGAACCATGTAGACTCCAACCCATGACTGCTGCAGGTTTATACTATCTTCAACAGTGGTGTCAAACTTGTGGCCTTCCAAGTGTTTTGGACTTCAGCTCCCAAATTCCTGGCCATTCAACAAGCTGGCTAGGGTTTCTGGGAGTTGGAGGCCCAAACTTCTGAAGGACCACAAGTTTGACACCACTGTTTGAACCTACAAGGTGAGTCTGCTTTGGACCAGCCAAACAACAAGGAGAAAATGGAGATGAGCCCTTAGTTGGATACTTGTTAGTTGGACAGTTAATTACCACTTATCTATTATTATAAAATTATTTTCAATCATAGCAAAATAAGTTTTAAACCCTTTCTCCACATTGTGGAGGTTAGTGATTAGTACATGGAGAATAAATGGAGCTGTGAATTTATGTTGGCTTTAATTAAAATAAATATCCTATACTCATGTACACATTTAGTCAAAACATTAACCCACAAAGCTTGCAATGATCCATGGACAACTCTATTTGTCCATGGATCATTGCAAACAATATACCTTAACTCGTATATTAAAAAAAACCATCTGCTTTTCTGAGTAGAAGGGCAAAAGGGGCCACCATGGTGCTGATTCGGCCTTTTTGTACCTGAACTGGGAAATGATGGTGGTGGCCAATGGTGGTTGACCCCTTGAGTTGGCACTGGGGCTTTCCCCTCTGTGGAGAATGACCCTTGACTTATCTATGGTTCGTGTCAAGATCCATAATTTTGGCCCCATAACATGTGTTCGATAATTACATGGGCATTTAAGATTTTCATTTAACTCCCTTCTTGTCTAAAGAGAAAAATTTTTCCAATGAGATCTGGAGGAATCTGTGTGTCAAACTGCACCTGCAGGAATGCGCTGGCTGGCTGCAGACACTTCTCTTCCATCTCTGTGATCAGCAAACTGAGTTGGGAAATCTCTTCAGTGAGTTTGGTGAGGGTTTTTTCTTGCCTTCTCTCCATCTCTTTCTCCAGATCTTCCAGCTGAGCTAAGCAGAAATGCTGTTTCTCCTCAAGGAATCTCTGCATTCCCTCAAAGAGAGATTTGATCTTCATCTTCTCAAGGTCTAACTGTGTCTGAGGAAAAATATATCCAGAGTAGAAGAAGGGTGTCAGTAGAAGGGTGCATCTACACTATAGATTGAGCGGCTGCCCCTTAATAAACACAGCCTCACTACATGCGCCCCCAAAACAACTGTCTACCTGATAGTCTTTCCTTCTTAGCTCTTGAACATATTGTTGGTCCTTAAATTCTTCCCTCTTTTTCTTTAGAGACTCCAGATGCAGCTTGGTTTTTTCCTATAAAATAGAAAAAAAGGTTATGTTTTGTCATGAGCCCAGTCCTGTGGTTCCCAACCTTTTTTGACCAGGGTCCACTTAAACAGGGGCCACTCTGACCAGGGCCCACTTGTCCAGGGCCCACTTTGACCAGGGCCCACTTGGACCAGGGACCACTCTCCAACATTAGTACTAAAAGGGTTATAAATCAGTTTTTGGTCAACTTTGGATTCAGTTTTGGGTGCTGATTCAGAAAATTGCATTGTATAGACCACATCAGCTCTATTTTCCAATACAGACCATATGCCATGGTCAGTGACAGGGAAGGAGTTGCAGGCAGTGAGAAAGGAGGATAAATAAAATAAAATAAAATAAAGAGGAAGGAGGCTTGCAGACCACATTTTCATACTCACGGCCCACTTGTGGTCTGCAGTCCACAGGTTAAGAACCATGGGCCCAGTCAGTGGAGTAAGTGGAGAACATACAGCCAATTAATTATGGTAGATAGGATTCAGAGTGGTCCATCTGAATTATTCGTCACTTTTGAATGAAGGGGATGGAACATAGATTGGCCCTAAAAATAAACGTATCACATTTGTGGGTTTGATTTTGTGTACTTGCTCACAGCAAGTTCTGTGTAGGTTCATCTGGAGGAGCAAAAGCATGCAAGACTGTCATTTTGTAGTTGACCATTAGATCCCTTTAAGTCAGTGGTTCTCAACTTATGGGTCCCCAGGTGTTTTGGCCTACAACTCCCAGAAATCCCAGCCAGTTTACCAGCTATTAGGATTTCTAAGAGTTGAAGGCCAAAACATCTGGGACCCACAGGTTGAGAACCACTGTTTTAAGTGAACTACGCTATATGATGATGTATCACAGGATTTTCTCAGACAGGGTTTTCCATGGCCTTCCTCTTAAGACAGTGGTTCCTAACCTTTTTTTTTTTTTTTTACCAGGGACCACTCTCTAACATTAGTACCAAAAGAATTACAAATCAGTTTTTGGTCAACTTTAGATTTGGTTATTTGGGGTGCTGATTCAGAAAATTGCATTGTATAGACCACAGCAGCTCTAGTTTCTGATACAGAACATATGCCATCCAGTAGTCACTATCTGCTCCCCATAGAAAAACCATATTTAACAAGCCTTGGCACTATAAGAGTTTATTGCAGGAGTGGTTGCTCTTGTTGCAACAGTGTAGTAACAGTGAAGCTGTGGATCATATTTTAGTTCTTGTGGACCACTGGTGGTCCATGGACCACAGGTTGGGAACCACTGCTCCGAGACATGACTCACCCAAGGCTAGGTTTCCATGGCTGAGTAAAGATTCAAGCCCTGGTCACCTCTAGTTTGAATCCAACACACTGCTACACGAAACTGTATCAAATATTACAACAGTTTTTGTCATGTGTCTTCAAATCATTTTGACAACCCCGTGACATTACAGATTTGTTCAGAGGGGGTTGCCTTTGCCATCCTCTGAGGCTGAGAGAATGTGACTTGCCCAAGGTCACATTGTGGATTTCCATGCTCCAGTGATGCCTTCCGAGCTCGCATACAATTCCACGTTGGCTCAAAGTCACCATAAAAGCAGGAAAAGAACCATATTTGACCAGACCAGAATCCCAACTAGGTACGGTAAATAAGGCTGTTCACACGGAGCAGGACTTGGTGATAGTATGACAGCTAGGTCCAGAAGCTCCGAGCATTACGCAAATTCCACAACGGTGGTTGGGAATATGGGAAGGACCGAATATACTTCGTTGTTGCATTTGGTGAAATGATAGAAAGTAGGGGAGGGTTAGGATAAGGGTTAGGGATTAAGTTTAGGGTTAGTGTAAGGTTTAGGGTTTGGGTTAGGGGTAGGATTAGGGTTAAGAGTTAGGCTTAAGGTTACAGTTAAGGTAAGGTTTAGGGTAAGGGTTTGGGTTTTACCATTAAAGAGCTCTTACATTCCTTCTATAATAATTATGTTTTGTTCTGCGTTGTGCAAACAGCGCTCCCAAAGGAGCGAAGCGGAAACAGCATAATGCTCAGACCCCCATATATACATGGGTGCATCCCCACACTATATGTGGATGGGATTTCCAACCTTATACTCTTGGAAGGCTTCATCCAGGGGAATGATGTTGTGGTCTCGGTGCTCCTTGGATCTGTCGCAGACCATGCAGATGGGGGCCTCGTCCTCCCTGCAGAAGAGCTTCAGGGGCTCCTGGTGCAGTTTGCAAGACTCTCTCCTCCCTTCTTCCTTCCTTCCTCCTTCCTGGAGTTTCTGCACCAGTTCTGCCATGTTGGCCAGCTGCCTGTTGGACCTGAAGGTCCTCTGGGGGGTTCTTTCTCTGCATTGGGAGCAGGAAGCCTCTGGGCCAGGCTCCCCCCAGCACTGGGCCAGGCAACTTCTGCAGAAATTGTGCCCACAATCTATGGTCACTGGGTCTTTGAAGAAGTCCAGGCAAAGTGGGCAAGTGGCTTCCTCACAGAGCCCTTTGGCTGAACTCTCCCCTTCCATGGCTGCTTTTGTCTGAACCAGGAATGGAACAGGGCAGAGAAATTTATATTCTCAGTTCTGAGCGTTTGTTGAAGCAGAGGTGGAGCCTAGTTGTGGGGCAGCCTCAGAGTAAATGCTGGAAGGAGCCAGGAGCCTTAAAGGCACCAGATCCCAGCTGGTCTTGGAAGCTAAGTAGGGATGGCCCAGGTTGATGCTTGCATGAGAGATCTACAAGGAATCCCTGATGCTGTGGGCTGCATTTCAGAGGAAGGAACTCAAATAGCCACATTTGGGTATTTCTTGCTTCAGAAAACTATGAAATCCATGGAGTTTCCAAAGCAAATTCCATCCATTCTTGGAAAATACAGTAATCAGAGTTGGCACTTCCATAAGAGACCAACAAGGAAAACTTAGTGTTGTAGGCTGTATTTCAGAGAAAGGTGGGAAAAAAGTCAGTTCTGCATATCTCTTGTCTAAGAAAATGCTATTAAAGCAGTGAGGTCTCCAAAGACCCCAATGCACCAAAACCAGTCTCATCTAATAATAATAATCATAATAATTATAACAACCCAGTTCACAGCAGATATTGCAGGAATTTCTGCCTTGATATTCTGGCATATAGGACTGTGTGGAAGGGCCCTCGGCACCTCTATATTAGTCTTCTTCTTCTTCCTATTATTATTATTATTATTATTATTCACAAATGAAACTTTGGAAAAGGAGACGGAGGGCCTATATTCTGGCAGCCCAAGAACAAGCCATTTGAACAAATACCATCAAAGCCAAAATTGAAAAGTCAATGACAGTTCCCAAGTGTAGACTCTGCAAGGAAGCAATCTTCAAGAAGGGAAAAAAGGATGACCCAAACGTCCGGTCAGCCTCACGTCGATACCTGGCAAGATTCTGGAAAAGATTATTAAGGAAGTGGTCTGCAAACACTTAGAAACAAATGCGGTCATCGCTAATAGTCAACATGGATTTATCAAAAACAAGTCATGCCAGACTAATCTGATCTCTTTTTTCGATAGTCACAAGCTGGGTTGATGCGGGGAATGCCGTGGATGTAGCGTACCTGGATTTCAGTAAGGCCTTCGACAAGGTCCCCTACGACCTTCTGGCAAACAAACTAGTCCTATGTGGGCTAGGCAAAACTACGGTGAGGTGGATCTGTAATTGGTTAAATGGACGAACCCAGAGGATGCTCACCAATGCTTCCTCTTCATCTTGGAAAGAAGTGACGAGCGGAGTGCCGCAGGATTCTGTCCTGGACCCGGTCCTGTTCAACATCTTTATTAATGACTTAGATGAAGGGCTAGAAGGCAGGATCATCAAGTTTGCAGACGACACCAATACAGAATGGGGGACGCCTGGCTTGAGAGCAGTATGTGTGAAAATATTCTTGGACACTGGGCTGTGTAGAAGGGCCCATATTTTCCAGTTCAAAGCAGAAAATGTGGAATTTTATTCAGCGGCATGGAAGGGGCACTAGAGAACCTTGGGTGCAACTCTATGGACAAGTTGGAGCAGAAGTTGACCACAGACGCACACCATAAGACCTACAGATTTCCGCAGAACATTTAAATCAAATCCACAGAAAGTGAAACTTGCAAATGTAGACTACCGACTATATTTTGTAATTTTATAACGGTGTAGCTGTGGATTCCATTATTCATGTTTTAGTGGTGGTACTGAAATGTATTATAATCAATGGTATTTTAAAATCAAAGAAATATAATAGTATAAATTTATCACATTTATGGAATGGGAATCAAGCCATACTGAAATAAAACCAAGGTGACAGAGAAATGATATTTCAAACAGAAATTTATATTTCCCATTGCAAAACTTCTTAAAACCAAGTAATAATGTTCAACTATTTCACATGAATACAAAAAAGTTGTTCCAAAAGAGAAAGTCTAATTTGTAATTAAAATTTGAAGTCAACTCTTATAAAAGTAAAAAAGAAAGAAAAGAAATTTGTTTTTAAACATCTGATTCTCATAGGATTAACAAATGGCTCCAGATGTAAATGGCGCTTTTGATGCAACATTGTTTTTTCTTCTGTTCCTCCTTCCCTTGTGAACTTCTCATGAATAGATCAGGATCATGGAAACTAGAAACAATATCATATGAAAGCTGGCTGGTACAACCTAGAGATCACAACCAAATACAGGGAAGACATCTGCCCTTGCACTTTGCTGCTCTGCTGCCGAGTACGAATGCCCAGTGTGGAACACATCTCACCACGCTAAAACATTGGATGTGGCTCTTAATGAGACATGCTGCATTATCACGGGGTGTCTGCACCCTGCACCACTGGAGAAATTACATTGTTTAGTCAGTATTGCACCACCTGACATCTCCCGGGAAGTAGCAACCAATAGTGAAAGGACCAAGGCAGTGACATCTCTGGCCCATCCCCTGTTTGGAGATCAGCCAGTATGCCAATGACTTAAATCAAGAAATAATTTTCTAAGATCTACAGAGACACTTGGTGAAACACCTCAGCAAGTGAGAGTCCAAAAGTGGCAGGCTAAAACTCAGAACCTCTACCAATAGCTGATACCACATGAGAGACTCCCTTCTGGGCACACAGAATACTGGGTGACTTGGAAGGCGCTGAACAGACTGTGCTCTGGAGAGCTAACCTTAAGAAATGGGGCCACTAAGTGGAGTCCACAACATGTGAGTGTGGAGAAGAGCAAACCACAGACCACCTACTGCAATGCACCGTGAGCCCTGCCACATGCACAATGGAGGACCTTCTTACAGCAACACCAGAGATAGTCCAAGTGGCCAGCTACTGGTCAAAGGACATTTAATGGAATGCCAAGTTTGCAAACCTTGTACGTTTTTTGGTTTGTTTTTTGTTTTTAAATATAACTGTTTGGTTCACTCCTGATATGATAAATAATGGAAACTTTAAGTCTGAAATAAAGAACTAGATGTTCCACCTAAAAGCCAGAAACCTCTCATGTAGATCACCAGCCCTTGGTTTGGTTTTCATTCAGCTGCAGGGAATGCTCTCCAGATGTTAGATTGCAAATTCCACCAGTCCAGGTCTTACACTGCAATCCAAAAACAGCTGGAGGGTAACACAATCCTCACTCTTCTTCTGGCCAGTGGTGCCCATTGTTTGGTCCACCAGGTGCTCCCAGAATTGCTGACCAATGAAAAAATTGACCAAGCCTTCTGGGAGTTGGGAGTCCCAAACATCTGGAGGAACAAGATTGGACACCACTGGACAGCAGTGTTTCTCAAACTGCTCCTCCAGATGTTTTGGACTTCAGCTCCCATAATTCCTTACTGCTGGTAAGCCGGCTGGGATTTCTGGGAGCTGAAGTCCCTAACACCTGGAGGAGCAGGTGCTGTAGAAGGTCACCTCCTTTAAGGCAGTGGTTTTCAACCTGTGGGTCCCCAGGTGTTTTGGTCTACCACTCCCAGAAATCCCAGCCAGTTTACCAGCTGTTAGGATTTCTGGGAGTTGAAGGCCAAAATATCTGGGGACCCACAGGTTGAGAACCACTGTTTTAAGGCGCCTCAGAGTTAGAGCACCTTCTCAGGAGTTAACACGTCAGATGGAGTGCAATGTTTGTGCAGAAAAAAGGTCGGATTCTCTCCCCAGTTAATGTTCCCAAGTAGAAAGTATAGATAAATTCATCAGTATCTGCATCAAAAAAGTCCACCCAGCCCTCTTCACAATCCAGGGCCACCCGGACCTTCTTGGGCTTTTGTCTTAAGATCAGGGGTGTGGGCTTTGGAGAAGTAAAAGCAGAAACTTGACCAGGTGAGGATAAATCATCAACAGATTCTCCTACAGCCCAGATCCCGTCGCTAGGGTTAAAGTCAACAGGCCCCTTCCTCTTGACGAAATCTATTGCAACTCCAATGGCCCATGCTGGATTCTCAAACAGATGTCCCTCAGGTGCTCTCTTCTCCTCAATGTTCACCTCAACCTCCCACCAATGTCTTCCGGAAAGGAATCTTTCACAGCCCAGCGCACATTGCTCCCAGTCAAATCCCTGTGGGTGTTCGGTTAGTTCCTGAGATTTTGGACTGTATTTCGCAGTCTTCAGGTCCTTAGACACCAACATTTTAGGATGTGCTGTGCTGGGGTCCAGAGTCACACTCACTGAAAGGGAACGAGAAAGAAAGAGAAGTCTGTGTAGTAGATGGTTTCAGAAAGTTTGAGCCATTATAGAGTTGCTCCTTTTTTGAGGAATCTGCATTCTGGTCAGAAGGCCCAACAAAAAGTGCCATATGGAGCAAGTGTGGGAATCTTAACCATGTGATAAGAGTAGGGGTGTTCACTGTCTTTACTAAATTGGCTTGACCAGGAGGACCCCAGAATTTGGGACCGATCACCCCTCTTGCTTAGACAACAAGCTAAGCAACCCAAGCCTTAAACGAAAATAAAAAGAGTCTTTCTCACAAAAGAGCACGTTCCTGGTAGCACAATGGGTTAAACTCTTCTGCTGGCAGGAATGAAGACTGACAGGCTAGAGGTTCAAATCTGGGGAGAGTGAAGATGAGCTCCCTCTGTCAGCTCCAGCTCCCCATGCGGGGACATGACAGAAGCTTCCCACAAGGATGGTAAAACATCCCCTGGACGATGTCCTGCAGGCAGCCAATTCTCTCACACGAGAAGCGACTTGCAGTTTCTCAAGTCGCTCTTGACACACACACACACAAAACTTTACCCACGCTTCACCTTTAAGACTCCCTGGCACACATAAAAAATTGTGTGAACCAAAGGTAAAAGTCTTAAGGGAGCCAAGTAGCCCAAAATCAAACATGGGAGAAGTTGACCGTAGGTGTTCTTCGAAAATTCCTGCATTTCCTTTCCCCCACTCTCTTGTTCTTAGAACAACAGATACTTTAGATAGAACAGGATTTTTTGCATGACAAGTCCTTCTGTTTATTCTATCACCTAAATTCTCACATTTGGTCCACATTATTTGATCCCACATCAAATAATGTGGGATTTTCAGTCTTGATATTCTGGGATATAAGTCTGTGTGGAAGGGTCCACATTTTGTCAACTACTTTGGTAAACAAAGGTTCATTACTAACAGTTTTAGTTGTCATACTTTTCCAAAAAAAAAAAAAAAGGCTAAAATCCTGGGAAACACTAATTTCCAAGAGCAGTTTAATTTGTACTCAGCAATTCTCCAATAGTTAAATGAAAGTCTTCTCTTTGAAGTCTATCCTTCAACAAACATTCTCCCTGGTACTAATCTTTCTGAGGGGCTGTGGTAGTGCAGCGAGTTAAACCACTAAGCTGCAGAACTTGCTGACTGGAAGGTCGGCGGTTCAAATTCATGGGACAGGGTGAGCTCCTGTTGTTAGCCCCAGCTTCTGCCAACCTAGCAGTTCAAAAACATGCAAATGTGAGTAGATCAATAGGTACTGCTTCGGTAGGAAGGTAACAGCACTCCATGCAGTGATGCCGGCCACATGACTTTGGAGGTGTCTAGGGACAACTCCGGCACCGCCCCCTAGAGTAGGACTCGACTAGACTTAATGTCAAGGGGAAAGATTTAACTTTACTAATCTTTCTGATAATTACCTTTGTTCATGGTTTTCTTCAGTGTATCTGTTATAAAGAAAAAGAAGAGTGACAATGAAAACAATCTCTACATCTTCTCACAGTAAGAATATCATTTTTAAAAATGAACATTTTGCTTCCCATGATTTCTTTCAAGTTATTTAAACTTGATCATGGATATTGCCTCAGGAAGTAACACCAGAAAAGGCAGAGTCAGGGAGTAGTGCTGAAAAGCTTTTAAATTATTGAAATATGATTGCACTGGAAACACGGCCTCATCCAGTCCTTCCCCCAAAGAATAAGGCAAAGGGTGCTTTTGGATGAAAACGGAGAACTGCTGTTCCCATAGCTCTCTTCTTCCCATATCGCCTTAACCTGGTAATTTCCCCATAAACCTAAAAAAGAATGCATTTTGGGCAACAGAATCTCTCCTTTTTTCAAGCCAGAAATGAACCTACATCACCTTGGAAAGCCACAGAAACTATTCCAAAGACGTCTGATTTGAATGCACAGCCCTAAGGTATATAACCAGTCTTTACTCACTGCTGTAAGTAAAGCACTACAGTGTGACTACCAGCACTACTCACAGTGTGCTGGTAGTCACACTGTATTGTTCTAGAAAAATGGGATACAAATGTTGAAGTTCTTTAATACCTATATGTAGTCACATTATTACAGTAATCCGCACTAAAGGGGAAAAAATTGTTGCACTAGTGGTGCAACTCTATCTTTGATGACTCAAAAGTAGATTCAGGGTGCATCTACACTGCAGTCTAAATGGAGTTTGATAATCACCTTATCTGCCAAGGCTTTATGCTACAGGCTCCTCAGATTTGTTGTTTGGTGAGACACCAAAAGTCCTAGGCAAAGAAGGTTAAAGACCTTGTAAAACCACAATTCCCATGCTTCCATAGCACTGAGCCAAGTATGTCAACATACATTATTTCTACAGCGTAGATGCACCCTAAAGAGTTCCATGAGATGTATTCCCAGGAAACTGTGCACAGAATGTCAGCCTTCAGGACTACATACCGTGTTCAGTATTTACATTAGGATTGTGTGTCATTAACAGCCGGAAGGGGGTCATAGGATTAGCATGGGGATAAACCCCTGAAGATGCTTATCAGGAAATTACCTGTGTCCAAAGCTTGCTCCAAATTGACTTGGTCCAGTGCATGCTCCAAGGACTCTATTAAACAGAGGGGAAAGTGACAAAATTACTCAGGGTCCTTCCACACAGCCATATAACCCAGAACATCAAGGCAGATAATTCACAATACCTGCTTTGAACTGGGTTGTTTGAGTCCACACTCCCAGGTAATCCAGTTCCATGTGGACTTTATACAGCTGCGTGGAAGGGGCCTAAGTTATGATAACATGCCTAGGAACTGCAATCACATTTTATATTTGCTGTCCAAACCAGTAGTCAATGCTGGGCAACTCCAAAAGAAGCAACTTGCAGCATGTTCTACTCCTTGCAATCAATTTGGAACTGTCATAACCCCTGGAGACTTAAATCTATCCCTTCTCCTCCTTGAACTCTCAAAATCTTGATTACCTTTGCGACTCTCCACAGCTTTTCTTAGATCAGAATTCTTCTGGGAGTAAATTCGGAGTTTCTCTTCCCACTTGGGTGAAAGGTCCACATATTGGTTTCCTGAATCTTTCTCATAGCTGGAAAGAAACATGATCAACTGTAAAGAAGAGTCATAGACTGTCATACTTCTGTAAACTTGTGGGATTTAATAAGAAAAGGTAATTTTGGCATTTTCTGATGGGTAAATGTCCCTACCCAAAACAGTAAGATAACAACAACTGTTGTACTGTTGTACCTTTGTTGTAAACCGCGTTGAGTCGCCTGTTAGGCTGAGAAACTGCGGTATACAAGTAAATAAATAAATAACAACAACAACAATGTTTTGTTTATAGGGTTGTAGTAGGTTTTTTCGGGCTATATGGCCATATTCTAGAGGCATTTTCTCCTGTTTCACCTGCATCTATGGCAAGCATCCTCAGAGGTAGTGAGGTCTATTGGGACTAGGAAAGCAGGTTTATATATCTGTGGAATGGCCAGGGTGGGACAAAGGACTCTTGTCTGTTGGAGCTAGGTGTGAATGTTTCAACTGACCACCTTGATTAGCATTTGATGGCCTGTCAGTGCCCGGGGCAATATTTTGTTGAGAGGTGATTAGATGTGCCTGATTGTTTCCCCTCTGTTTTGTTTATATTCTGCCCTTCTCCCCAAGGGGAATTAGAGCAGATTGCAGAATGTAAAGCAGACACAGACAAACATTCAGTGCCTTATTACAATCACATACACACAAACACAGACAAAGGCAAAGGCTTCTCCTTTCATTTCCAGCTCTGGAGATGGTGCCCATCTCTGGCTCTAGGGGAGGTGCTCTTCTCCATTTCCAAGCTGAGGAGCCTGTGTTGTCACCTCCGGGTTGTGTGGCCACCATGACTACTTGGAGCATCTTTTTGCCTTTTCCTGCCGAAGCAGTACCTATTTATCTACTCACATTTGCATGTTTTCGAACTGCTAGGTTGGCAGGAGCTAGGGTTAACAGCAGGAGCTCACCCCGTCCTGCAACTTCGAACTGCCAACCTTCAAATCAGCAGTTCAGCAGCACAAGGATTTAACCCATTGCGCCACCTGAGATCTTTTGAACAAACAGCTTCTACTCTGGACATTATTAATAGGAAGGAAATGAGGAGCTGTGTCTCTCCTATTGGAAGAAAAGTGATTTCCCACCAAAACAAATGACAGAAGGTAGAAAGAAGCAAATACCTGCATAAGGTGTTTTTGATGTCCTGAAAGAAAGAGAGAATTAGGTCTCAAAATACTGAATAAACAATATTTCTTCCCCACTATTCCAGTGATGTTTTTTTACTTGTTGCCTTTCAGTGGCATAATAATAATAATAATAATAATAATGCTTGTCCTCTCTTAAAAGAGACTAAAATTGTCATTTGTAGGATAAAGCCTTCTTTATCTTTCACAAGAGGTTTCAGTGGAGCCTCAGTGTTAACTCTCACCTGAAGAAGCTCATTCGGTGGCTGCAGGCACTTTTCCTCCATCTCTCCGATCAGTTGACTCAGTTCAGAAATCTCTGCAGAAAGTTTGTCGAGGCCTTCTTTCTCCTCTTCCTTCATTGCTTTCTCCAGATCTCGTAGTTTACCCAACCAAAAACATTTCCTTTCCTCAAGTAACTTCTGCTTTCTCTCAAAGGCAGAGGCGATCTTCTGTTTTTCTGTTTGTAACTGGTGCTATGGGGGAAACCACATAGAAATTAAACAGAGGAAGATGTGGCTCAGTCAAAGCAACTTGTCATGTATATCAGAGATGCTTTGCAAAATAATAATAATAATAATAATAATAATAAATCTTATTTATATTCCGCCCTTCTCCCCTAGGGGGCTCAGAGCAGATTACAGCATTTGTATACATAGGCAAACATTCAATGCCTTTACAATCATATACAATGAGATACACAAACACAAACAAAGGCAGAGGCTTCTCCTTTCATTTCTGGCTTCTGGAGGCACTGCTCATCTCTGGGGAGGTTTTTTTTCTCCATTTCCAAGCCAAGGAGTTGTCACCTCCTGGTTGTGTGGCTGGTAAGATTGCTTGGTGTGTCTCTTTGCCTTTTCCCGCTGCAGTGGTACCTATTTATCTATTCACATTTGCATGTTTTCAAGCTGCTAGGTTAGTTGGAGCTGACAGATGGGAGCTCACCCCATCTCACCGATTTAAACTGCCAACCTTTAGGTCAGTAATTCAGCCAACTTTCAGGTCAGCAGTTCAGCAGCACAAGGGTATAACCCAGTGGTTCTCAATCTTCCTAATGCTGCAACACCTTAATTGTGGTGACCCCTAGCCGTAAAATTATTTTTGTTGCTACTTCATAACTGTAATTTTGTTAATGTTATGAATCACAATGTAAATATCTGATATGCAAGATGTATTTTCATTCACTGGACAAAATTTGGCACAAATTCCCTATATTCCAAAATTTGAATACTGGTGGGGTAGGGGAAACATTGATTTTGTCATTTGGGAGTTGTAGTTGCTGGGATTTATAGTTCACCTACAATCAAAGAGCATTCTGAACTTCACCAACGATAGAATTGAACCAAACTTGGCACACAGAACTCCCATGACCAACAGAAAATACTGGATGGATTTGGTGGGCCTTAACCTTGAGTTTTGGAGTTGTAGTTCACTTACATCCAGAGAGCACTGTGGACTCAAACAATGATAGATCTCGGCACGAATACTCAATATGCCCAAAGTGAACACTGGTGGAGTTTGGGGGAAATAGACCTTGACATTTGGGAGTAATAGTTGCTAGGATTTATAGTTCACCTACAATCAAAGGACATTCTGAACCACATCAACTATAGAATTGGGCCAAACTTCCCACACAGAACCCCCGTGACCAACAGAAAATACTTGTTTTCTGATGGTCTCTGGTGACCCCTCAGACACCCCCTTCACAACCCCCCCCCAGGGGTCCCAACCCCCAGGTTGAGAAATGCTGCTATAACCCATAGTATAGTATACTATTAATTCTAACCTAGAGATGCACTCCAAGTCTTTGGAAGAAAGGCCAGGCTATAAAGCTAATGATTATAGTAGTAACAATGATATCTTGCATCACTTTTTTTGTGTCAGGAGCGACTTGAGAAACTGCAAGTCACATCTGGTATGAGAGAATTGGCTCTCTGCAAGACATTGCCCAGGGGACGCCCGGATGTTTTAATGTTTTACCATCCTTGTGGGAGGTTTCTCTCATGTTCCCACACGGGGAGCTGCAGCTGACAGAGGAAGCTCATCTGCACTCTCCCCGATCTCAAACCTTTGACCGGTCAGTCTTCAATCTTGCCGGCACAAGAGGGCTCCTATCTTGCATCACTGATACGGATGCATAGAGAGGGTCTTAGCCTACACATGATCCCATCTCACCAGCCCTTCATTAACAATCCTTACCAGAAAGCTCTGCATTCTTCTCTCTTTTGTTTCTTTCAGGGAGGAAAGCTCCTCTCGATCATTCTTCAAAGAGTTAACATATTCCTTGAGCTTTTCCTGCAAAAAGCAGGGGAAAAAATCATTTCACTTGATCAGTTTAGGGCCAGCCTGAAACTTCCTTACAAAAAAATCTAATTAGAAGAAATAGCTGAAAAAATATGGGCAGATCATTTATCCCTTAAGCCAAAAAACCTCTGCTAACATCTTCCCCTTCACTCTTTCTGTTTTATCCTTTCTTGAAGCCCTGATATTTTGACAACACATTCAATGAACTTGACATGCAAATATGTGGCACAAATGGTTGTTGTAGGTTTTTCAGGCTAGATGGCCATGTTCTAGAAGCATTCTCTCCTGACATTTCGCCTGCATCTATGGCATGCATCCTCAGAGGTTGTGTGGCACAAAGTTTTATATTGTTTTGAACTGTTGAGGTATTGAGTGTGCCTTAAATGCATTATGGAACTAGAACCACTATTAAATCTTAGGTTCTAGGAATCTAAAGTTAAGTCACAAATGAGATTTGAACCTAGGACTTTCTGTTTCTAAGCTCTGTCTTTTACTCCTTATTTTACAGGCTATAATAACGCAATGATAGACTTAAAGTCACCAGATTCTATCTGATCTTGGAAACACTCCAGGTCAGTTTTAGGCCCCCTTCTACACTGCCATATAAAATCAGATTATTTGCTTTGAACTGGATTAGCTGGCAGTATAGACTTACACAATCCAGTTCATTTCATTTTTATCTGGCAGTTTAGATGGGACCGTAGAGGTTCCTGTTGTCCTATTCAAGAACTTGCAGGCATATTTAAGGTTCATTTGGGGGACTGTAAATATTTTAAAGGATGCCACATTGAGGAGAGGCCAAACTTGTATTCTGCTGCTTTGAAGACTAGGACACAATGGAACAATGGTTTCAAATGGCAGGAAAATAGATTCCACCTAAATATTAGGAAGAACTTTCTGAGGGTAAGATCTGTATAACAGTACTGCCTTGAGCGTTGTGGAGTCACCTCCTCTGGAGGTTTTAAAACAGAGAATGGATGGCCAGATATTGTGGGATTTTCTGATTTGGTATTCTGGGTTTTATGGGTGTGTGGAAGAGCCCTGAATCCACACTGCCAGATAATCTGAGATAAACAGATAATCTGGGATCAGATCCTGGGATATAGGGCAGTGTAGATCCAGCCTAAGAGAGAACAGTTTAATTAAATCAATCAATAACATTATGTAACAAAATTTGAAAAAAATATATTCCTGGTTTGAAAGTGTTATTCCTGTTTAAATGTGTAATGCTTATTTTGAAAGTAGTTGAGTTCTACTCTGGAAACTTCATTTTTGTGGCTGCCACAAACTATGTTAAATTGGGTTGTTGTAGCCATGTTCTGGCCATGTTCTGGAGGCAATTTTTCTCCTGACGTTTCGCCTGTATCTGTGGCAAGCATCCTCAGAGGTAGTGAGGTCTCAGAGGTAGTGAGGTGACCTCACTACCTCTGAGGATGCTTGCCATAGATGCAGGCGAAATGTCAGGAGAAAAATTGCCTCCAGAACATGGCCATGTAGCCCGAAAAAACCTACAACAACCCAGTGGTTCCGGCCATGAAAGCCTTCGACAATACATATGTTAAATTGGTTGAGATTCATTGAAATATTCATTGATAAACTATAGCAAAATGTGCTGCAGGATGTCTCGCAAAAACAAAGTTTGTGCAGTTCAATAAACCTTTTTCTTGTTTTTATGATAGAACACAATTAGAAAATGAGATTTTTAACCCAGGAACAAAAATCATGTTACACAGTGTAATGAAATCCACAAAAATCAAACAATATGGAGGGCCAACTGTAATTCCCATCGATCCTAATGATTTCATACCTTGTATTCTTCAGAAACTTCATGTACGGGGACCACAGTGTGATGTCGGTGCTCAATGGACCTGTCGCACACCACGCAGATGGGGGCTTCGTCATCGTTGCAGAAAAGCTTGAAGGGCTCCTCGTGTTTCTCGCATTCCCCCTTCTTCCGCTTGGCCTTTTGCTTCTCCTGAAGGTCCTTGATGTGCTCCACCATACGAGCCAGATGTCGGTTCATCCTGAACGTGTTCTCCAGGATCATTTCTCGGCACTGAGGACATGGAAACGGTCCTCTAGACTCCGTCCAGTATTCCAAGAGACAGGCTTTGCAGTAGTTATGCCCGCAGGCAGTAGTCATGGGAAAGCTGAGGTAGTCCAGGCAAATCGGGCAAGTAATTTCTGTGCAGAGAGCTTGGATTGGAACCTCTGTCCCCATGGCTGTTTACTCCTGAAGCAGGAGTATAATGATAGATAGCATTAATTTTATCTTTAGTTTCAAACCCTTGACTAGCATCAGGGGCAGGCAATTGGTGGCATCTACATTTCAGACCTGTCCCCTTCTCTGTGTCGCTCCACCTTCAGAAATAAATCTGCACTTTAGAATTAATGCAGTTTGACACCTCTTTAAATGCCATGGATCAATGCTATGGAATCCTGGGTTTTGTAGTTTTGGTGAGGCACCAGCACTCTTTGGCAGAGAAAGCTAAAAATCTTGTAAAACTACAACTCACATGTTTCCATATGGTTGTGCCATGGTAAACTGCATTCATTCTACAGTGTGCGGTAGATGAACACTTACCACTTCATCACACTAGAGAATGAGTCCACTTAAAATCCAGTTTCTGCCTTCTGCAGAATTCTGGTGTTTGTAGTTTAGTGAGGCTGTTAAAGGCTCCTCCATAAACTACAAACCCCAGAATTCTGCAGGAGACTGAAAGCGGATTTGAAGTGGATTTTTTCTCTAGTGTGATGACGCCATTAGCAAAGGAGAGCACATGAGAGGTTCCAGAACTCTTTTTTTAGGGTGCGTCTACACCAGTGGTTCTCAACCTGTGGCCTACAACTCCCAGAAATTACCAGCTGCTAGGATTTCTGGGAGTTGAAGACCAAAACATCTGGGGACCCACAGGTTGAGACCCACTAGTCTACACAAATAATTGGTATATAGGTCATGCATATTAAAGTTCAATACCACTATCACACATTAAATATGATTTTATATAACAGGCACCCATTTTACTATGCCATTGTATATAATAGGACTTGAGCATCCATGGATTTTGAAATCTACAGATCTTAGAACCAAATCCCAGTGGATACCAAGGTTCCATGGTACACATGTGTGTGAATATGTGTGTGTGTGTGTGTGTACATACATACACACACATGCATACACAGTCCCCACAACTATAATAAAATCAAAGGAATCTCTTCATAGAAAGATTTTTGGTAAATTACTGATTATTTTCACACATCAATAATAATAAACACAACTTTTGAAATTCATGGGAAAATATTCAAGTCAAAGACGTGCACTATGGTTTGGTTCCAGCTCCCCCACTGGATTCCAAAATCCATGGATGTACAAGTCCCATTATATAAAATAATGAAGTAAAATGGTGTCCCTTCTATAAAATGCCAAAATTCAAGATTTTCTTTCTTGGATTTCAAAGAAGTATTTCCAAGTCATGGATGGTTGAATCCGTGGATACAAAATCTGTGCATACAGAGGACCGACTGTACAACAAAAGCCACAAAATGATGTATTTTATGCATTCTAGTCAGCAAATAAAAGTATTGTTCTTTTATGAATTTGAAAATACCTGATCACCTGATATGGTTGTTTGAAAAATGTATGGCCAAGGTTACCATGTCTACCTTTTGACATCCTAATTGTTGTTGTTGTTGTTGTTGTTGTTACTATAAACTTTATATATATCCCACCCTCTCTCCCTGAAGTGACTTGGGGTGGCTTACAACAAACCATTTTACCTTTTATTTGCTTCCAAATCTATGTAACTTTCCTTAAAACCCTGTGGCTGTAATTCTGTCCTTATCACCACATCTAATGAAGTGGACTGATGGCCAAAAAAGCTCATGTATAAATATCAATCAATGTGGAAAGTTTTGTTAAGTCTGTTCCATTTTTCCTTATTTTTTTCTAGAATCATAAAGCTAGAAGAGACCCCAAGGGCCATCCAGACCAACCCCTTGCCATGCAGGAAAAGTACCATCAAAGCACCCCCAACAGATGGCCAACCATGCCTGAGAGAATCGCCTCACTGGGTGACTCTCTCAACTTCAGAGGAAGGCAAAGGCAAATCCCTTCTCTGAATAGATCTAGCAAGAAGACCCAAATAGAGACACAATCAGTTGGAAACCACTAGTAGGCAACCACATCAAAGAGTGCATATGTTTTGGAGGGACAGGCTGCATTTAGTTTAAACTCTCCTTCCTCCCTAGTCATTGAATTAAATGATTCTGAGAAAGGGTGGATCCACACTGTAGATTTAATGCAGTTCGGCACCACTTTGCCATGGATCAATGCTAGGGTTTGTAAATCTGTGAGTCACCTTCCCTCTTTGGCAGAGAAGGCTAAAAACCTTTTGGAAACTACAACTCCAATGGTTCCATAACATTGAGCCATGGCAAGTGGAGTCAAACTGCATTAATTCCACAATGTGGGCGCACCCAAAGAGACTTTTTCCTCACTTTTATCCTTCCTACTCACAACATGGAACATTAATTGCAAGACAACAGTCCCAAAGACTTATGAAACTAACCTTTATCTTTGTGCGATGCTTCCAGTTGTTGTTGCTGCAGCTCAATCCCAAAGGAAAAGAAATTCACTTTTCTGCCTCAAAGAAAGTTGGAAGAGTTTCTCCTCTCTGATTGGTCGGATTACCCAGCCAATCAGAAACAGAAGTGGGACAATCCTCTCTCTAATTGTGCATTTACACTGTGGAATGGATGCAGTTTGCCACCACTTTAAATGCCTTGGCTCAATGCTATGGAATCCTGGGGATGTAGTTTTCCAAGGTCATTAGCCTTCTTTGCCAAGGAGTGCATCAATCCCAGGCTTCCTGGCAGTAAGCCATTGGGTGGAACTACAATGTGGAATGAATGCAGTTTGACATCACTTTGATTGCCATGGCTCAAGGCTACAGAATCCTGGGAGCTGTAGTTTGTTGAGGCACCTTCACTTTTTGGCAGAGAAAAGACTTTGGAAAATTATAGCACTTAATATTCCAAAGAAAAGACTGGAAAACTATAGCACTTAGTATCAGCAGTGGAACTCACTGCCTCGGAGTGTGGTGGAGGCTCCTTTGGAAGTTTTTAAACAGAGGCTGGATGGCCATCTGTCAGGGGTGCTTTGAATGCAATTTTCCTGCTTCTTGGCAGGGGGTTGGACTGGATGGCCCATGAGATCTCTTCCAACTCTAGGATTCTATTATTCTATTCCATAGCCTTGAGCCATGGCAGTAAAAGCAGTGTCATAATGCATTCATTCAACAGTGTATACCAGGCATGAGCAAACTTCGGCCCTCCAGGTGTTTTGGACTTCAACTCCCACAATTCCTAACTCCAGGCCACTTCCTTAAGCTGCGGGGGGAGGGGGGGGAGGAAAGGGCATGAGACTATTAGTAATTGTGGGAGCTGAAGTCCAAAACGCCTGGAGGGCCCAAGTTTGCCTGTACCTGGTGTAGACGCACCCCAAATTCCCAAGAAAGTTGCAGCATTGTTTGGAACTTCGGCTTCTTATGTAGGTTTCCTCTCACCAGCATGCTAATGCTTTTTAAAGTCAGACATCTGACAAAATCAGTTTTTAAAAAGATTCTTATATCAGAAGTGACCACAAGGGTCTTCCAAGTCCAACCCCATTCTGCCATGCAAGAACACACAATCAAAGCACTCCCAACAGATGGCCATACAGCCTCTGTTCAGAAGCTTATATTGTTTGACTTGTATTTAAGAGATTCTTTTCATGTTAGCCTCATATTGGCCACCCCGCGTCCCCTTTGGGGAGATGGTGGTGGGGTATAAATAAGGATGATGATGATGATGATGATGATTATTATTATTATTATTATTATTATATTTTTACTATATTTTATTTCCTTGTTCTGATTTCCTTTAATATTGTAATAAGGTGGATTAAAGGTGAAGGTAAAGGTTTCCCCTTGACATAAAGTCTAGTTGTGTCCAACTCTGGTGGGTGGTGCTCATCTCCACTTCCAAGACGAAGAGCTGGCATCGTCCATAGACATCTCCAAGATCATGTGGCCAGCATGACTGCATGGAGCACCGTTACCTTCCTGCAGGAGTGGTACCTATTGATCTAATCACATTTGCATGTTTTCAAACTGCTTAGTTGGCAGCAGCTGGGGCTCACCTCATTTTCTGGATTCAAACCGCCAACTTTTCGATCAGCAAGTTCAGCAGCTCAGCAGTTTAACCCGCTGCTCCACCAGGGGATTCATTTCACATTTATTTCTGCATGTTAAAATTTTTGTTTTTGTCAAGTTATGAAGTGCTTTGAGTCACAGTTTGTTTGGGAAAGTGGGATAGAATTACACTCAATAATATTGAACTATAAATCCCAGCAACTACAACTCCCAAATGACAAAATCAATCCTCACCAACCCCACCAGTATTGAAAGATGGACGTATTGGGTATTTGTGCCCAATTTGGTCCAGTGAATGAAAATACATCCTGCAAATCAGTTTATGATTCAAAACAGGAGCCAAATTACACTTATGAAGTAGCAACGCATATAGTGTTACGGCTGGGGGTCATGACAACAAGAGGATCTGTAATAAGGGGTCATGGCATTAGGAAGGTTGAGAACTACTGTCATAGATGGTGCAGAGCAAAGGTAAGATCTGCATTTAACAAACTCAATTTGCCAGGGCTCCAGTCTGCAGTTTCTCTCATGCTTACTGATTACATCCTTGAAAGAAGGGGGTTGCTACTGAGAATCCTGATTGCTTGAAATATGTTCCTTTCTTTGCTGCAGTTTTTTGCATTTCTATATACAGATCCTAAACAGAGTTCATCTGGCAGTCAATCCCTCTTTCATTCTTGATTGCACAAAGGCTTTAATCACCATACAATTGTGAGCCAGTTTATCTACGCTAAGGGGCTCTGTTTTCACCCAAGGACTACTTGTTGAGCAATCAAACAATGTGAAGATACTCAATACTATGTGGCAGGCTTTGTTTTCTTTTGTTTTGCAAGATTTACTCATTGGTTTTCTGTAGGGAGTGTCAGTGTACCATAGTGCTAGAGGAGGCCCTGGTGGTGCAGTGGGTTAAGCCCCTGTGCCAGCAGGACTAAAGACGGACAGGTCGCAGGTTCAAGTCCGGGGAGAGCACAGATGAGCTCCCTCTATCAGCTCCAGCTCCTCATGTGGGACATGAGAGAAGCCTCCCACAGGGATGGTAAAAACATCAAAAAAAACATCCGGACATCCCCTGGGCAACGGCCAATTCTCTCACATCAGAAGCGGCTTGCAGTTTCTCAGGTCGCTCCTGACAGGACAAAAAAAAAAGTGGCTAAAAACCATATCATACAAAAGCTGACTGGCCCAACCTGGGGATCACAACCAGATACAGTGAAGACACGTGCCCTTGTTTTTTGCTCCTCTGCTGCTGAGTACGCATGGCCATTGTGGAACACATCTCACCACATTAAAACAGTGGATATGGCTCTTATGAGACATGCCGCATTATCACAGGATGTCTTTGCCCTACACTGCTGGAGAAATTACACATTAGCCAGTATTGCACCATCTGACATCTGCGGGAAGTAGCAGCCAATAATGAAAGTACCAAGGCAGTGACATCTCCGGTCCACCTTCTGTTCGGATATCAGCCAGCACGCCAACACTGTAAATCAACAAATAGCTCCCTAAGATCGACAGAGATACTCACAGGAACACCTCAGCAAGTGAGAGTCCAAAAGTGGCAGGCTAAAACTCAGAACCTCAAGCCATGGCTGATCATCTGAGCAAGTGTTATGCCTCTGCTTGTAGTCTGCCTGTGTGATCTTCTTGCAGCAGCTGAGGATGTGATCTATTGTTTCATCTTCTTCCTTGCAGAGTCTACACTTGGGATCTGTCATCAACTTTTCAATTCTGGCTTTGATGGCATTTGTTCTAATGGCTTGTTCTTGGGCTGTCAGAATCAGGCCCTCTGTCTCCTTTTTCAAAGTTCAGTTTGTGAATTATATGCCAGCCCTATATGCCAGAATATCAAGGCAGAAAATCCCGCAATATCTGCTTTGAACTGGGTTATCTGACTCCACACTCAGATAATGTGGGGTTTTCTGCCTTGATATTCTGGGATATAGGGCTGTGTGGAAGGGCCCCCATACAGGGACTGAGTATAACATGCCCAAAGTCTCCCAGTAGGATTCTGTGGTCAGGCATTGATTTAAACCCTGTTCTTCTAGAGCCCAACATTCAAACCACACTGGTCCTTAGGATCCACAGGGGTTTGATTCCAGGACCTCTCCATGGATACGAAAATCCATGGACATAGAAGAAGACATAACTAGAAGAGACCATAATGTTCTGTAAAGTAAAGGTGGTAAATAGAAAAAGAGGAAGGGCTCATTCCAGATGGATAGATTCAATCAAAGTCATGGGCAGACCCAATTCTTTAAGTCTATCCTGCCTAGTTGCCTTCAGGTTGTTTGTTTTATGGAGACCCCTGAGGCAAACCTATCACAGGGTTTTCTTGGCCAGATGTGTTCAAAAGGGATTTGGCTTTGCCTTCCTTTTGAAGCTGAGGGAGTGTGACTTGTCCAATGTCACCTAGGGAGTTTTCATGGCCAAACAAGAGAGAATGGTTGGGCCGAGTAGGAATTCAAACCCTGTTCTTCAGATTCATAGTTCAGCACTCAAATTATTACATCACATTAGATCTCAGAAACAATAATGTGATCATATATTCATTAAGCCAACCAAAATGCACAAAGTTTATACAAAAAGGTTGGCAGGAGCTTTTAGAAACAGTATTTTTGCATGAGGAAAAAGTACCGGTATTTTAAAGAAAACGTAACTGGACATCCATTCTAACATTCAAAACATTCATATGCAGAAGCTTCTTGACTTCTGCAGTGCGTGTGAAAAGGATCTTGGGGTCCTCGTGGACAACAAGTTAAACATGAGCCAACAATGTGATGTGGCGGCAAAAAAAGCCAATGGGATTTTGGCCTGCATTAATAGGAGCATAGTGTTTAGATCTAGGGAAGTAATGCTACCCCTCTATTCTGCTCTGGTTAGACCACACCCGGAATATTGTGTCCAATTCTGGGCACCACAATTCAAGAGAGATATTGACACGCTGGAATGTGTCCAGAGGAGGGCGATTAAAATGATCAAGGGTCTGGAGAACAAGCCCTATGAGGAGCGGCTTAAGGAGCTGGGCATGTTTAGCCTGAAGAAGAGAAGGCTAAGAGGGGATAGCCATGTATAAATATGTGTGAGGAAGCCACAGGGGGAAGGGAGCAAGCTTGTTTTCTGCTTCCTTGGAGACTAGGACGCGGAACAATGGCTTCAAACTACAAGAGAGGAGATTCCATCTGAACATGAGGAAAAACTTCATGACTGTGAAAGCCGTTCAGCAGTGGAACTCTCTGCCCCGGAGTGTGCTGGAGGCTCCTTCTTTGGAAGCTTTTAAACAGGGGCTGGATGGCCATCTGTCAGGGGTGATTTGAATGCAATATTCCTGCTTCTTGGCAGGGGGTTGGACTGGATGGCCCATGAGGTTGCTTCCAACTCTTTGATTCTATGATTCTATGACTATACAATCCTAGAATTCAAGTTGTGCTTACAGTAATTTTGTATTTAGAAAGGAAATAATCAAGACACAACTGCAAATACATTCACACATATGAATATCCTAGCATTTTGAATTATCCTATCCATCATTGGAAAATATCTAAAACAATACAAACATGATATCCAATTACAATGGGTATATATTTTTATTTCTGATTTGCAGTCACTTGTAAAATGCATTTATACAGGAGAATCATATCGTTTCACTGATCAAATGACATGTGCCCATTTTCAATCAAAAGCTAGAACTGGATGCCCATTTGCACACCAAATCGCTTGCATTGTATTTTCAAATGACAGAAAATAAATGTGGAATATAACATTAGTCTCTGAAGACTACACCAACAAAGACAACGAGATTAAATGCCTTCCCCAGCACACATCATAAAACAACACACCCATCCCTCAACACCCCAGCCACCACCACACAGCCCCCCAATGACACAGGATGTGAAACCATGGAGGTCAACATAGCCACAGCTCTAGGATAAAAGTTATATCTCAGTCTTTGTCACCCTGTACTTAATTCCTCTATCACCAAATATCCCCTTTAACAAAATGTGCATATTTATTTCAAATTTTATTTTAGTATGTAATTCTACCTGGTTTAGAATTTGATTCCAGAATTTTTGTATCTCTTCACACTCCCACCATAGATGTGAATAAATACCATATTTCCCAACTCCTGCAATGCCAAAATTTGGTATTTAATCCCTGAATCATATGTGCCAGCTGAATTGGTGTTCTATACCATTTCATTATTATTTTCAGTTCTAATTCCTTGTATTTTTTCTATTTTTATTTTATTTAAACGAATGATTATCTTTTCTATTTTTTTCCTAGGTCCCATTCCTTTTCTTACTTGTTTTCCTTTACACTATACAAAGATTCCTTATCTTATCTCACTCTTCCATATATTTTATTAAGTCCCTTTAGCCTCCAAATCTCTCTTCTAATATCTTGTCTATTATATTTTCTCCCTTACTACTTTCTTCCTTTTTAATTTGTTCCCAAATTCCTCTTGGTGTTAACCAATTTATCCCACCCCCTAATGTTTCCAATTGTTTCAATTCCATTAATTCCTTATTTTATTATATAAATCTTTGACTTTACTATATCCCGTGTGTTTCAATTTTTATGATGCTCTTGTCCTCCTCATTTCTTAAACTACCTATCAGGACTTCCATGGCCATTCAAGTGTAGTCAAACTGTTTCATTCTACAGTGAAGACACACCTTTAATGGGCACAAACTACCAATATTGTGGGGACTAATGAAAAAAGATGGTTCTTCTCTTGAATCAGCACTTCAAATTGAACTCCCACCCTCTTGTGTAGAAAAAGGGTCGTATCTGATGCCCAAAGAATGATGCTGAGCTAAAAAAGAAGATAAGGTCATCGGTATCAGCATCATGAAAATCTACTTGACCTGCTTCACAATCCAGGCTCACACGAATCTTCTTAGGTTCATTCTTCAAGACCAAAGTCATTGAGTCAGCAGTAAAAGCTGAGACTTGGCAAGGCACAGATATGTCCTCACATGCCTTCCCCACAGCCCAGATCCCTTCATCAGGATGAAGATTGAAGTATTCCTTCCGCTTGATGGAATCTCTTGCAATCCCGACTGCCCACGCTGCTTCTCCCCCCAGATCTTTTCCCACCGCTTCCCCCTCCAGAATCTCCACCTCCCAACAATGCCTTCCTGAGGTGAATTTCTCCTGACCCAAAACACAGGGCTGTTTCTTGAACCTCTCCGGATGGTAAGGCAAGTCTTGGGGTATCCTGTCCCATCTCAAAGCCTTCAGATTCTCTGACACAAAGAGTCGAGGATGTGCTGTGATCGGATCCAGAGTCACGCTTACTGTAGCAGAGGGAAAGAAGGAAAATAAAAGTGGTGGATTTTCAGAAAAGCTGTGTCAGCTCCTGAGGAGTCACTTCCAGAACCCATCTTCATCCAGACCTCATCTGAATCTACCCACATTGGATGACTAAATGAAGACTCTACTGATGAACAGTCATTTTCCAAACCTCCTTATTTATAGATTTATTTATCTGGATCCTGGACGTACAGTCTGCCTTCCACATTTGCACTGGAGGAACTAGAGAGAATACTTCTCTAGGCATTTATAGGTCCTCCAGTGCCATTCTATAGTTAACATCTAATATTTTAACCTGGTATATCTAAGTATTTTTTTAGTCTCTTTGTGGAGAGAAAAAAGTGGGGTGTAAATAAGCATAAGAAGAAAAATACCAGAGTTTGTATCCCTACAAGTTATCTTTTGACTTATTCTGACTTCATGAATTTCATTGAGTTTTCTTAAGCAAGGAATATTTTGCTGGTTCCATCCTCTAAAGTACAGTCTACAGCCCTGAAATATAGCCTGGGATTTGTTGGTCTCCTATCCAACTGCTAACCAGAGATGACCCTGCCTAGCTTACAACATTGGATGAGAGCTGGTACTTCAAGGATATTTCGATCCCTATCTGGTCCTAATATCAGAAGTAAATCTAGTTCAAAGAGAAATGGGTTTTGAGAGAACAGAATATACAGAAATTGAGCATAGAAGATGGTGAATTTTTTCACTTCTTTTCTTCTCTGCTCAAAATTAAAAGGTGACCTCTGTTTACACTTTAACTGAGCTCATTTTCATCTGGTTTTACTCCTAATTCAAACTATAGGAATTGATACTATATCGAAGATGGAACCAGCTTGTTTTCTGCAGCTCCCTAGTCTAGAACAGTCTCAACCATTTTTTGACCAGGGACCACTTTGACCAGACACCACTCACCAACATTAGTACCAAAAGGTTTTGGTCAACTTTAGATTCGGTTTGGTTATTTGGGATGCTGATTCAGAAAATTGCATTGGATAAACCACATCAGCTCTAGTTTCTGATACAGGACATATGTCATCCAGTAGTCACCATCTGATCACCCACAGAAAACCATATTTAATAATCTAGAGCTGATGTGGTAGTAGTAATCTTTTGTGAGCAGTCAGCCTTTCCCTTCCCAACAACCCCGTTGCCTTGGCACTATAAGAGGGTTTTGCAAGACCAGTTGCTTTTGTTGCTACGAGGTTCAAGACCATGCTATAGTAATGGTGTGGCTGTAGACCATATTTTTGTTTTTGCAGAACACTGGTGGTCCATGGACCACAGGTTGGGAACCACTGGTCTAGAACATGAAGATGGTAAGAATTACTCAACAGTGAAATACGATGCCTGGGAGTGTGGTGATATCTCTTTCTACGGAGGTTTTTAAGCAGAGGCTGGATGGTCATCTTTAGGGAATACTTGGATTGCGTCTTCCTCCCTTCCGACTCTTATGATTTTAATCCCTTTTCCAAGCAAACACAAGTGAAGTTTAGAATGAAACTACTGGCTGAAGAAAACACTTGAGACCCAGTTAGATATGTGTTCGTAAATCTCCAATCCTCTCCTTGAAAAAAGAAAGGAAGGAAGGGAAGGGAACAAAGGTTGGAACAAAGCCATGCAGAATTCAACACAAAGATATCCATTAACATTAAAATATCATGTATGCAAGCATTAAATACTCTTCCAACACTGTGATTGTGCTTTGTATTTTTTGAAGCAGTTTTCTACATCTATGTGCTCCTTTCATCCCATTACCTTGATTTATGCCTTGCTTCAGAGAATCTGTTGATAGGGAGGGAAGAAAGCAAAAAATTAAACCCTAAGGAAAAAAAGAAGCAAAAAAGCCAATCTTCTCCCTGATTCATTATTCCGATACATGGTCTCTGGGGGTTAACAGAGACTTCTTTTCAAGAGATTAGTCTTGATTCATCATATGTTGATCCTATCTCAGTGAAATACCATTTCCCTTCAAATCTACCTCTCCCCTCCCCACCCCCCATTGAGTCCTTGGAGATTATCTTTGCTCTGGAGCAGGGGTGAAAAACTAAAACCAAGGGGAGATGTGCCAGATTGGAGTTCTATACTATACTTTCTTCATGAACCTCCTTGAGTTCAGCTTTGGGAGAAAGGGCAAGATATAAAAATGAAGATGCTGATGAAGAAAAAACTTTAAGACAATCTTGGCATAACTGGATTCATTGTACATAGACTCTTGTGTGTGGGGTCCTTTCGAACCCTCCATTTTTCCCCACTGTGATTATTTCTCACCTCCCCCCCCCCTTTTTTTTTATTTTTGAAGTAGAAGGAGACTGAAAAATCCATTCTACTTTTGTGGGATTGCAATTTCAGAGGAGGTGTAACATTTGGGAGCCTCTGCTAGTTTGGACAGTTTTGAACTTTCAGTCATCTTGAGTGTATGAAAAAAAAAGTGCTCAGCGATCCTTTTCCAGTTTGTGGAGAAATATTATTAATGCTGTTGTTATTGCTATTACAACATTTCTGACTTGTGGCGACCATATCATACTATTTTTGGGCCCAAAGTCAGTGGCCTGCCCAGTTTGAATCTCATGGCTGAGTGGAAAATGGAACACTCATCTCCAGAGTCATATGGTGGAATGAATGCAGTTGAGCAAACACTTTAACTTCCATGGCCCAATGCTATAGGATTATGGGAGTTGGAGTTTGCTGAAGCACCAGTACTCTTTGGCAGAGAAGGCCAAAGATTTTATAAAACTACAGTCCCCAAAATTCCATATTATTGAACAATTCAAGTTAAGGTGGTGTCGAACTGGAGTCATTTTAAGACTTGGCTGTTTGGTTGTGCATTTAAGTAACTGGATCAAATTTTGCCATAGTCACTGCTGAATGTTTTTATGTTGAATGTTTTATGTTGAATGTTTTTATGTTGAATGTTTTTATATTGAATGTGTTACATTGTGTATAAACTGTTTTAAATTGTAAGTCGCTCGGAGCACCTTGGTGGAGAGCGACTAATTAAGAAATAAAGTGATGATGATGATGATGATGATGATGATTTTACAGTGCAGATGCAACTTCAGACTCTAATTCAATTAGGACATGGTGGCGTAATGGGTTAAACCCTTGCACTGCTGAACTGCTGACCTGAATTCATGGGATGGGGTGAGCTCCTGCTGTTAGCCCTAGCTCCTGTCAACCTAGCAGTTCAAAAACATGCAAATGTGAATACAGCAATAGGTACCGCTAAAACAGGAAAAGGCAAGAAGACACTCCAAGCAGTCATGCCGGCCACACAACCAGGAGTTGTCTACACACAACACAGGCTCATAGGCTTGGAAATGGAGAAGAGCCCTTCCCCAGAGCTAGAGACAAGCACAACCTCCATAGCTAGAAATGAAAGGAGAAGCCTTTGCCTTTGTGTATTTGTGTCTCATTGTATTTCATTGTAACAAGGCATTGAATGATTGCCTGTGTCTGTTTATATGTTGTAATCTGCTCTGACTCCCCTCAGGGAGAAGGGTGGAATATAAACAAAGTGTTGTTGTTGTTGTTGTTGTTGTTGTTGTTATGTTGTTGTTATGTTGTTGTTGTTATTATTTAATTTTTTCCCATTAAAAATCCATTTTCTTTCAGACATTCATAATTACCCATTAAGAGACTGTGTTCCCAACTGGCTGTTTTCAGAGCTTGCTCCAGAGATTCTGTTTAGATGGAAGAAAAGATGATAAAATCAACCTGGCTCATACACAAAATGCTTGAGATTGTCATATGCAAATTGTTTTCAGATCTACATTTCAATTAAGGCCTTGCTGCTTGCAAGCATGCCTGCTTGTTTACATTTAGCCTATCGAGATGCTGAAAAGATTTGCAACTGATGATCTTCCAATACATATTTGCATCCAATCTGCATATGCTAATCCATATATGTGGGTGCTCATTTAGGCTGACTTTCAGCCACATTGGGTCCCACACTCAGATAAAGGCAAGAGGGAAAATGAATAAATTAAAAGAAACAAACAAACACCAACTTGTATTTTCGAAGGCTTTCATGACCGGAATCACTGGGTTGTTGTAGGTTTTTTCGGGCTATATGGCCATGGTCTAGAGGCATTCTCTCCTGACATTTCGTCTGCATCTATGGATGCATTCAGGAGAGAATGCCTCTAGACCATGGCCATATAGCCCGAAAAAACCTACAACAACCCAAACACCAACTTCCACAGTTTAGCAAACTACACTGTATTTGTTGAACAATGGGCGCGTAATTTGCAATGTAAACTCTGTCCTACTCTAAGATAAACAGCTTTTGGAGCAGTACAATTCATTTCCTGTATCTGTATAGGATGTGTTCCTGGACTGTGCATGGATATACAAAACCATGGATAATAGCCAAGTATATTAAACTCAAAGACTTCGGGCCCAAATATGCCACAGAATTGCTCTGGAAAAATGAAAAATAAATCTAGAACACACATATTGGACACCCATAAACAAAATTGCAGAGACCATTCCCATAGATAGGGCATCATAGGTAACATGTAAATTATCCCCCCTCCCGCTGTGTTTAAAGCAGTAGGAGAGGTAAAGGTTCCCCCTCCCATTGCCTCTCATGGATGTGTAGAAATGAGACAGAATGATGGTCACACAAAAGGCTGAGGACTTTGAGTCATGACAGTTAAACCAGAGTCAAACTTATTCATTCTACTGTGTAGACCAGGCATGGGCAAACTTTGGCCCTCCAGGTGTTTTGGACTTCTACAATTCCTAACATACTCAGGCCCCTTCCTCCCCGCCCCCCCGCCCCCCCCGCCACTTAAGTGGCTGAGGGGGAAAAGGAAGGGGCCTGAGGCTGTTAGGAATTGTGGGAGTTGAAGTCCAAAACACCTGGAGGGCCAAAGTTTGCCCATGCCTAGTGTAGACACACCCAGCATTTTCAAGGGCCATAACAACTGCAACCCACCTCTAGATCTGTAGCCAAGCCTCTCCTTACGTTGCCCCAGTTACCTTGAGAATCCTTCATAGCCTCTCTTAGGTCAGAGATCTGCTTGAAATAACTTCTGACACTCTCTTCAAATTGGGGAGAAAGATCCAGCCCGTACGCAGGTAAATTCTTTTTGTACCTAGAAGTGAATGTATTCAAATTTTGGATATACAATAAAATGTAGTTGAAGTCCAGATACCTACATCATTCAACAGCAGGCTAAGCAGTTAATAAGGATTCATCTAGTGTTGTTAGATGTCAACAAGATTATTAGCTTTGTATATGTTTATGTATTTCATATTTAAGTATTTTTAAAAGGTGGATACTAGGGGCCGTGGTAGCAAAGCGAGTTAAACTGCTAGCTACAGAAAAATTGCTGACTGGAAGATTGGCAGTTTGAAGCCATGAGTCAGGGTGAGCTCCAGCTGTTAGCTTAGCTTCTGCCAATCTAGCAGTTCAAAAAAAATGTAATATGGAGTATATCAATAGGTACTGCCTCAGCGGGAAGGTAAAAAGTACCCATGCAACCATGCTAGCAATCACAACCAGGAGGGTCTACGGACAGCAGGCTCCTCAGCATGGAAAAATGGAACAAGAGCACCTCCCCATGGCCAGAGTTGAGCATTGTACATTGTATGCCATTGTTCACTGCATAAAAGGCAATCAATGTTTGAATCATACTTACACACACACACTGTAATCAGCTCTCAATCCCTTTAGGAAGATAGAGCAGGATATAAATAAAGTGTATTATTATTATTATTATTAAAATCGGGCAGCACCAGATAACACTATGTAACATGATTTTTGTTCCTAGGTTATAAATGTCATTTCTTATTTTGTTCTACTGTTAAAACATTGAAAAGGTGTATTAAACTGCCAAAACTTTGTTTTTGCAGGACATCCTACACCAAAATAATAGAAAAATCAGGGGAAATTGGAAACAAGGGACGTACCTGCTTAAGGTATTTCTGATGTCCTGAAAGAAAGGGAGAAATTAGTCTCATAGACTGAATAGTTATTTTCTTCATCAACCAGCATTTTCTTTGTTTATTGAAAAGAAATTTTCAATATACTATAATAATAATAATAATAATAATAATAATCTTTATATTCCGCTCTATCTCCCCAAGGGGTCTTAGAGCGGATTACAGAATACATATATGGCAAACATTCAGTGCCATTATACAATTAACAACAATGACAGACAGTACATAGACAGATGCAAGGTTTCCCTCTTTTTCATTTCTGGCGTCTGGAGGCTGTCCTTGACTGGGCCATGGGGAGATGCTATTCTTCCATTTTTCCATGCTGAGGAGCCTGTTGTCCATGGATGCCTTCCTGACTGAATTGTCAGAATGTCTTCAGGGACACCTTTTACCTCCACGCCAAAGTGGTACCTATTTATCTACTTGCATTGCTGTTTTCGAACTGCCAAGTAAGAAGAAGCTAGGGGTGATGATGGGAACTCACCCTGACTTGTGGCTTGAACTGTCCATTTTCCAGGCAACAAGATTATCTGTACCTGGCGGTTTAACCCGCTGTGCTAACCACAGCCCCATTATACAGGAGGCCCTCCACTTTTTCATGGCACAGGACCACCACAAAAGTGGGGAAATGAATTAAAATGCTATTTATTATCTAAGAGAACACCTGCCTGCAAATATCAAGGTTATCCAGAATAACTCTATGATAAATTCCAGCCAGGCGTTATCCAAAGATCACACTGGTGGACCTAGAAATTACTAAAGAGTTGTTCTCTCTTAAAATTTCTATGACTTCTAGAATGCAAACAATTTCTGGTGGAATTTGGCCACAGTGTCACGCTGGAGGACTCTGAAGGGCTTCCTTAGTATCCGAAGGGCTTCCTTAGAGTTAGGTGGAAAAGAGTAGTAGAGTTGAGTGTCATCTGCATAGAGATGACACTGAACTCCAAAACTCTGGATGACCTAGAGATTCCTAGAGAGAATATATTAATCAAAACTGGCAAAGAATCAAATTTGAGAAAGTTTAATCCACAAATGTGGAGGGCCAAGCACACATACTAAATTTCAGGAAATCTAAAAAAACATTTCTGGTTTAATTCTCACCTGGAGATATTCACTTGCAGGCAGCTGGCACTTCTTTTCCATCTCTGCAATCCTCTCATTGAGTTGGGAAATCTCTGCTGCCACTTCAGTGAGGTTTTCTTCCTCTCCTTTCTTTATTTCTTTCTCCAGCCCTCCCAGCTGACCAAGGCAGACGTGCTTTTTCTCCTCCAGAAATGTCTGCATTTCCTCAAAGAAAGAGGCAACCGCCTCCCTTTCTGTTTCTAACTGATCCTGGAATACGTAGACATTAAAAGAAGATCAGAGGAAGAATGTGAGATTCAGAAAAGAGAAGGTAGAGAAGAGCCTACAACAGTCACAGCTGATGGTATGATTGATGATAAAGTTTGATTATGAGAATAGTACACTTCAGGGTGCACCTAGACCAGGCATGGGCAAACTTTGGCCCTCCAGGCATTTGGTCTCTTCTAACTCTATCAATCTGTGATTCTGTGACTCTAACTTTTGACACATAATCCAAACATAATCCATTCATAGCAACCACCTACCAAGTAGCCTTGCACTCTCTGTTGTCTTGCCAATGTCTGGTCTTCAAGATTTTTTCGCTCATCCTTCAGAAACTTCACATGGGCCTTGATTTTATCCTGAAAAAAATAAATAAATAAGAGGCCCTTGCTTACTCCAACTGATACTCATCAGTGATTTTCTTAGAAATACAACTTCTGACCTGACAAATATTCGCTCAATGCCCAGGTGTCGACGGTGGCTGGGAGGGCCTTCACACAATTAAAACTCGTGCACCAGCAGCGACCTTACCTTGTGAAGTCTGATCTGGCCATGGTGGTCCATGACTTAGTTACCTATAGATTGGACTATTGCAATGCACTCTTCATGGGGCTGCCCTTGAAGACGGCCCGGAAACTTCAATTGGTCCAATGATTGGGAGCCAGTCTGCTAACTGGTGCGAATTACAAGGACCTAAAAACCTGGTACCTTTGATGAATGAACACTTATAGATCTGTCCACTTGATGCACTTTCTCTCATCCCTTTGTGAATGCCAACCTCATTATTCTTCCCTTCTGAGATTTTCCCTTAGACACACACTACTCCATTTACTTGTCTCATCCAGGGTTTTATCAATTTTAGCCTGGGCATTTGCCCCCCCCCCCCCCCTCTGTTTTTATTCTTCCACCACTTTAAGTTGTGTTTATTGTATAATTGTTATAGTTTGCATTTATTTGTTGTTATTATTTGTTTGTTGTATTTTACTTTGCTGTATTGTCACTCTTGGGCTTGGCCTCATGTTAGCCACCCCAAGTCCACTCTGGGGAGATGGTTGCAGGGTATAAATAAAGATTATTATTATTATTATTATTATTATTATCATCATCATTATTCTTTTATCTTGTAATATAAGCACCCTAAAGACATCAGATTCCACCTGGTCTTGGAAGCTAAGAAGTGTCAGCCCTGGCAAGAACTTGCATGGGAGACTGCCCAGGAATATCAGGTGTTGTCAGCTATATTTACAAGGAAGGAAAATGATGAAACCATTTCTGAATATTCCCTAACAAAAAAGCTCCTATGAATTCATGAGATTTCCATAACTCCACAGGTGACTTAAAGCCATATACACAATTACACTTATCAGGTAGTTCTGTGGCATAGATACCGAGAACTGGGAAGCCCTGGCACACTCTAACTGGAGGTCAGCTATGACTAGCAGTGCTGCGGAGGCACAAATGGAGGGCAAAAGGGAGAAAGTGGGTTGTTGTAGGTTTATCCAGGCTATATGGCCATGTTCTGGAGGCAATTTTTCTCCTGACGTTTCGCCTGCATCTATGGCAAGCATCCTCAGAGGTAGTGAGGTCTGTTGGAAGTAGGAAAAATGGGTTTATCTATCTGTGGAATGACCAGGGTAATGTTTCAGCTGATCACCTTGATTTGCATTCGATGGCCTGGAAGCGCCTGGGGGGGAATCTCTTGTTGAGAGTGATTTTGTGTGCCTGTTTGTTTCCCCTCTGTTGTTTTGCTGTTGTAATTTTTGTGTTTTTTAATACTGGTAGCCAGATTTTGTTCATCTTCATGGTTTCCTCGTTTCTGTTGAAATTGTCCACATGCTTGTGGATTTCAATGGCTTCTCTGTGTCGTCTGACATGGTGGTTGTAAGAGTGGTCCAAAGGGAGAAAGGCTTGTCAAGCCAACCCTGACCAGGACTGCCTTCTGTCTGGAAACTGATCTTCTCACTGCAGGAGAACATGTGGATCAAGAATAGGGCTCCACAGCCACCTATGAACCCACTGTCAAGACACCAGACATGGAGGGCCATCAACCTCAAGCTACAAGGGATCACATAAGTAAGTAAGTACCAGGTAGTTCTATCTACTGCAGAATTAGAGGCTTCAAATGACCTCTGGCAATTTTTTTGTTGCATGCCAAACAAAGCACAGATAGTATTCACAGATAGTCCTTAAAAGAGATCTGTGTGGTGTAGGGAGTTGAGCTTTAGACTGTAACTCTGTAGATCTGATTGGAATTCCAGCTTGATAAAAAGCTCCCACAAAAGGGAGCGAAAAAAAGCCATTTAAAATTCACACCTGTATTTTATACTTTGTATTAATCCCCATATCCATCTCAAACTAGTTTCATGAATTTGGCACAGCGAAACTATTTTCTTCAATACCGGTCTGAATTTGCATGAAATGGTGAGTGCAGATGGGACCTCAGTCTCAAGCTTGAAACATACTTTCCATGAAGATGAGTTGCAAAGGCTGTTTGGGGCTCAATACTCTACTTGAAGCAGTTTACTTAAAAAGCTGACTGGGAGCTGTTGCCTTAGATCACAACTTCTTAAGATGTGGGTCCTGATCCCCTTTAGCTCAATGTTGGAATCATGAAAAAGATATCTAAACGCCACCCATTTACACAAATCTGTTAGCAATAACGTGCAGTTTTGTGGAGCAGCACTCCACAAAATGGGGAATCAGCTTGTTCACCAAGCCTTGCAAATGACGATTAGTAAATGCTTGAATTTACACCTATTTTATGTACCTACTAGCTGTCCCCTGCCATGCATTGATGGACCACTCTGGTGGTCATGGGGGTTCTATGTGGGAGGTCTGGTCCAATTCAATCATTGGTGGGTTTCAGAATGCTTTGTGATTGTAGGTGAACTACAAATCCCAGCAACTACAACTCCCAAATGTCAAGATCTATTTTCCCCAAACTCCACCAGTGTTCACCTTTAGGCATATTGAGTATTCGTGTAGAGTTTGGTCCAGATCCATAATTGTTTGAGTCCACAGTGATCTCTGGATGCAGGTGAACTACAACTCCAAAACCAAAGGACGCTGCCCACCAAACCCTTCCAGTATTTTCTGTTGGTCATGGGAGAACTGTGTGCCAAGTTTGGTTCAATTCCGTCGTTGCTGGAGTTCAGAATTCTCTTTAAATTGTAGGTGAACTATAAATCCCAGCAACTACAACTCCCAAATGACAAAATCAATTTTTTTGAGTGAAGGACATACATTGGGTTGTTAGGTGTCTTGTGCCCAAATTTGGTGTCACTTCGTCCAGTAGTTTTTGAGTTCCGTTAATCCCACAAACAAACATTACATTTTTATTTATATAGATATACTCCACAGAAAATGCTTCAGGGAAAATCAGCCTGTTTAGCAAACCTTGCTAATGCTGTCTTTGATAATCAGTAAATGTTTGGTTGCTGTAAAAGGTAAAGTTTCCCCTGACAGTCAGTCCAATCGTGTCCGACTCTGGGGTTTGGTGCTCATCTCCATTTCTAAGAGCCAGCGTTGTCAGTAGACACCTCGAAGATCATGTGGCCAGCATGACTGCACGGAGTGCCATTACCTTCCTGTCAGAGCGGTACCTATTAATCTACTCACATCTGCATGTTTTCGAACTGCTAGGTTGGCAGAAGCTGGTGCTGACAGCAGAAGCTCACGCCACTTCCTGGATTCAAACCTGCGACCTTTCAGTCAACAAGTTTAGCAGCTCAGTGGTTTAACCCACTGCGCCACCAGGGGCTCCTATTTTATATACCCATTACCTAAGGTACCTGGCGATGCCCAGGTTGTGGACTCTTTAAGGAAAAACTTTAGAAGTAGTCATAGTTTGGTTTTCAATGTTATGAATGCATTCATTAGAAAAAGTATAACAATGTGGGTAAACCACAACTTCCAATATTGTGGGTCAATTCCCCGTAAACTCTGGCAGAATTCAGAGTTGGCCATGTTAAGTATCTGTGCCGAGTGTGGTCCAGAGCCATCACTGGTTGGGTTCACAGTGCTCTCTGGATGTGGGAGAACTACAACTCCCAATATTGTGGGTCAATTTCTCCCAAACACCCGCTAGTATTCAAAGTCTCTTCCAACTCTATGATTCTATGAAATGCAAAAACTGCAAGCAAGGAAAGAGGAACATATTTGAAGCAGTCTTAAGGTTGGCTCTGCATCTTGAGGTGCCAGAATACAGTCTGTTCAGTTGCCCAGTCTTCTGTGTGCCCAGGGGGAAGTCTCTCATCCAGTATCAGCCATGTCTTGAGTTTCCAGGTTTTAGCCTGCCACTTTTGGGCTCTCGCTTGCTGAGGTATTCCTGCAGTACTTACTTTGAAAGTAGAATAATAGAACCATAGAGTTGGAAGAGACCTCATGGGCTATCCAGCCCAACCCCCTGCCAAGAAGCAGGAAAATTGCATTCAAAGCGTCCCTGACAGATGGCCATCCAGCCTCTGTTTAAAAACTTCCAAAGAAGAAGCCTCTACCACACTCTGGGGCAGAGAGTTCCACTGCTGAACAGCTCTCCCAGTCAGGAAGTTCTTCCTAATGTTCAGATGGAATCTCCTTTCTTGTAGTTTGAAGCCATTGTTCCGCTTCCTAGTAGTTGTACTCCAGAAACTTCGTTTTTGTGGCTGTCACAAATTGTGTTGAATTGGTTGAGACTGTATGACAGGCTTGGGCAAACGTTGTTCCTGGAATCCAAAATACCCAGAGGGACGAAGTTTGCCTATGCCTGCTCTAGGAGATATTTGAAAAACTATTGCAAAATGTGTTGCAGGATGTCCCTCCCGCAAAGTTTTTTGGCAGTTTAATAAACTTTTTTTCCCATGTTTTAAGATAGAGTCAATTAGGAAATTATATTATAACCCAGGAACAAAATTCCTGTTATCTTATTCCTAAATTTCAGGAGCCCCCGGTGGCGCAATGGGTTAAATCCTTGTGCTGGCAGGACTGAAGACTGACAGGTCGAAGCTTCGAATCTGGGGAGAGCGTGGATGAGCTCCCTCTGTCAGCTCCAGCTCCCCATGCGGGGACATGAGAGAAGCCTCCCACAAGGATGGTAAAAAACGTCAAAATATCTGAGCGTCTCCTGAGCAACATCCTTGCCCACGGCCAATTCTCTCACACCAGAAGCGACTTGCAGTTTCTCACGTCGCTCCTGACACACCCACACACAGAAGCCCTGCCTTAGCTGAGAGCCTTGCTGTTTGGTGCCCTCCTGCCCAGGGTGCATACCTGGTACTCCTGGGCCACTTCGTCGATGGGGACCACACCGTGGCCCCTGTGCTCCGTGGATCTGTCACAGACCACGCAGATGGGGGCTTCATCATCCCTGCAGAAGAGCTTGAAGGGCTCCTGGTGACGCTGGCAAGCCGGCCACGTCTCTCCTCTTCCTACTCCTCCTCCTCCTCCTCCTCCTCCTCCTCCTCCAGTTTGCAAGCTCTTGGCGATCTCCACAATGTTGGCCAGGTGTCGGTTGGGCCTGAGGCTCTTTGGGGAAACCGAGGCCCTGCACTGAGGGCAATTGAAGGCCCCCCGTGGGCCCCCACAGAGAGGGGCCACGCAGCCCCGGCAGAAGCTGTGTCCGCAATGGGTGGTCACCGGATTGGCATAGTATTCCAGGCAAACCGGGCAAGTGGTCTCCTCGCAGAGACCCTGCAAAGGAGCCCCGCAAGCCATGGCTGGCTGCCCGCCCTCCCTGCGAGGAAGCCGCAAAAGGAAGACCAAAGCCTGGGTTACTTTCGCTTCTGCAAAGTAAGGAGGAACTGGGAGCTGCTGGGGGGAGGGAGGGAGGAGAGCCAAGCCTGGAGGAATCCGCAGGGGGTGGAAGAAGAGGTCCTTGGTCAAGCAAGGCGCGGATTGTTGTGAGTTTTCCGGGCTGTATGGCCATGTTCCAGAAGCATTCTCTCCTGACGTTTCGCCTGCATCTAGTTCAGGCATCCTCAGAGGTTATGACTACATCTGCCTGCCAGCTCAGGAGGAGAAGGAGGACGTCCTGCTGCTTCTCCCCCTCCCAAGCCAGCTAAGAGGAGAAAGGAGACTGAGGAGGCGACCTTAAAAACACCTTTCTCCTGGCTGTTGCTTATTGTTTCTGTTGTGGTTTTATATTCCTGTAGCCAACCTTCCCTCCAGGCCCGTAGCCAGGATTTTGTTTTTGGGGGGGGGGGGGGCTGAGTTTGGTGGGGGGGGGGTGCTGGGGCTGAGTCTGAGTGAAAGAGGGTCTACCCTAGGAAACCTTTTGTATCATTACCCCAATACCCCCATGCATATGGGATATATTGTGTGCTGTTGCACGCTGGGCCTGTGCGTTAGACTGTAGACAGGACATAAATTCTCTGTGCCCAACAGGATGCCGGGGCTGCCTCAGATTAAAGGCCCTTGGATTCCCCCAAACAAAGGCTTTAGATTGCTTAAAGTAAATCCAACAAAGCTCTTTATTGATGAAAACAAAAAGGTATTTTCAAGCTTTCTTAACAGTCTATTTATTGGCTCTTGCAATCTTGTTCACTGGGAACAGGCACTATCTTCTTAACTGTAATTAACTAATGGGGAAATCCTTAACTTCTAATCTGGGCAGTCTGTCTTTGCCTCTGTTGGCATGGAGCCCCTGCACCCGGTACCAACTGCGTCTGGCTTCCGCGAGCAACCCTTGCCAAGCACAGCTTTGTAGACTTCCAGGGAAAAAGAAGGAGTTCAGGTTGCTGCAATGGCTGACTGAAGTCCTTCAGCGAAGGGTGCTGTAATGCTGTATAACTCCAGTCAGGCTGTAGGCTGTATATCTCCCTGGCCAAGCCGTAGAAGATGAAGCTTTCTACAGGAGCTACTTCGTTTTATGTCCTGTGTGAAAGGCTTCTCTGTGAGAACTGACTCAAAAAGGTTCCTATTCCCTCCAAAACTCAAAGAGGGGCGGGACCAGGGAACCTAACGATAATTGACAGGTGGCTTGCCCTATGATTGCAAACTATAACAGGAAGCCACCCTGCTGCAAAATCCCAAACCTGGGATTGCAAACGAACATTTAATGCAAAGCAAACAGATTTGGAGCTCCTGGTACAGCTGTACCAGCACATATTGAGCATGGTGATCAGATCATGATATGAATAAACATAACAGTTTAAATAATGTACCAGTAAGGCCTTCTCGTGGACCGCCATGAGAATTTCTGGGGGGGGGGGGGGTGAAGCCCCCCAAGTCCCCCCCCCCGCTACATGCCTGCTTCCCTCCCTCTTTCTCTCCTCCTTTCTTTCTCTCCTTCCTTCCCTCTTTTTCTTTCCCTTCTTCTTTCTTCCTTCTCTACCTGTTTCTTTACTCCCTTCCTTTGATCTTTGGTTCCATCCTTCCTTGTATCTTTCCTTCCTTCCCTAATAATAATAATAATAATAATAATAATACTTTATTTATACCCTGCCACCATCTCCCCAAGGGGACTCGGGGCAGCTTACATGAGGCCAAGCCCAACAACACATCAGTAAAACAACAAGCAATAAGCAAATAAAACAATACAATTAATATAACTGACATATAGACAATAACACACAAAAATTTAAAAACCTTTGGCCGGGCCAGATGTAATAGTTTAACATTTTAAAAATAAACACTGGGCATGAACAGAGGTAGGATGTATCTAAGCAGGAGGGTTTTAAAGGAAATATAGGGAGAGCAACCCAATGGGTAGTTAAAGTGCTTCTGAGGACATTTTGCACAGAATTGTTTCTTTTATTCAGGCAAGGCACACTGGAACAGCCATGTTTTCAAGCTCCTCCTAAAGACTGCTTTAGGAGTCTTTAGGGGGCTTGCCAGATATCCTTGGGAAGTGAGTTCCAGAGTCGGGGGGGGGGGGGGGGACCATAGAGAAGGCCCTCTTTCTCTCTTTTGTTTCTTCTCTCCTTCCTTCGCTCTTTTTCCTTCCTTCTTTCACCTTTTTATTTCCTTCTCTCCTTCCTTCCTTCTCTCCTTCCCTCCTTCTTTCCCTCTTTCTTTCCCTTCTTCTTTCCTTCCCTCCCTCCCTCCCTCCCTCCCCTTTCTGTGTGTATATATCCATATATGTGTATATATATTTGTGTATATATGTGTGTTTGTGTATATATGCTTTGCACATGCATTGTAATGTATTTTTGTGGGTTTTTTTTAACTTTTAAAGTCTCTTCTGCTGTGTTTTTCAATGTTTTTGTGAGTGATGGCCAAATTGTTTTCAAATTTGGTGTCAATTTGCCCAGTGGTTTTTGAGTTATGTTAATCCCACAAACCAACATTACATTTTTGGAGTTCATAATGCTCTTTGATTGTAGGTAAACTATAAATCCCAGCAACTACAACTCCCAAATGACATCATCAATCCCCTGCCAACCCACCAGTATTCAAATTGGGGCATATCATGTATTTGTGCCAAATTTGGTCCAGTGAATGAAAATACACCCTGCATATCAGGATGATTAATAACAGTAGCAAAATTGTAGTTGTGAAGTAGCAACAAAAATAATGTTATGGTTGGGGGTCACCACAACATGAGGAACTGTATTACGGGGTTGCGGCATTAGAAAGATTGAGAACACTGTTCTACAGGATTTAGGATAAAATAAAACCAAGTGAAATGATGACACCATTGTAACATATTTATTTTAAAAACCTATATGAATTTACATAATAAACACAATAATATCAAACATTATCTCAAAATATATGTTCTAGCTTTAGTCAACATAATTTTTCCAATAATTTCAACTTGCTTTGCTAAATCATTCTTGAGATACATAATTTGACCTTTAAAACAAAAAAAAGTGATTGGTTTGGTGCTTACAATGTGAAAGAAGTCTATCTCTTTCTTCTGTGGAGAGAAGTGGCCAAAGCCCAACTTTGTTTTTGTCTGCCAGGAAGGGAAACGTAGTTGGTATTTCCGTTGTTTCTCTCTGCAGAGGAAGGAGAAGGACTCCTCTCTCAGTGGAAGAAGCACAGCCAGACTTCCATCTCTTCTCTTAGCAATGACAGGTTTCTTTATTGACAGAGAGAGGCACTCAAAGCAGAGGAGGCTTTCAGGAGCCTACTGTGGATGGCCTGATGTTCCACTCAACTTGCCCTTGTCCATGGATGGAGTCTTTGTGGATAACCGAAACTGCATAATATGAGCTGACATGATATTACCATTGTACTACGCACTTCTTCAAATGCAGGATAAAATACAATAGTCAAGCATTAAACATCCAGTCAATCTTCCACATTTATTGAGGTTAGGGGCAGAGGAACCCCATGAAAGTGAAACAATGCAGATAAATACATTGCTATTAATTTCTATCAAGAGAACACCTTTCTAGGAATGTCTTGGTTCCACTGGAAGCTGACCACAGAATTGCATTTAAGGACCTAGAGATTCTTAGAAATATGTTCTCTCTAGATATCTCTAGGTCCTTTAGCCTGACCAGAAGAAGTTGCTCATACAGTCATACTGGAAGACCTGGAGCAGTGGTTCTCAACCTGGGGTCCCCAGATGTTTTTGGCCTACAATTCCCAGAAATCCTAACAGCTGGTAAACTAGCCAAAAACATCTGGGGACCCAAGGTTGAGAAGCACTGACCTAGAGATTTCTGGAGAAAACATTTGATTCAAATCCATGAATAATCAAATCTGCAAAAGTTAAAAATGGAAATCTGTAGCGATGACTGAATCTGCACAGTTAAATAATTGTTGAAGAATTGGATTCAGAGCTGAACGGGAAGCAGAACGAGAATGACAATGACACAGATTATCCTCAGTATTCAGAGGTTCAACTGGACCCCCGACCCAACCCAGAAAAAGGGTTGGATCCTTTCCCCACGGAAGTCAACTGAAGAAAAAGCAAAGATCAACTTGTTTGTATCTGCATCTAAAAATACCAGCCGGCCTTCCTCAAAATCCAGGGACACACGGATATTCCTAGGCTCATGGCTCAAGTTTAAAGGGACCCACTCAGGAGAGTTTAAGATGGAGAGCCGACAAGGTGAAGGTGAGTCATATGGCCTCTTGCCCACAGCCCAGATTCCTTCATTTGGAGTAAATTGGAAAATCCCCTTCCTCCTGACAGACTCTCGAGCGACCCCCAGGGCCCACATTGCCCCCTTCTCTTCATCCACCTCAACCTCCCACCAATGTCTTCCTGAAGCAAATCTCTCTTGGCCCAACACGCAGAATTCCCGGTTGAATCTTGTATGGCAGTCAGGCAGGTCTTGGTATCTGTCCTCCCACTTCACACTGGTCAAACCTTCAGTCAGGATGAGGAAGGGATGTGCTGTGTCTGGATCTAAAATCACATTCACTACAGAACAGTAAAAGGAGAAAATGGAGAAGTACTTTGATGGAAGATGCCGTTAAAGAAAAGGTCAACAGCAGTTGCAAGACAGGACCTTAAAAAATATTTGCTTCAAGCTTCACCTGAATGTGGTCACCAAGGCACCTTCCACACTGCCCCTGTATCCCAGGATAGGATCCCAAATTATCTACTTATCCCAGATTATCTTGCAGAGTGTTTGAGGACTGAGACATCCACAGGGATACCAAGGCACTTGTTTATAAAGCTATTGTCCTCCTAACCCTGATATATGCCTGCAAAACGTGATCTACAGACATTACATGCAACTCCTTGAACAATTCCATCAGTGCTGCCTCTGAAAAATCCTGCAAATCTCTTGGGAAGTCAGACAGACAAATGTCAGCCTGCTGGAAGAAGCAAAGACCACCAGCATTGAAGTGATCAAATTTCTCTATGTAAAATGTATTTTCTTAATAACCTACATCAGGGAATGTGAAAGTGAGACCCACGAGATGCAAATGGCTCCTAGAACGCAAAAAGTGTTTATGTTCCCCAAGTGTCCTCTGGAGGGTATTACCACATTTCAGGCATCCCTAAAGCATTTAAAGCTCAGGAAAGGTTGGGGTTTTTTTTCTTTTCAAAAATAAATGAACTGAAATTAGACTTCCAGTTCATTTTCTGCTGCATAAAAGACATTTCTTGTATCTAAAACAACCCAGTGTCCAAAAACATAGCAATATTGTCTTCCTAAGGGCATTCAGGGGCTTTTAGGTGCAAAAACATTGAATTTTCTTGAGCATTGCCTAAGGTCCCTTCTACACTGCCATATAAAATCCAGATTATCTGCTTTGAACTGGATTATATGGCAGTGTAGAATAACATAATCCAGTTCAAAGCAGATGAACTGGATTGTATATGGCTGTGCAGATGGGACCTAAGATGTCTTGATGGCAAATATGGTCCTTACCTCACAACAGTTGCCTCCCTTGAATTATATCAATCTTCCAGAGTAAGCGAAATTACTTAGGTCCAAGTTGTAGATATAGGTGAGAAAAAGTCATTTGAATTAAGGGTAATGAGGTAGTATTTTATATTATTTTGTTAAGACTGGGACTCTAGAGACCAGGGTATGAATCCTTGATTTGCCAAAGAAACCCACTAGGGGTACATCTAAACAGTAGAATTAATGTAGATTGATGCTACATTAACTGCTGTGGCTCAATGCTATGGGATTTTGGGAATGGTCGATTGATGAGGCTAAAGACCTTGTAAAAGTACAACTCCTATTATTCCAAAAGATCACGTCAAATTCAAGTGGTGCATTAATTCTGTAGTTTAGCTGCACCCTGTGAGACCTTGAGAAAGTCACACACTTTCAATTCTTGAAAATGCAATGGCAAATCCCCTCTGAGTTAATTAGCCCAAGAAAGCCCTGTAATCTGAAGACATCCCACAACAACAGTGATTAATGACTAAAAATGTGAGTTGAGATGAAGACAACACTATTCGCATATCAGCCCTCAACCAGTTCCATAACTGTGTTTGATTTGGAAAGAGAGGCATGTTAAACCATTTCTCTCCATTAGACATGTCCCTACATTTCCATGAAGTTTCCCATCTCCTTTCATTCAGTGTATTACCTTTGTTCTGTGCTTCCTTTGCTGAATCTGTGTGAAAGAAAAGGAGATAAAGTGAAACTCAGAGTATTGTATATATATTCAAATATAATAATAATAATAAAACTTTATTTACATACCGCCCTATCTCCCCAAGGTAAGGCAAAACATTCAATTGCCAGAAGGGAAAACCATACAAACAAATTAAAACAAAAATCGTAAAAGATAAACATAAAATCCTGCTAAAACAAACACAAAACTTTAAAAAAAAACCAGTTTTATTATAACTCCATCATAGAATCATAGAATCACAGACAGCAAAACAAACACCACAAGGGTGTTAACCTTCCCGATGCTATCCAAAGATAAACAGACTGAGACAGTCAGTCAGTCAGTATTTAGCTGGAGTTACACTTAGAAAATGTACCTGTTCTGACTTACATACAAATTCAACTTAAGAATAAACCTACAGAACTTATTGTTTGTAACTTGGGAACTGTCTATAGTAGTGTACTATCTCTACTTGTTATTAACTACCATTAACTACCATCAAACCAATTTCAACCTATGGTGGCTCTATTAATGAGTGAACTCGAGATCACTCTATACCAGGGGTCCTCAAACTTTTTCAACAGAGGGCCAAGTCACAGTCCCTCAAACTGTTGGAGGGACGGATTATAATTTGGAAAAAAATGAATGAATTCCTGTGCACACTGCATATATCTTATTTGTAGTGCAAAAAAACCCCACTTAAAAACAATATAATAATTAAAATGAAGAACAATTTAAACAAATATAAACTTATTAGTATTTCAATGGGAAATGTGGCCCTGCTTTTGGCTGATAAGATAGGATTGATGTTGTTGTGTGCTTTCAAGTCATTTCAGACTTAGACTGACCCTGAGCGAGGGCCAGGTAAATGACCTTGGAGGGCCATATCCGGCCCCCGGGCCTTAGTTTGAGGACCCCTGCTCTATACAATAGCCCTACTCAGGTCTTGCAGATTCAGGGCTATGGCTTCCTTGATTGTGATTAACTATTTATCTGTAATGTGATCTTCTTTTTTTCTTACTGCTATTTCCTTTCCCGAGCATTATTGTCTTTTCTCATGAGCAACATCTTCTCTAGCCACATGGAAATATTGCAACATTAACACACAATATTATCTTATTAGCCAGGAAAAAATGAAACACAAAGTTACAGAATGGGACACCTGTCTCGAGAGCAGTACGTGTGAAAGCAGTACATGCTACCCCTCTATTCTGCCTTGGTCAGACCACATCTGGAATATTGTGTCCAATTCTGGGCACCACAATTGAAGGGAGATGTTGACAAGCTGGAATGTGTCCAGAGGAGGGCGACTAAAATGATCAAGGGTCTGGAGAACAAGCCCTATGAGGAGCTGGGCATGTTTAGCCTGCAGAAGAGAAGGCTGAGAGGAGACATGATGGCCATGTATAAAAAGAGAGCAAGCTTGTTTTCTGTTGGCCTGGCATCTGGAGAACAAGCCCCATGAGGAGTGGCTGAAAGAGCTGGGCATGTTTAGCCTTCAGAAGAGAAGGCTGAGAAGAGATATGATGAGGGCCATGTATAAATGTGTAAAGGGAAATCGTTGGGAAGAGGGAGAAAGCTTGCTTTCTGTTCCCCTGGAGAATGGGATGCAGAACAATGTCTTCAAACCACAGAAAAGGATATTCCGTCTGAACATTAAGGAAAACTTCCTGACTGTGAGAGCTGTTAAACAGTGGAACTCTCTGCTCTGGAGTGTGCTGGAGGCTCCTTCTTTGGAGGCTTTTAAACAGAAGCTGAATGGCCATCTGTCGGGGGTGCTTTGAATATGATTTTCCTGCTTCTTGGCAGGGGGTTGGACTGGATGGCCCATGAGGTCTCTTTCAACTCTATGGATCTATGATGTGAGCACCACACTGAATGAATTAATGTTTGGAAACGTTGGGTGAGGTCTCCTTACAAGTTAGCAGGTAAACTCGCCCTAAAATCTAATTCAGTTTTGACACACCATCTACCATTGAAATTTCCTTTCCCATCCATACTGCCACAACATTTACCTTTGGGAAATGTTTCCTCCAGGGTCTCTGTTAAGGAGAAGGAAAAATGACACATTTATTTCAATAACAACACATTCTTATAAATCCTCTGAAACAAATTAAAGCAAATATTTAAATTAAGGTGCTATTGAATGAATTCATGCTTCTTTTCTTTTTCATATTCCATTATTTGAAGAATTATAAAAAGTTTTAACACACATACAGACATCCAAATATAAGCACTGGGCAAGTGCCACATCCATGAGCTTTCAGTTAGTGGATTCAACCTCCTGTGGATTGACTCTGTGTCTGGGAGCATGTCACATCAGCCACACACTTCTGCCTTCAAAGTTCCTTTGCAAGGAAGAAGCAACTTAATTCTGGGAATTGCTGCCAGCTCTCCTGCTGCCCTAAACTAATTTTTGGCTGAACACATTCACAGTCTCTCTTCAAATTCACTTTGAGTGACCACTCAAAACCTCTATGTTGCTCTGCACTCACCTGGGGCAGAAGAAATAAAAAAATTCCTTCAACATCAGTGGCTTCCAACCTTTGGTCCTCCAATTGTTTTGCACTTCACCTCCCAGAAATCCCAGCCAGCTTAGGAATTGTGGGAGCTGAAGTCCAAAACACCTGGAGAACCAAAGGTTGGGAACCACTGCCCTACACTGATGCCAGTTTTAAGTGAATATGCTCAGTCTTTCTGCCAGCCCTGCAGAGTGAATGTGTTCATTCACTTGCAAATATGTTCACTTTAAAATGGCACAGGGCATCAGTGCATTGCATAGGGCTACCACTGTACCAAGTTCAGAAGCTCCAATTAGTTCAAAACACAGCTGTCAGACTAGTTACAGGAACATCTAAGAGTGAAAATATTACACCTGTATTAAAGTCATTCCACTGGTTGCCAAATAGTTTGGGAGCAAAATACAAAGTTTTTGGTTTTGACCTTTAAAGCCCTACATCAGCGTTTCTCAAACTGGGGGTTGGGACCTTGGGGGGGGGTCATGAGGGGGTGTCAGAGGGGTCACCAAAGACCCCACAGTATTTTCTACTGGTCATGGGGGTTCTGTGTGGGAGGTTTCGTCCAATTCTATCATTGGTGGAGTTCAGAAAGCTCTCGCAGGTGGACTATAAATCCCAGCAATTACAACTCCCAAATGTCAAGTCTATTTTCCCCAAACTCCATCAGTGTTCACATTTGGGAATATTGGGTATTCGTGCCAAGTCTGGTCCAGATCCATCATTGTTTGAGTCCAGTGCTCTCTGGATGTAGGTGAACTACAGCTCCAGAACTCAAGGTCAATGCCCAACAAACGCTTCCAGTATTTTCTGTTGGTCATGGAAGTTCTGTGTGCCAAGATTGGCTTAATTCCATAGTTAGTGGAGTTCAGAATGTTCTTTGATTGTAATCTTAAATCCCGGCAACTACAACACTCAAATGAAAATATCACACACACCCCACACACACACGCACACAGGCACATACACATACACACACCAAACCCACCAGTATTCAAATTTAGGCGAATTGGGTATTAGTGCCAAATTTGGTCCCGTGAGTGAAAATACATCCTGCATATCAGATATTTACATTATGTTTCATAACAGTAGCAAAATTCCAGTTATGAGGTAGCAACGAAAATAATTTTATGGTTGGTGGTCACCACAACATGAGGAACTGTATTAAGGGCTCATAGTATTAGGAAGGTTGAGAAACACTGCCCTACATGATGTGAGTGCTGGTTACCTACGAAATTGTCTTCTCCCATACAATCTGCCCCGACATTGAGATCCTTTGCGGGGGTGTCTGCTCCAATCTGCCAGAACCTGATTGGCAACCATCAACCAGAGAACCTTTTCATCAGCTCCCCTACGACTGTGGAATGACCTGCCGTAAGAGCTGTCACAGCTGTCAGTATCAAGATAGAACTGAAGACCTATCTCTTCCACCAGGTCTACCCAGGCAATTTTAAATTGTGATTCTTATATGTATACTCTCTTTGTATTTTAATATATGTATTTGTATTATATTTTAATCTTTGAACTATGTATTTTAATATACGTATTTTATGATGGTGTGTTTATGATACCTATTTCATGGGCATGTGTTTTAACTGTACTGTGGCCTATCTCAAGCTGTGAGGAGAGCTGGGTAACAAATAAACATTATTATTCTTATTATCATTATTATTCACGTGATTTTTTTTGTTTAATACATACTGTAAATAAACATTTTGCAGGGACATTTATATGCAAAAATTGCAGCTGACTGAATGGATGCAAAGAAAGTCATGACAGAAGTAGTTGCTGGTGGAAACTGATAAGAACATGCTGAATCAGACCCCAGGCATATATAATTCAGCATTCTGTTCACACTGTGGCCAGGGAATTGCACAAGGGAAGGACAGAAAGGTATCCCACAATTACCCCAAACAATCAATATATACTGGCATAATGTTTGTGATAGTATGGCTAATACATTGCTGTTATAGTGAGTAGCCTTAGAAGATTCTGTTAATTTATCAACAAGGGTAAGAATAACAACTACAGTCATCCCTCCACATGACTATGCGATCAACTTCTAGCAGATTATTGACCCTACCATAGTACTGAAGGACTTAGAAATTAATCGAATCTGTAAATAATCAAATCTGCAAATGTGGAGAGCCAACAGTCCATCAGCCAACCTGAGCCCCCTTTAAAGAAACAAACCAAGAAGTAGGGCTGTGGGAGAATATGTGAGAGTGGTTTGCTTATGAAATATCTCCTAAAGTCCTTCCTTTGTCCGGACTTGGCCCCATATAAGCCACTCCGAGTCCCCATTGGGGAGTTGGTGGCGGGGTATAAATACAGATTATTATTATTATTATTATTATTACTACTACTACTACTACTACTATTCCTTAAGGAAAGACTTCACTTTCCAATCAACCAATCTGGAAGCCCAGTATTCACAAGATATAGATCCATTGGCCTTTCCGTGCTGCTATCCCACCATACCTTCAAACGTTTCCATGGCTTTTAATAGAGCTGGCCTTTTCTGGGAGTAACTTCTAAGTCTTTTTTCAGGTCTTGGAAAAAGGTCAACCACATGTCTCAGTTGTCCCTCTTGGTACCTGGAAAGAAGATGGATCAGAAAGGAGATGATTAAAAACCATTGGCTCACTGCAGGCTTGCAAAATGGATTAGGACTCTGTGACCTAACTTACTTAAGAATAGATTCAGGGTGCAACTACGCTATAGATTTAATGCAGTTTGACTCCACTATAACTACCATGGTTCAATACTAGGGAATCCTGGGATTTGGCAAAGAAGGCTAATAAAGTTCTTGCAAATTACAACTCCCAGGATTCCATAGCATTGAGTCATGGCAGATGAGTCAAACTGCGTTAATTCTTTGGTGCAGACGCATCCCCACAAGACCTTCATATGACAATTTCAGAATTGATGCTCCTCCACCCAATTCTCTTCTGTTTTTCTTCATTTTTTTTAAAAGGTTCAAACAAATACAATACCAACAGCTTCTTGACCATTATTTTCTGTTAGAAATGACTATTGAAAACAGAAATTGAAATGCAAAAGTTCTAGGACAGTCATTCGTCCTCATTCGCAGATTTGATTATCCAGTATTTGACAACTGGAGACTAGGATGCAGAACAATGGCTTCAAACTACAAGAAAGGAGATTCCATCTGAACATTAGAAAGAACTTCCTGACTGTGAGAGCCGTTCAGCAGTGGAACTCTCTGCCCCGGAGTGTGGTGGAGGCTCCTTCTTTGGAAGCTTTTAAACAGAGGCTGGATGGTCATCTGTCGGGGGTGCTTTGAATGCAATTTTCCTGCTTCTTGGCAGAGGGGTGGAATGGATGGCCCATGAGGTCTCTTCCAACTCTATGGTTCTATGATTCTATGATTCTAATATGTTCTCTCAAGGAATCTCTAGGTCCTCCAGCACCATTCTATGGTCAGCTTCCTGCAGTTGTTACCTATATGTTCAAGGATCTAGAGCAGTGGTTCTCAGCCTGTGGATCCCCAGATATTTTGGCCTCCAACTCCCAGAAATCCTAACAGCTGGTAAACCGGCTGGAATTTCTGGGAGTTGTAGGCCAAAACACTTGGTGACCCACAGGTTGAGACCCACTGCATTAAAATTCACTGAATTTTAATGCAGTGGTTCCCAACATTTGGTCCTCCAGGTGTTTAAGACTTCAGCTCACAGAAATCCCAGCCAGTTTATCAACTGTTACTAATTGTGAGAGCTGAAATCCACCACAGGTTGGGAACCACTGCGTTAGATTTAAAAAATAGCACTTTAATTCATTTTCCTACTTTTGTGTGGGTTTTCTGCCATCAAAAAGTGTAGGCCCTATTGTATAATGCTTGAAAATGTCTTTTCAATAAACAAAGAAAATACTGGTTGATGAAGAAAATGACTATTCAGTGTATGAGTTGTAGGCCAAAACACCTGGGGACCTACAGGTTGAGAACCACTGATCTAGAGATTCCTAGAGAGAACAATTCTCTAGACATGTATAGGTCCTCCAGAACATTTCTATTGGAAGAGTCAAGACCTCACAACCTCTGAGGATGCTTGCCATAGATGCAGGTGAAAAGTCAAGGAGAGAATGCTTCTAGAACATGGTCATATAACCCAAAAAACCTACAACAACCCAGTGATTCTAGCCATGAAAGCCTTTGACAATACATATTTTCAATGTTTGGCATCCCCAATATAAAGGATATACAAAGCTATCTGCAGCCGTTGCACCTTTTATTGTTGTGGTTGTCTGAAAAACAGGTCTGGAGCTCTTCCACAAAAGGAAGTAGAGAACCAAAAGAGGAAAGGAGAAAAATCCACCTACCTTTTCAAAGTACTTCCAATGTCCTGAAAGAAATAGAAAAATGAATCCAAACTAGAGAAGCAGAACATATGCTGGACCACTATTTTGTTCAATGTGGGATTTATTTGTTGTCTGGGAAATTATTATAAGCCCTATACAGTTTGGGTCCTGCTTATTTATGCAACCGCATTTCTCTTTATGAACCTGTTTGGGCATTAAGATTGGCTGGGGAGGCCCTCCTCTCGATCCCACCTCCATTGCAAGCGAGGTTGGTGGGAACAAGGGAAAGGGCCTTCTCAATAGTGCTCCCCCACCCCGGGCTCTGAAATACCCTCCTCAGGGGAATCAGACAAGCAACCACCCTCATGACTTTCAAGGACTTAAAGATTTCGCTATTTAAGCAGGTCTTTGAAAATTATTAGTAACCCTTAATGTGGATGAGGTCTTTGTTTTTATGGATACACTTGTAAAGGCACATTGGTTTTTAATTAACTTATTTAATCTGTTGGAATTATTATGTTTTAAATATGTTTACTGCTTATTGTTTAAATCAGAGTTTCAGGGTTCTCATGTGGAACTCATTGCCTCCATACATTAGAGCAATGTCGGAGTTGCGACCTTTTGTAAAGGCACTCAAGACTTGGCTGTTTGGTTGTGCATTTAAGTAATCAGATCTAATTTGCCAAATAGTCACTGTCAAATGTTTTTATGTTGAATGTTTTTATATTGTGTAAATCCTATTTTAGACTGTAAGTCGCTCGGAGCACCTTGGTGGAGAGCGACTAATTAAGAAATAAAGTGAAGTGAAGTGAAGTGAAGGGTTCAGAATGCTCTTTGATTGGAGGTAAAGTATAAATCCCAGCAACTACAAGTCCCAAATGCCATGGTCTATTTTCCCCAAACTTCACCAGCGTTCACATTTGGGCATATTGAGTATTTATGCCAAGTTTGCTCCATTGAGTAAACAATGTTTCTGGATGTAGGTGAACTACAACTCGCAAACTAAAGGTCAAAGCCCACCAAACCCTTCCAGTATTTTCTGTGGATCATAGGAGTTCTGTGTGCCAAGTTTGGTTCAAATCCATCATTGGTGGAGTTCAGAATGCTCTTTGATTGCAGGTGAACTATAAATCCCAGCAACTACAACTCCCAAATGACAAAATCAACCTTTCTCCACCCCACCAGTATTCAAATTTGGGCATGGTGGGTATTTTGCCAAGTTTGGTCCAGTGAATAAAAATACATCCTGCCTATCAGATATTTACATTATGCTTCATGACAGTAGTGAAATTACAGATATGAAGTAGCAACAAAAATAATGTTATGGTTGGGGGGTCTCTACAACATATGGAACTGTATTAAGATGTTGTGGCATTAGGAAGGTTGAGAAACACTGGTTTAAATGTTATTTTGTTTTATTGGTTTAGTTTATTAATTTGTCATTTATTTGTATATATTGTTTACTGCGTTTTACTCCTGTTGTGAGCTGCCATGAGTCCTTTCGGGGAGATGGGATGATATAGAAATAAATAGATGATATAGAAGTAAAAGTTGTTATTATTATTATTATTATTATTTTAAAATTTAAATCTTCCTTATTTCCCATAAGCCAAGTAACAAAGCATGCATTAACTCTCACTTGCAGCAATTTGATTGGTGGCTGCTGACGCTTTTTCTCCATCTCTGAGATCAACGTATTAAGACGACCAATTTCCTCTGAAAGTCTGGTGATATTTTCTTCCCAGCTTTTCTCAGTCTCATTCTCCATTTCGCTCAGCTGGTTAAGCCAAACGCGTTCTTTTGTCTTAATACATTTCTTCATTTCCTTGAAAACAGACCTGATCTCATCCTTCTCCAACTTTATCTGTGTCTGAGGTGAGAAAAGAAAGAATTAGTATATTATTGCATGAGGCAGGCAAACTGGCACGAAAGTTGGACTGTCATCTTTGGAAATGGTCCCTGTCACACAATGCCATATCTGATAAGGTAGATAGTTTACTTTCTGAAATCCCCAATATGTGAATTGGACTAACAAAGGCTCACCAAGAATGTTTGCTTCTTCTCCTCTTCAGCCAGTTTCCACTCAATGGCAGTTGTTTTCTTTTTCTCCAGAGATTGTTGGAGGGCATCAAACTTGTCCTATAAAAACAAAACAAATCCCATCCCAACCATCACAAATTTTGCATTTCTATTACTATTTGTATTCCCCCCCCCCCCCCCCCGCCATCCAGAGATGCTTTACTCCATGTTCAGCAGTGGAACTCTCTGCCCGAGTGTGGCAGAGGCTCTTTCTTTGGATGCTTTTAAGCAGAGGCTGGATGGCTATCTGCCAGGGGTGTTTTGAATGAAATTTTCCTGTTTCTTGGCAGGGGTTTGGACTGGATGGCTCACGTAGTCTCTTCCAGCTCTAGGATTCTACAATTCTATGTATCCCATGAAGTATGCAGACCACAAAAATGGACTGGGACATCCGTAGGGAAACCAAGGTGCTTGGGTTCCCAAGGTGCTTGGTTTCTCTAAGCCATTGTCCTCCCAACCTGCGAAACATGACCTGTCTACAGACAACATACGCAACTCCTGGAACGATTCCATCAGTGCTGCCTCCAAAAAATCCTGCAAATCTCTTGGGAAGACAGATGGACAAATGTCAGCCTGCTGGAATAATAGAATCATAGAATCAAAGAGTTGGAAGAGACCTCATGGGCCATCCAGTCCAACCCCCTGCCAAGAAGCAGGAATATTGCATTCAAATCACTCCTGACAGATGGCCATCCAGCCTCTGGAAGAGGCAAAGACTGCCAGCACTGAAGCAATGCTCCTCCGCCATCAACTCCACTGGACTGACCACATTGTCCAAATGCCCAATCACCATCTCCCAAAGCAGCTACTCTACTCTGAACTCAAGAACAGAAGTTGGCAGACAGAAAAAAGAGATTTAAAGATGGGCTTAAAGCCAACCTTAATAACTGTGGCATAGACACTGAGAACTGGGGAGCCCTGGCCCTTGAGTGCTCTAACTGGAGTTCAACTGTGACCAGCAGTGCTGCGGAATTTGAAGACGCACGAATGGAGGGTGAAAGAGAGAAATGTGCCAAGAGGAATGCATGTCAACCCAACCCTGACTGGGACCACCTTCCACTTGGAAACCAATGTCCTCATGGTAGGGGAACATGTGGATCAAGTATAGGGCTCCACACCCACCGCCAAGACACCACATCAGGAAGTCAATCATCCTTGAGCTATGAGGGATTGCCTAAGTAAGTAAAAGTAAGTAAAAAAATGGGTGTAATTCATGTTTCATTTAGTTTCAAAGGTACTACAAGATCCCCTTGTATACCAATAGAGGCTGAGACAATTATGTCTTTAAAAAAACATTTCTTTTAGGGGAAAAGTCAGCCAAACTAATATCTAACAGGATTTTCTCAGAAGCCATTATCTGATCTGGCAATAGAAGGAGAAAGAGTAAATGTTGATCTCTCAGGCTTCCTTCAGTCAGCTGAAGAGGAAATTGGGGGCATCGATATGATTTTTCCTGTGTTAACCTTTCTGTCTTGAACGTCCAAACTATAGCTACACAGTGTTCCCTCACTTATCGTGGGTGTTACTCCCAGAAATCCTAACAGCTGGTAAAGTGGCTGGGATTTCTGGGAGTTGTAGGCCAAAACACCTGGGGACCCACAGGTTGAGAACCACTGCTTTAGGTGGAATCTGTTATCCTGTAGTTTGAATCTGTTACTCCATGTTTTAAATGCTACAGAAAGCAAGCTTGCTTACTCATCCATTTGACATCCCCTCAAATATTTAAACTTCTATGACAGTCCTGATTCCAAGATTTTCGGATGTAGGATACTCAACTCCTAAACTGAACACTTTTCTGTGAATGATACAGCAGAACATGATGACTTCCTACCTTATATTCTTGGGCAGCTTCCTCCATGGGAACCACATCATGCCCCCAGTGCTCCATGGAGGTGTCACACACCACACAAATTAGGACTTGGTCATTCTTGCAGAATAATTTCTTACACACTCCCTTTCTTCCCTCTCCCCTTTTCCCCCTCTTGGCTTTCCTGATGTTTTCCACAATTTTTGCCAGTTGTTGGTTTGGCCTCAAGTTCCTCATCTTGACAGCGGCTCTACACAGGGGACACAAAGCCGGAGCCGGAGACTCCTGGCAGTGCTGGATGATACAAGCTCGACAAAAATTGTGCCTACAGTGGGTTAGTACTGGGTCTTGGAATAAATCCAGGCAGAGGGAACAAACTGTTTCACCATACAGCTGTTTCTTGGGACCCCCAAATGCCATGCTTGCCTATCCCCGATGAGCAAAAATGGAAATGTCAGCCTTAAGTTTCGATTCTGATTTCAACTAACTACAAAATGTTTGCTCTCTTGGCTCTGTCTCCAGGGCTGTGGAACCAATCAGAGAGTCAAAAGCAGTGGGGAAACATTTTCAGCAGAGTAAATAAGGATGGGTGGGGTGGATTGGATCTAGCACATTGTCCTTTTCTTCTTTTTTTTCATGTCAGGAGTTACTTGAGAAACTGTAGATGCACCAGAAGCAAAGCTTTTCTTCTTAATAGAATTACATTAGTTACAATTATGAAAACAATTCATTTTTACAATACAGTAAAAATAAGTCAATAGAAGCAATGTAACACTTTCTAGTCCAGCGTTTCTCAGCTTGGGTGTTGGGACCCCTGGGGTTGTCGTGAGCGGGTGTCAGAGGAGTCACAAAAGACCATCAGAAAACAGTATTTTTGCTTGGTCATGGGGGTTCTGTGTGGGAACTTTGGCTCAATTCTCTCATTGGTGGGGTTGAGAATGCTCTTTGATTGTAGGTAAACTATAAATCCCAGCAACTAGAACTCTCCAATGTCAAGGTCTATTTCCCCCCAAACTCCACCAGTGTTCACATTCGGGCATATTGAGTATCTGTGCCAAGTTTGGTCCAGATCCATCATAGTTTGAGTCCACAGTGCTCTTTGGATGTAGGTGATCTACAAATCCCAGATGCAAGGTCAATGCCTACCAAAACCTTCCAGTATTTCCTGTTGTTCATGGGAGTTCTGTGTGCCAAGTTTGCTTCAATTCCATCAGTGGTTGAGTTCAGAATGCTCTTTGATTGTCAGTGAACTATAAATCCCAGCAACTACAACTCCCAAATGACAAAATCAATCCCTCCAATCCCACCATTATTCAAATTTGGGCATATCAGGTATTTGTGCCAAATTTCGTCCAGTGAATGAAAATATATCCTCCATATCTGATATTTACATTATGATTCATAACAGCAGCAAAATGACACTTATGAAGCAACAACAAAAATAATGCTATGGTGGGGGTCACCACAACATGAGGAACTGTATTAAGGGATTGTAACATTAGGAAGGTTGAGAATAACTGTTCTAGTCTATTCTTTAAAAGCTTGAAAGAATGGGTAAGAATAGGTTTTCACCTGCTGCCTGAAGAACAGCGAGGCATTCTAGTCTCCCTGGGAAGGGAGCTGCCACCAAGAAGGCCCTCTCTTGCATTCCACCAGCTGTGGTTCCAATGATGGTGGGACTGAGAGAAGGACATCTCCTGAAGCTCTCAGAGCCCAAGCCAACTCATACCAGGAAATAGCCTGGATCTGTACCATATAGGGCTTTATGCGCTCTAACCATCACTTTGAATTGTTCCTGGAAAGAAACTGGCAGCCAGTGGAGCTGGTGCAACAAGGGGATTTTGCTTCACTCAGTTAACAATCTGGTCACTCTTCTTTGCACTAGATGAAGTTTCTGAACCCTGGATTGTTGTGAGTTGTCTGGGCTGTATGGCCATGTTCCAGAAGCATTCTCTCCTGACATTTTACCTGCATCCTCAAGATTGTGAAGTCTGCCGGAAACTAGGAAAATGCTCTTCAAAGGCAGCCCTAAGTAGAGCATGTTACAATATTTAGAAAGCCTTAATGGGAATGATATGTTTGCAGTCAATTAAATAAAAGTGAGAGAAATCTAAAAAAGGAAACCTTTTGTGGCTTGAACCTGGCCATTCAACTTCTTCATTGGCTGTACGTGCTTACTGAGTAGGCATGAATATAACACAAATATTCCAAAATAATTTTCTTTTCTTTTTTTTAAAAATGTGAAACATGGAACGATTTTGGTCCCAATCATTTCTCATAAGGGATGATCAACCAGTCCTTAATCCCTGCCCAGTGACCTTACCTGGTACTCTGAGGCCACCTCATCAATGGGGAGCAAATAGTGACCTCTATGCTCCACAGCCCAGTTGCAGACCATACAGATAAGGGTTTCGTCATTCCGGCAGAAGAGCAAGAGGGGCTTCTTGTGCCGTGGACAAGCTGGCTGCATCATATAGGTACCTCTGTTTTCTTGTTCCGTCTGCAGACCTTTGACACGTTCCACGATGTTGGCCAGGTGCCGGTTCAGTGTGAGGCTCCTTGGGGGAATCAATGTCCGGCACTGGGGACAAGGGAAGGCTTTTCTTGGCTGTCCAAAGAGCCTGGCCACACAGCTTCGGCAGAAGCTGTGACCACAGCGGGTGGTCATGGGATCCACATAGTATTCCAGGCAGATGGGACAGGTGATCTCATCATAGAAATCTTGCGGCAGAGCCCTATATGCCATGGCTGCCCTTTGCAGAAGCTGAAGGAAACAAATCTCTGTGTTAGTTTCCTTTCTGGTTTTAATGCATTGCAGGAGAGGAGGAGTTTCAATCTGCTTGCGTGGAGGAACTGTATGTAAAACTTATGATGAGATGGAAGCATTCCTCAAACAACATTTGACGTGTGTTTGTTTTCGATTAAAAACATGGGTGGGGCTGATAAGTCACTGGGAGATGAGGTTGGCAAGTGTAGCTCACAAAACTGGATGGGGGAAATTTATTTTATTTCTTTATTTACGGAATTTATATCCCACCTTTCCCCAGTCAAGGGTCCAAGGCAGCTTAGGGTAAAGGTAATGGTTTCCCCTTCACATTAAGTCTAGTCGTGTCCAATTCTGAGGGGTGATACTCATCTCCATTTCTAAGCCGAAGAGCTGGCATTGTCCGTAGACACCTCCAAGGTCATGTGGCCAGCATGACTGCATAGAGTGCCATTACCTTCCCACTGAAGTGGTACCTATTGATCTTCTCACATTTGCATGTTTTTAAACTGCTAGCTTGGCAGAAGCTGGGGCTAACAGTGGGAGCTCACCCCATTCCTCAGATTCGAACCACCAATCTTTCAATCAGCAAGTTCAGCAGCTCACTGGTTTAACCCACCGCACCACTGGGGCTTAAAGCTAGCAAAAACATACAATATAAAATTATAAACAAGCTAAAACCATAAATATTAGCAAATGCTGTGAAACACTAATTAAAACCCCAATAAAATAAATTAAATCCACCCTGATGATACGTAACGAAGTCAAAGGGCCTGCCTAACCTTTAGATATCACCTGGGATATCTGAAGGTTAGGCAGGCCCTTTGACTTCCTCAGAAAGGAAGGTTTTTAGGCTCTTCCTGAATACCAACAAAGAGAGTGCAGATTTTATCTTCCTGGGAGGGCATTCCAAAGAGAGGGAGCCACTCCTGAGAAGGATCTTCAAACTGAGAGTGTCACAGATGCTTAAGGACACCAGCATTTCCCCACTTGATCTTAGTGCTCTCCCCGGTGTGTACAAAGGAACCCGATGTCTCAGGTAATCTGGACTGATACCATGAAGGGTTTGAAGGTCAAAACCAGCACTTTGGATGAAGCCTGGAAACTAATTGGGAGCCAATGCAGCTGTTTTGGGAGCAGGATATGTTTTCTTATATCTGCTTCCATTAACAGCCAAATATTAAGTAAAGCCAGTCTGGCCAGTGGTGAAGTGTTGTTATTGTTAACTTCAAGTCTTCAAGTTGACTTCAGCTTCTGGAGATCTCATGAACAAGAGATGGCCAAGATTCACTATCTTTTGGAGCCCCACTCAAGTCCAGACTCAGAGTTGTTGTTTTCCTGGTGATGTCTATCCATCTGGAATGTGGTCTTTCTCTTTTTCTCCAGCTATAATAATCTTATCTAGCGAGTTGTCCCATAATATGGTCACAGTATTATAGCCTCAGTTTAGTCATCTTGCTTCGAGAGAGGGTTCTTGCTGGATTAACTTGTGGGTCTATTTATTTATTTTCTTTTTAGCAGTCCATGGCATCTGCAGAACTCTTCTCCAGCACATCTCAAATGAGTTCATTTATTATTTATTTTCAGTATTTATATTCTGCCCTTTTCACCCCGCAGGGGACTCAGGGCGGATTACAATGTGCATATACATGGCAACCATTCAATGCCATAGACACACAACATATATAGACAGACACACAGAGGCTATTTTAAATTGCAGCTTTTTCATGAGGGTATTCTGGCCACCAGGGGAGCTGTCACTTCACCATCCATTTGTGACACTGATTAAGTACTTCCTCATTCTTTGCATGCTTCCTGGATAAATTAGCCTCCCCGCATAAGCGGTACCTAAATTTCCTACTTGACAGATGCAACTGTCAGGCTGCAAAGGTCAACAGCAAACTACACAAATTGTTCAGAAGCTCACTCTGACCCAGGCTGACTTTGAACTCATGACCTTTTGGTCAGTAGTGATCTTAATGCAGCTGACTCCCCGTCAGCTGTGCCACAATCTCTGTTGTTTCTCTGCCAGTTTCTATCTCTTCCCAGTTTTCACAACATACACAGAAATGGGAAATATGGCATATATCTTCCTAAGTTTAGTTTTGTGTGATATATCACGAAAACTATATGAATCATGTGTTAACAGCAGCCATTCATCAATATTTGGAAAGCCTTGTGCCAGCAGGACTGAAGACTGAAAGGTTGGAGGTTCGAATCTGGGAAGAGTGCGGATGAGCTCCCTCTGTCCCCATGCGGGGACATGAGAAAAGCCTGCCACAAGGATAGTAAAATATCAAAACATCTGGGCATCCCCTGGGCAATATCCCTGCAGACGGCCAATTCTCTCACACCAGTGACTTGCAGTTTCTCAAGTTGCTCCTGACATAAAAAACCCAATATTTGGAGGACTAAGGAGTCTCCTTTTCTTGCATTGACTATATCCCAGGCATGAGCAAACTTTGGCTCTCCAGGTGGACTTCAACTCCCACAAATCCCAACAGCCAATAAGCCAGCTCGGATTTATGGGAGTTGAAGTCCGAAACACCTGGAGGACCGAAGTTTGCCCATACCTGCTAAACCATGAGCCAAACTCCAGTACCATATTTAGAGAATGGGGTTTCATCATTCATGATGAATTTTGTTTGGTTGCTTTTAGAGTTACAAAAATTGAAGAGATCTTCTAGATGGAAAGAACATGACACAAAATGAAATTATAGAATAAAAGAAAGGCAACCTATTGTCTCTCTTCATGTGAGGCTTTTATGGATAAGATTGACTGTCAAAAGGTAAACCAAGCCTCACTAGAATCTGACACCATTGCATTTGGGCAAACCATGAAATGACGTGGCTCACTGGACAAGATTATAAACCTATGAAAAGTTGAAAGAATGAGGAAAAGAAGAAAATAGGTTACACCCTGTCTGAAAGACAATGTAGGACTTTTGATGACTAAAGCTCTTGGAAGTTTCTCTTCTGCAATTACTGCCAATTACTTTTGTGGCCGTTAATAATAGAAAGGAAAGCAAAACCTTATGTACACATTATTACATTATTCTCAACTCTAAATAACTTTAGTACAGTTAGCCCTCTACATTTGTGAGTTTGATGTTTCAGATTTGATTTTTCGTTGATTTTCTTAGTATGTTTTCTCTAGGAATTTCCTGATGGTTAACAACTGACAGAAGTTGACCATACAGCATGGAAGACCTAGGTTATATCTGAAGTACAGCATTATATGAGTGTGACATCAAAGTCACTGCTATGATTCAATACTCTAGGATTCTCAGATTTGTCTTTTTGTGAGATATTTGACAAAGAAGGCTACATCTCTTGAAAAACTACAATTCCATAGTATTAAACTATGGTGTCAAACTGCATTCCTTCTACAGTGTAGGTACACTAGGATTGTGGCGCAGCTATCTGAGTGTCAGCTGCATTAAAATCACTCTGACCAGAAGGTCATGAGTTCGAAGCCAGCCCGGGTCGGAGTGAGTGTCCGGCCAATTGTGTAGCTTGTTGTCGACCTTTGCAACCTGAAAGACAGTTGCATCTGCCAAGTAGGAAAATTAGGTACCACCTGTGTGTGGGGAGGCTAATTAACTAATTTATCAGGCCATAAACAGACTCCACAAAAAGCACTCCAGCAAGCATGCAGGGAATGCGGAAGTATTTCATCAGTGTTGCAGATGGACAATGCTGGCTCATAAAATTGGTGTGCATCTTCAAGCCATTTCTGACTTTCTTGGTGAGATTTATTACTGTTGGGGAGGGGGGGGGCAGGCAGGGGGGAGGAAAGCAGGGAATGCCTTGTCTTCCTCTTGAAGACAATGGATTACTTGAAATGGATTACTTGGGTGGTGGATACACAGCAAGTGTATCCTAAACCAAATGAGCCAGGACAGAGAAACACTCACCAGGTTAGAAACAAACCACAGAGATTTATTAAATTCAGCCCAAAAGGATGCAAATAGAAGTGGATGCTTCAAAAGTACAATTACAGCAGAGTCTCACTTATCCAACCTTTGCTTATCCAACATTCTTTATTATCCAATGCAGTCCAGGGTGGGAGAAAGAAAGAATCCTTGTCTGTTTTGGTGCTAAATTCGTAAATACAGTAATTACTACACAACGTTACTGTGTATTGAAATGCTTTTTCCTGTTGATTTGTTGTAAAACGTTTTGGTGCTTAATTTGTAAAATCATAACATAATCATAACATAATTTGATGTCTAATTTGATGTTTAGATTGGTGTCTTTCTTTTGGAAAAAAAACTGAAATCGTGGTTTTGGAACCAGGCCTTTGGCTAGCAGGCATAAAGGCATTCTGGACATATAGCCATATAGCCTGAAAAAACCTACAACAACCCAAAATAATAAAATAATATATTTATTATGGAGACCTTGGCAAACTATAGATCTTTGGGGGCAGGGGGCAGGTTCATTGTGGCTTGACATTTACCTCTGAGGTTGCATCTCCTTGTAGAATGAACAGTTACCATTTTAATTGCCATGGCACAATGCTGTGGAATCCTGGAGGCATCAACATTGGCAGAGAAGTCTGAAAACTTTCATGAATGCCATAGCATTAAGCCATGGCAATTGAAATGGTGTCAAACTGTGTTAACTGTACCATATAAAAGCGCCCCAGAGCCACTCAGGGGCAGAAACAATGGCTGTCAATCACTTCCTAAGTAAGCAGTAATGGGACATTGCCTCCTCTTTTTTTATGGAAGTACTTAAACAACAGTGAATACAAGAAATCTTATGCAACCAGAGCAGATGCTGTGGATGATTCATACTTCCAATTAGGAGGAAGTACTTTCTTGGTCTTGTAGTAATGAGCCAGCCTGTGGATTCTAAGAAACTGGTCAATCTCTAAGCTATGCTGATACAGAGATTATTTCAGGGCCATCTCTTCCTCAGGAAGGGAGTGGTAAGGATCCCACCAGGAACTCATAGTGGGTTGTCATCCAAGAACATTAATAACATAATAAAGCCATAAGCCTGCAAAGTGGCATGGCATTCCTTTCTCATTCAGTAGCAAAAAATTGCTAAATCCCATTTTAATTCTAGGCTGCATTATGCAAAAAAGCAGCAATTTTTGAGCACTCAAATCCGTCTACATGTGGAGCAACAGTGTCTGCATGCAATGATTTCTGCATAAAAAATGCTTCTCCTATTGCAGAAGTTTGGACACTGAAATAATGGGGTGAGGGGATTTCATGGTGCATAGGAAACAACAGTGCAATTTGACACCAGTTAAACTGTCACGGCTCAGTGCTATGGAATTCTAAAAGTTGTAGTTTGATGAGAAACCAGCACTCTGGCAAAGAACGCTGAAGACCTTCAAAAACAGGCATGGGTAAACTTTGTCCCTCCAGGTGTTTTGGACTTCAACTCCCACAATTCCGAACAGTCGGTAAGCTGTTAAGAATTGTGGGAGTTGGGGTCCAAACAACATGGGGAGGGGGGAGTTTGCCCATACCTGTTCTGAAACTACAACTCCCAGAATTCCATAGCATTAAGCCATGGCAGTTAAAGTAGTATTAAACTGCATTCCCTCTATAGTACAGCTGCACCCTGAAACAGTGTCTTCAATGTTGACCTGGAGCAAAATAAAATCAAAAACACCCACCAGTGTGACCTTCCCCTTTAAAAATAAATTGTAGAGCATTTAAAAATAGGGTTGTTGTAGGTTCTTTCGGGCTATATGGTCTAGAGGCATTCTCTCCTGACATTTCGCCTGCATCTATGGCAAGCATCCTCAAAGGTAGTGAGGTCTGTTGGAACTAGGAAAAAGGGTTTATATCTGTGGAATGACCAGGGTGGGACAAAGGACTCTTGTCTGCTGGAGCTAGGTGTGAGTGTTTCAACTGACCACCTTGATTAGCATATAATGGCCTTACAGTGCCTGGAGCAAACTTTTGTTGAGAGGTGATTAGATGTCCTTGTTTGTTTCTTCTCTGTTGTTGTGAAAAAACCTACAACAACCCAGTGATTCTGGCCATGAAAGTCTTCGACAATACATTTAAAAATAAATTGTTACTGGATGTCCATTCATTCATTTAAAAGATTCATGAGAGAAACCTCTCAGGTACCACATATGCAATCCTGACATTCAATTTGTTTAGTAAAGGACCAAGTGGATAAAAAGCTACAAATACATTAATTGAATTGTTTATGTGTGTGTGTGCCTTTAAGTCTTTCCAACTTATGGTGACTCTATCATGGTTTTTTTCTTGGCAAGACTTAGAACAGGGGGTATCGAACTCATTTTCACTGAAGACCACATCAGTCTTATGGTTGCTTTCAAAGGGCTGTTGAGTCAATGGATGGAGAAGCTGTGGGTACAGAGGGCCAATCATATTATTTTTATGTAGTGATTGCTGCTCTTCAGTTTTTACCCATCTTGTGTCCCTAGATGTTATTGTCGAAGGCTTTCATGGCCGGAATCACTCAGTTCTTGTGGGTTTTTTCGGGCTATATGGCCATGTTCTAGAGGCATTTCTCCTGACGTTTCGCCTGCATCTATGGCAAGCATCCTCAGAGGTAGAGGTGGAATCTTTTCACTTTGATTATCCACAATGTGGACTGTGGATCATGGGAATTGCAACCCAATAGCCCTTGTGGTTCTGAGGTTGGGGAAAGTTTCAAAGAAATTTTAAAGTCAGACATCATGTCCCCAAGTCTTGTATCTAAATCCAAACCCTACTATTCAGACTAAACAGAACTAAAGACAGCCTTCCAGATATTCCTATATCACAACTCCCATCAGCTATAGTTAAGATGTGAAATGATTAGGGATACAGGAGTTGTAGTCCAGCATCCAGAGAGTCACATGGAAAGCCGGATTCGGTCCACAAAACTTGAGTTTGACCCATGTGCCTATGCCTTCCACTGAGGCTATAAGACTATCCACTTCATCACACTAGAGAAAACATCCACTTAAAATCTGGTTTCTGCCTCCTGCAGAATTCTGGGGTTTGTAGTTTAGTGAGGCTGCTAAAGGCACCTACCTAAACTACGAAGCCCAGAATTCTGCAGGAGGCAGGAACTGGATTTTAAGTGGATTTTTTCTCTAGTGCAGTGATTCTCAACCTGTGGGTCCTCAGATGTTTTGGCCTTCAATCCCCAGAAAGCCTAACAGCTGGTAAGCTGGCAGGGATTTCTGGGAGCTGTAGGCTAAAACACCCGGGAACCCACAGGTTGAGAACCACTATTCTAATGTGTTGAGCCTATATAACTAACCCAAGGTCTCCACAGTTTTAGGGGAACCCATTTTTCTTTTCAGCTATATAACTAGCCCAAGGTTGTCATTATGGCTGAGTAGGGATTTGAACTCTGGTACTTACTCCAGTGCTCAAACTGCTATGCTGTATTGGCTCTACAACACGTAGGAGCTTTCTGTGGAAGTCTGTGATTTGTAATCTGGCAAAGAATTAGAGCTCTCTGCTCGAGAATGGTACATGGTGCCAGCATGGTGTAATGGCTTTGAATGTTGGACTACAACTCTGGACAACAGGGTTCGAATTCCTACTTAGCCATGGAAATTTACCTTGGACAAGTCACACTCTCTCAGCCTCTGATGAAAGCAAAGGTTAACCACCTCTGAACAAACCTGCCAAGAAAGAAAAGCTATGATAGCTTTGCCTCAGAAACAATTTAAAGATATGGATAACATAAACAGTGGGGAAAACTCCAGGGGTGCTTTACTATTTACAATTACAATTACAGGCGGATGAGGAAGAAGAGACAACTTGAAGGCACATGATAATAAGAGCAAAGTGCTAATCCCAGGATTTTGCAAAATGCCAGTTCACACCTGAGACAAAAGTGTTGCTCCTTAAAATGTATTTGTATCTGCAAACCTCAGATAAAGAAGGAACATGAACTGCATCCCCTTTAACAAGAGTAGGGGTGCATCTACATTGTAGTACTAATGCAGTTTAACATCACTTTAACTGCTATGGCTTAATGTTATGGAATCATAGGGGCTGTAGTTTTTCTTCGGTCTTTTGTCTTTGTCCCAAGAGTACTGATGCCCCATTACACTGCAAATCCCAGAATTCCATAGCAGATAAAGTGGTGTCAAACTGCATGTATTTGATTTTGTAGATGTACCCAAATTCAGACACCTGGATGAGGTTTACTGTAGCTTCTTCTCACCTGGTTCCTTTCCAAGTGTTAACCCTACACCTGGAGTAAATCACCCTTTGCCCATTGAGTTACTCTATCTCCCACCAGTCCTGAACCAGGGCATTGGGCTACCTAACCTGCAAAGGTAGGTAGGTCTATAAAGTCAGCTTCCTCCCTTCTTCTGGGAAGGTAAGTTTTGACGGGGCTTCATTGGGTGTGGGTTGGAGGGAGGGGGCTCCAACAGAAAGAAGAAGAAGGGGCACCTTGGTTTTGACAGAGCTTAACTATTTTGCTATCTAAGTTTGGTACTTCTGGGGTGAGGTGGCACCCAAAGGAGCCCAGCAGTGTGCCAGTAGTTGGGGATATTTTGCCATTTCTTCTGCCCTTGTGTCAGAAGAAGACAGAAGTTCATCAGGTAGGTCATTTATTTATCATATCAGAAGCAAACCAAGGGTACAGTTGCAATGGATTTAAAAGCACAAAAATTTCAAAACTTGGCATTATATTAAAAGTCCTTTGACCAGTAGCTGGTCACTTGGAGTGCCTTGGTGTTGCTATAAGGAGGTTGTCCACTGTGCATGTGGCAGGGCTCAAAATGCATTGTAATAGATGGTCTTTGGTTTGCTCTTCTCCACACTTGCGTGTCGTGGACTCCACTTTGTGGCCCCATTTCTTACAGTTGGCTCTGTATCTCGTGGTGCCAGAGCGCAGTCTGTTCAGTGTCTTCCAAGTTGCCCAGTCTTATTTGTGTGCCCAGGGGGTAGTTTCTCATTTGGTATCAGCCATGGCTTGAGATTCTGGGTTTTTGCCTGCTACTTTTGGACTCTTGTTTGCTGAGGTGTTCCTGCACGCAAAAGTATGATAACTGAGACTCAGTGCTGGTTGCACGGTGCAGGTCAGAATTAGAGAAGCAATGACATAACATATTTGAATGTGTTTGCATACGATATCTGGATAGCCTTAAGCACTATGCTTGGCTGCTTCCCCGCCTTTTGCCCCCCCCCCTCCTTTTCTGGCAATGACTCTGCCTAACATGCGTCTCTCACACATTGTGCTGTCTCAGCCATCGGTCCCAGATATCATACTTTCGCCTTCCTGCAAGTATCTGTAGATCTTAGAAAACTATTTCTTGATTTAAGGTGTTGGCATGTAGGTAGATTCAAAAGGTTGCAAGTTCAAATCCCAGGAGCGGCATGAACTTCTGCTGTCAGCCCCAGCTTCTGCCAACCTAGCAGTTCAAAAACATGCATATGTGAGTAGATCAGGTCTGGTGGGAAGATAACGGTGCTCCATGCAGTCATGCCGGCCACATGATGCCAGCTCTTTGGCTTAGAAATGGAGATGAGCACCACACCCCAGAGTCGGACACGACTGGACTTACTTTCAGGGGAAAACCTTTACTTTTACCTAATATTAATACTAATAATATGTTTGGTTGATTTGCCTGAGCTAAAAAACAGTTAATTAAACAAAGCTAAGTAAAAGATGAAAAGGGTCAACTTCATTTTAAAAAAGGAGAGAATTGGGTTAAGACTTTTTAACTACTGAAAAAGAATTATTATTATCACTATTCTTATTCTATTTATTTATATCCTGATTTTTCTCTTTATACAGAGACTCAAAGCAGCTCACAACTAAAAGCATTTAAGTACAACTTAAAAAATATAATTATTAAAACAGTATTAAACAACATTCATATTAAAACAACCCAGGTTCAAACCAGAAAAGCATATAAAACCACATCACAAAAGCATAGCAGCCCTTGATGGTCTTAGCAGCAACCTAATTCTGGAATTGTTACAGTCCCAAGCTAGTTGTGTGCCTTAAAGCAGTTATCTTGAGAGCCAATAAGATATCATTGGAGACTAAGGTGTATCTCCACTTCAGAATGAATGCAGCTTGATACCTCTTGAAATTGCCATGGCACAATGCTAAGTAATCATTGGAGTTGTAGTTTTACAAGGTCATGAACCTCTCCAAACTGCAACTGCCAGGGTTCCACAGCACTGAGCCAGAGATGCATCTACTGAAGAATGGAGTTTGACATCACTTTCACTGTCATGGCTCAATGCTATGAATCCTGGGACTTATACTTGATGAGGCACCAATCCTCTTTGGCTTAGAAGGCTGAAGACCTGTCAGACTATGATGCTCAGGGTTCCATAGCATTGAGCCATGGCAGTGAAAGTGATGCTAAACTGTATTCTACAGTGTAGATGCACCCTACAGCTCTCTGGAAGCTTGGGAGCAATTTGTACCTTTTTCTGGAGGGAATGCCAACCCTTGTGTTGCAGAGCCAAGACCCAAGTAGCTTAGTAAGTGTTCAAAATCTTATCATTACAGGACTTGTCTTGTATTTTTCTTTTGCTTGTGACTTTGGGAGCATCATGCCCAAGAAAAAGAGTGCCACCTCACTGAGGAGGATGTGCTTGGAGAAAATGGCTCGAAACATGAGGTACATCTGGGCTGGAGATTACAGGATCAACCGCTTGGGTAAGTACTGCTGTTGTTGCTGGTCTTTGGTGTAGAAGCTGACAGCTGCAGAATGAATGAACAATTTCTCTTATCTGTCTCCTTAAGTGTAGATGGGAGAATTTATAATGACTTTGGGTTTTACTGATGGGTCTATGGACCATAATAAAATTATTGTTGTTGTTATTGTCACTGTAAAATTAATGCAGTTTGATATCATTTTACCTGTTATGAGTGCCGGTGCCCCACCAAACTATATTATTATTATTTCAGTTACTTTTACCCCGCCCTTCTCACCCCCAAGGGGGGACTCAGGGCGGCTTACAAAGGAAGGCACAATTCGATGCCTATATCAAATATACATACATACATAACAGCACTTAAACAGTTAACAAATTAAAATCATCAGTACATAACAATACACTAACACAATAGTAAACTAATCCTATGCTCAGCACTCAGAGTTCCGTAAATCCATTCCGTTTCGTCAATTCCTGCTCATCATCAAGGTCTTTCTTTAGCTGCCAGAATGTCCTAATGCCCAGTCCCACATTCAGGTCTTCATTTTTTTTCTAAAAGAAAAAAGGGAATTCGCCTATCTAATCTCCTCGGGAAGTGAGTTCCACAGATGAGGGGCCACCACCGAGAAGGCCCTGCTCCTCGTCCCCGCCAACCTCACTTGTGATAGAGGCGGGGTCGAGAGCAGGGCCTCCTCAGAAGATCTTAAACTCCGAGGTGGGACGTAGAGGGGGATCCGTTCGGACAGATACACTGGGCCGGAACCGTATAGGGTCAAAACCAGCACTTTGAATTGTGCTCGTGTAGGTCAAAACCAGCACTTTGAATTGTGCTCGGAATTGGATCGGCAGCCAGTGGAGCTGATACAGCAGGGGGGTGGTATGTTCCCTGTATGCCGCTCCAGTGAGCATGGAACCATGGCAGTCAAAGTGGTGTCAAACTGCATTCATTCTGCAGTACAAACGTACCGTTTGATAGGTGGATAGTTCTTTACTTTCAGCTTGTTTCCAATATTATAGGACCCCAAGGAGAACCTAACATATATTGACTTGCCTAAAGTCACCCAGTGGGTTTCCATGCCTAAGCGATGATTCGAATCCTAGTCTCCAAAGTCGTAGTTCAATGCTCAATGATCTAATTAGTACAACAGGGTGGCTTTCTGGACAGTTTGGTACAAACTATGGATTTTCAGCCTTCACATCTGTGAACATGAGCAGAAGGCCTTCCTTAAAGGAAACGTTCTGTTTAGGTAGATCTATTAACTCCTTACCTTCTATATCAAGGTATTTCAGATAGAAACCATAAAAATCTGTCTCTGCCAAAGAATGATCTATTCTAGATCAAGAATAAGCAGTGACTTGTTTTGTCAAGATCCTTGCGGGACAGATGAGGTACGAAATTATTAGACAATATTCTGTAACAAATTGGGCTCTTTCCAATTGGCTCTGATTTCCTATTGTTATTGTTGTTGTTGTTATTATTAATATGTTTATGTAGCACCATCAAATGTATATGATGCTTTAGTGCAGAACCAAAATAACTGAGTGCTGCCAGAGGTGTGCAGTGTACAGAATATGTGTATCCACATTCACCAGAGACTGAAGGAGGAATAATTGCCAACTACATGCAATCCCCAAGTTACAAACATCTGAATTACAAATGACTCATAGTTACAATAACAGGAAGTGAGATAAATCTACTCCTTGGAAGGGATATTCACTCCTGAAAGAGTTATAATGGGGAAAAGGGGTCTCCACTGAAGCTTTATCATCAATCCTTGTTTCCACAAGTAACCAAGTTTTTAAAAATCTATGATCACAGAGATGGAAAGTAAGATGAAGTCATCTCAACAGGTGCACAGATGGCAAAACAAACACCATGGGGTGTTAACTCTTCATGATGCTATCCAAAGTTTTTGTGTTTGTGTGTATATATTTTTGGCTGGAATTACAATTTAAAATGTACCTGTTTTGACTTGCATACAGAGCCAATTTAAGAACAAACCTACATAACCTATATTGTGCATAACATAGCGACTACCTATGTATACAGTCAGTCCTTCACATGATCCCCCATAAAATTTAAAAACTGATTTATTTATTTTTTACCCGAGATAACAATTTAAGAATCTAGGTTCTTGTGGGTTTTTTCGGGCTATAGAGCCATGTTCTAGAGGCATTTCTCCTGACGTTTCGCCTGCATCTATGGCAAGCATCCTCAGAGGTAGTGAGGTCAGAGGCAAGCATCCTCAGAGGTAGTGACCTCACTACCTCTGAGGATGCTTGCCATAGATGCAGGCGAAACGTCAGGAGAAATGCCTCTAGAACATGGCTCTATAGCCCGAAAAAACCCACAAGAACCTAGTGATTCCAGCCATGAAAGCCTTCGACAATAAATTTAAGAATCTCTAGATCAGTACTCAACCTGTGAGTCCACAGGTGTTTTGGCCTACAACTCCTAGAAATCCCAGCCAGTTTACCAGCTGTTAGGATTTCTGGGAGTTGAAGGCCAAAACATCTAGGGACCCTCGGGCTGAGAACCTCTGCTCTAGATCCTCAGACATGACTCTATGATCAACTTCTTCAAGGAATCTTCTAGAGCAGGCATGGGCAAACTTTGGTCCTCCAAGTGTTTTGGACTTCAATTTCCACAATTGAAGTCCAAAACTTACCCATACTTGGTCCACAAGATTACTTCTAAAGTTGCACTTTCTCAGCAAAGAGAAATAAAGGCTTGAAGGACCGGGGAATTCAGATGTGTAGGACTTTGAAATACCGGAGCACAACATTTAAGGCCATGCCGAGTGGCCAATCTGGGTATTTTCTGTCCACCCTGAATTTTCTTGCCCAAATTAACACCTGGACATGTTCTCTCTACTAGCTGGCTCCTTTGTCAAAGAATTACTTCAGATAATGTGTGAGGAAGATCTCCTGACCTCAGCTGTGCTGCACTCCCTCTTCTTGCCCCAGCTGTCTGAACTGGACTTAAGCCTTTGCCCAGAGTTGATCACTGAGTCCAGTATCCAGATTATCACAGTGTGTTGCAAGGTAAGTTGGGTATGGGAATTGCAGAAGTTGAACTGAAGAGGGATTTCTCAAGAGTTTATTATACTACAATAAAGATGCCTGCTGTAGGTTCTCCAGTGTGATTCTGTGGTCAACTTCCATCATAAGGTTTATTTCCACCTAAAGAAACTGGCCACCTACTGACATTTAGTATAATGCCAAGTTTTTAACTTTGTGTTTTAATAAATACATTTAAACTGTACCCTCAGTTTGCTTCTGACACAATAAATAAATACCTAAAGAAACACGTTTTTTGTGCAAATTGAGAGACTGTCAGAGGTTGAACATGAAATTGTACCAAAGGATCTAGAGAGATGTGTTCTCAGATTCCCCCCCCCCCCCCCTGTTTTCATGGGGGTCCTGCACTCCTATCATGGATGAATGACTATACTTCAAATTAGCTTTTCAAAGAGTGTTAATCCTTTTGGGAAAAGTATGGAAACAAAATGGTTAGTAATTCACTTTCATTTCACGGAAGTAGTAGACAAAGTGTTCCTCGATCTCATTTTTGTTGATTTCCTGTGTTCCCTTGTGATGCCAAAAACAAACCAGGCAAGTAGTTGTAGGTTATAGACTTCCTAACTATTGAAAAAGCACAGCTGGGGCAAAGTAATGGAGCAGAAAAGAAGAGAGACTGAGAAAAGGGGATACTTTATATAACAAAAGGCCCCAAGGAAGTGACCAGGGTCACATGGCCTACCTGAAAGGTATTTATAACCATGCATTTTAAGGGATAGGAAGAGCAAATAAGTGGGTTTGTGAGATAAACAGAAAGATTTGACAATCAAGAAATCCTGTTCTATCTAGAACACCTGTTGCTCTAACACAGTGGTCCATAGACCACCAGTGGTCCCCAAGAACTAAAATATGGTTCACAGACTCACTGTTACTACACCATTGCAATGGGAGCAACTGGACTCATGAAACCCTCTTGTGGTGCTGAAGATGTCTGGATGGAAGAGGATGACTACCCATGAAAGGCATGACAACAAGCCTCCTGGCTTCTGCTTCTCCTCCTCTCTCCCCCTGAAGTGGGGGGGTGGGGGGGAGACAGACCTTGGTGTCTTTGTTTATAGGCCTGTTCCTGGGATTGTTTGGGGTGCTGATTGTTTGGGGTGCAGAAAATTGCATTAGATAGACCACATCAGCTCTAGATTATTAAATATGGCTTCCTGTGGCAAGATGGTGACTACTGGTTGGCATATGTTCTGTATCAGAAACTAGAGCTGATGTGGTCTATCCAATGCAGTTTTCTGAATCAGTGCCCCAAATATACAAACTGAATCAAGTTGACCAAAAATGATTCATAATCCTTTTGTTATTGATGTTGGAGAGTGATTCCTGGTCAAAGTGGTCCCTCATCAAGTGGTTCCCTGGTCAAATGGCCCCTGGTTTAAAAAAAAAAAGGAGGAGGAGGAGGATGGGAACCGCTGCTGTAACACCAAGAGAAGGGGAGGGGGAGGGAATGCTAGATTTTTTTTTTTAACAGAAGGTACATAGATGTTATTTTCCCAGGCTGGAGGGGTTGTGATGTTGGATGACATCTTTTTGATCATACATCATCAGCCTATAAATCCAAAAAAGGTGGCTTGCATTAATTCACTGATGCTCTTTCTGTTCCTTGTCCTAGAATTTGTCTTCGCTGAATCTCAGTGGCTGTACTGAGATCTCTGCTGTTGCTTTACTTGACCTGGTGAAAAGTTTGCCACATCTCACAAAACTAGACCTCTCAAAGACTCAGTGCAATACAGAAGTATTATCAGCTGTGGGCTCCTGCTGTTTGGGGCTTCATGAGCTTGACATCTCTCTGTGTGAGGAGGTGACCCCGGAGTCACTGCTTCATCTTGTCTGTGATCCTGTCACTGGTGCTCTCTATTGTCAAGAACTGCAGACCCTTCAGCTTTGTATCCTAAAGCCCACCACTAATGAACATGATTTGGTTTGGGTCTTGGTCTTTGTGCTGCTTGCATTGCCCAGCCTGAAGTACCTGATTCACGATTCAGTTGTAGATGCTGTGTGTCTGATCTACTACCAGCACCTGAGCAGTGCCCGCATATTCCCTGGGTTTCCTTCTCTGGCAGAGCTGGCAAGATTCAGGGTACCTGACTGTATGAATGAGGGTGGTCCTAGCCTCTCACTAACACTCAAGGAAATCTTTGCACTGGATGAGTATTCCTGGCCTATGGCTTGTGCTGTGTGCCCCCACTTGGAAGAAGTGTCATTGTTCCTAAGAGACAGTCCTGATTTGGGTCAAAGTTTCATGTCATGGGGCTCTCTTGTTCATCTCACTATCAACTGCAAGGAAAGGAGGGACTTGAAGGAGCTTTGGCCTGTGACAAGAAATCTTGGGGGGCAGCTTCGTATTCTTGCTGTTGAAGGATTCTCCTTGGATGATGAACTGTCTTTTTACACTCTACTGAAGGATTGCCAGAAACTTAAACATCTGAGAGTTACTTTTTTTCCCCCAGCGCAAGGTAGTGATATCCGGCTGAAAATTACTGATGCCATCAACTTCAGCCTCCCTCCCCTAAAATTTCCTCGGCTTTCCAGCTTTTACCTGATGCAGGCCAATGTGGAGGATCCTTTGCCTGCACAACATGACTTGATTTTGAAAACTAGCCTTACACATCTTCTTAAATATTCCCCATACCTTCAAAGTTTGGATCTAGTCTGCTTAACCATCTCTTTGGATGAGGTATTTCAAATGGTATTGACAACCCCTGATGGTTCCCTCCTACAACTCCAAGAGCTTTCCTTGATACAAGATGACATATCCATGGACACTATTGACCTCCTGCTGTCCTCCAAGAATCAGCTGAATTGTCTCAAGATAGATTCCTGCTCAAAAATCTGTGAGACAGATTTTGAGAAGATCCTCCAGAAAGTAGTCAAGGAAAACCTTGATCTGAATGTTGTGTGGGAATGAAAATCCCTCTTTCACCCTGTGGTGGCAGGTCCACCTCTGAGAATCCCCTGCTTTCCTGGCATGTCCAGGTCTTCTCTTATATTCCTATCCCAGCATTCCTAATGTCTTGAAAACTTAAGTCTGATTTTTTAAATGGTCTTCCTAGAAGAAGCTTTTCAGAAGGGTCTGGCATCTCCTGGAATTGCCCTAATGCAGTTTGAGAACCTCTTCTTTGTTTGAAACTGCAGTTGTTTCCTGTTGTCCACAAAGAACCATTTAAAATATTTCAAGTTGGACATTTACCTAGATATCTCAGAGACGGATTACATGGAGATCCTCCAAAGAGTAAGCAAGGAAGCCTTTTGTTTTTATGTCCTTTGAGCAAAAACTCTCCCCTCCAGCTGGCAGTGGCAGGTCCACTTCTGCTGTGACCAAAATAATGTTTCTTGTTTTATTTTTTAAATAAAGTTGAGTTTACATAATACATGTGTTGTCTGAAGTGTATTGAGATAAGAGTGCAGAAAGGTTGGTTTCTTAATGGGGTCCATACTGTTGTTGTTCATTTGTTCAGTCGTCTCCGACTCTTCGTGACCTCATGGACCAGCCCACGGCAGAGTTCCCTGTCGACTGTCACCACCCCCAGCTCCTTCAAGGTCAGTCCAGTCACTTCAAAGATGCCATCCATCCATCTTGCCCTTGGTTGGCCCCTCTTCCTTTTACCTTTCACTTTCCCCAGCATAATTGTCTTCTCTAGGCTTTCCTGTCTCCTCATGATGTGGCCAAAGTACTTCAACTTCGTCTCTACTATCCTTCCCTCCAATGAGCAGTCAGGCTTTATTTTCTGGAGGATGGACTGGTTGGTCCAGCTCTCACATCCGTAGGTTACTACAGGGGATACCATGGCTTTGACTATGCGGATCTTTGTTGCCAGTGTGATGTCTCTACTCTTTACTATTTTATCAAGATTGGACATTGCTCTCCTCCCAAGAAGTAAGCATCTTCTGATTTCCTGGCCACAGTCTGCATCTGCAGTAATCTTTGCACCTAGAAATACAAAGGGGTCCATATTCACTGAAGATTATTATGGTTAAGTCACACACTCTCAGCCTCAGGGTATTGTCACAAACCCAGACCTGGAAAACAACTACTGGAGCTCCTATACATCATTACTGTTGTGGATATTATTTGTCTTGTGCTATATATGCAGCTAGTTTACATTTTCCCCATCTGTTACTCTAAGGATACCAAATGTTGCCAAATACTTTCAGGATCTCTTATGTTTGTCATAAATCAGGCAAGTAAGACAAAGCATGTACCAACAAATGAGAAGGAAGGCCCCTCCTACACAGCTGTATAAAATACACATTATCTGCTGGCAGTGTAGACTTAGGATCTCTTCACACAGGATGAAAAAGCCCCATGTTGCTGCTTTTATGCATGGCTTGGACAGGACCTGCCATGCGCCATCATATGATGCATGGCAGACCCTACTCACATTCCTCCCAAAGTGGAATGCAATTGAGTAGTTGTAGGTTTTTCGGGCTATATGGCCATGTTCTAGAAGCATTCTCTCCTGATGTTTCACCTGTATCTATGGCAAGCATCCTCAGAGGTTGTGAGGTGGAATTGCTGAAAGGTGCTTCCTGCACCACTATGAGAAGGAAAGTGTTGTTTTCTCTCCCGTTTTGTTTGATGGCAGAAAGTGCGGCGGGGAGAAAAAATGGGTGTCAAACACCTCTGCCCCACCATGCAGGATGCCATGAGCCACCCCATGCTCTTTTCCTTTTGCCAGTGACTGTCAGCACAACTGCATGGCACAAAAGGGCCATACAAAAGGTAAAGGTTTGCCCTCGACATTATGTCTAGTCATGTCCAACTCTTGTCCGGGGGGGGGGGGGGGGTGTTCATTTTTAAGCCGAAGAGCCAGCATTGTGCATAGACGACTCCAAGGTCATGTGAGTAGCATGATTGCATGGAGCGCTGTTACCCTCCCGCTGGAGCAATACCTATTGATTTACTCACCTGAGACTCCAGAAGGGAGAGGAGGGTTAAACACAGCCTTAGGATAAGACTGAAAGGGGGAGGGATCATCTCCCTCCCTGGTTAGAGCATCTCTTCCCAGCTGTCTCCAAGAGTCAGGCACTCCCTATAAATAGAGGAGGTGAGGGAGGGCAGGAAGGCTGCTTCATCCCAGGTTGGAGGCTCCAGGCGATACTGTGCAGGTGTGTGAAAGGCCAGCCGGAGCCTATAAAAAGAGCTGAGAGAAGATACCCTCAAGTGAGTGCTCTGGAAAGTTTGCATGCTCTTCTCACCTTGGAGCAAGGCAGACTCCCCAAAGGGATGACAAAAAGGGACAGGCTTGGGTTGGTTTATTTGTAGGGCAGCTGCATTGGGTGCGTATGTTTGGGGTTGCACAAACATTGATTTTTGGAGTTCCCAGATTTCCTAAATGGCAGCATGGCTTCCCAGATTCACCTTCCTACCTCTCTTGAGACCTCATTGGGAGGTGTTTAAACAGAGGCCATCTGTCAGAAGGATAATAATAATAATAATAATAATAATAATAATAATCCATGAGACCAGGCCCAAACAGCAAATTACAATGGAATAAAAACCAAAACATTAGCAACAATACAGTAAAATACATAAAATGTTAGCAGTGTCTTCTGAATTGGAGAACCAAGTTGGTCTTTGAGGTCTGTTTTAACTCTCCTATGAGACTAGAAGGTAAGCAGGTAGCTGACCCTCGAGGAAGATTAGGGTTGCTAGATTAAAGAATACAGATAAATGGGGCATTTTTAGACAAGGATAGCACACATGGTCTGGAAGCCAAACCCTATGAGAAGTGGCTTGGGGAGCTTGATATTTTTAGCCTGGAGAAGGCTAAGAGATGACATGATAGCCATGTTTAAATGTTTGAAAAGAAGCCATATTAAGGAGAGGGCAAGCTTGTTTTCTGCAGCTCCAAAGACTAGGATGTCTTCAAACCACAGAGAAAGAGATCCCACCTTGATATTAGGAAAGGCTTCCTGGATGTAAAAGCTTTTTGATAGTTGAATATGCTGAGTCTGGTGGAATCACCTGCTCTGGAGGTCTGAGAAAGGAGTCTGGATGTCCATCTCTTGGGAGTGCTTTGAATGTGTATTCCTGCATGGCAATGGGAAGTTGGACTGGATGTCCCTTGGAGTTCCTTCCAACTCTTGTTCTATGAAAAGTGGAGAGAGCTCCTGTCCCTAGCTACATTGAAGAGATAATGTCAACAGGTGTGGCTTGCCTTGCAAACACCCCTGATGATATTCCCTCTTCTACACAACCTTTAAAGATACAGGATCAAGATAGTGTTTTGCCTCTTCCCTTCTCCAGATACAGGAAAGCACCTGACACATGTCTTGGGGCAAACTCTTTGTTGTCCCCTAACACAGTGGTCATGCAGATATGTCTGAATCATGGGCAGGGAGTTTGTAGGATTCTTCAGATGTTGTCCTGCAGCTTTGCCATTCGTCACTATAATAAATGAAGTTGCTAGAAGTTACCAACATCTGGCTTAGATAGAAACTTACAGAATTAGCTGGGATGGAAATATGGACTTTGCTGATAAAGGAGAAACTTTAAGAAAGTTTGTGACCTGTTCATTACCTTCCCACAACGGTGTCAGGGGCATTTGTCAATCATAAGATTCATGAGTGTTGCCAAAAGTAGAAGTGTGAATGGATGATATCACTAAATGGAATAGCAGCAAGAAATGCGTAGATCTATGTATTGTCAAAGGCTTTCATGGCTGGAATCACTGGGTTGTTGTAGGTTTTTCGGGCCATGTTCTAGAAGCATTCTCTTCTGATGTTTCACCTGCATCTATGGCAAGCATCCTCAGAGGTTGTGAGGTCTCTCTAGAACAGGGGTCCACAAACTTTTTAAACAGAGGGCCAGGTCACAGTCCCTCAAACTGTTGGAGGGCTGGATTATAATTTGAAAAAAAAAATGAATGAATTCCTCTGCACACTGCACATATCTTATTTGTAGTGCAAAAATACTTAAAAACAATACAATAATTAAAATCAAGATCAAATTTAATAAATATAATCTTAGTAATAAATATAATCTTGGGAAGTGTGGGCCTGCTTTTGGCTGATGAGATAGGATTGTTGTTGTTGTTGCTGCTGTGTGCTTTCAAGTTGTTTCAGACTTAGGTTGACCCTGAGCGAGGGCTGGGTAAATGACCTTGGAGGGCCGTATTTGGCCCCCGGGCCATAGTTTGAGGAACCCTGCTTTAGAACATGGTCATATAGCCCGAAAAACCTACAACAACCCAATATGTAGATCTGTTGTTTTTTTAAAAAGTGTACGGGTTTGTTGTTGTTGTTGTTGTTGTTGTTTTTAATAGTCATTTTCATTATAGTATTGTAGTAATGCATAGAGTACAGTATTATATATAAAAATTTGCTTGTGTGTTTATTTTGTTTTTGGAAGAAACCTATAGTATACCCAACACTTCTATGGGAGGATGAGAGCTTGTTCTGTGGAATGCAGGTTTCAAGAGGATTTGCACCAAGCAGGGAACAGCTGGGAATCAGGACCAAACTTTCCTCTAAAGCACAAATTTATGGTTCTCCAGATATTTTGGGGTGCATTTACTGGTGAACAATGCAGTATGACACTATTTTAACTGCCATGGCTCAATGCTATGGAACCTTGGGAATTGGAGTTTGGCGAAACACCATTACTCTTTGGCAGAGAAGGCTAAAAACCTTGTAATACCCAATTCTATGATGCCATAGCACTGAGCCATGGCATTTAAAGTTGTATCAAAGTACATTAATTAGGCAGTGTAGATGCACCCTTGGATTTCAACTCCTAGCAATCTTGCTGGGACATCTGGGAGTTGTGCTCCAAAACCACTGTTCTTGATTTTCCTACATTTCTTGAGAAGGCTTACAATCTCAACCTCTCCATCAGCTTGGCTTCTGTCCACTTTCCTACTTTTCTCCAAACCCTAATTCATTTGGCAGACGCTGCTAGCAAATCAGTCTGCCCTTAACCTTCTTCACTGCCATATAATCCAGATTATCAAATCAGATAATCTACATTATCTGCTTTGAATTAGATTGTATGAGTCTACACTGCCATGAATTCCGGTTCAAAGCAGATGATCTGGCAATGTAGAAGGGGCTCAAAGGGAGGGCCAAACAGATCCTTGAGGTGGGACTAAAGCTACCTGGGCCATCTTCTCAGCCCTTCTTCCTTGGCTTTCCAACTGAGAGCCAAACCATGTCTTCTTGCTTGGCCTTTGCCTGATGCTATATGGACAAACTCCTGACACATTCCCCTGGAAGAAGGCACAGGTTTCAAGGGCCTCAGTCAAACTCTTCTCTCCCGTCAGTGGCAAATGTAGGGACAAGTCCTTTGTGTTTCCAGCAACTCTCTCTAAATGTTTGGTTTGTGATTCCAGAAAATACCATGCCCCATAGGAGAATCATTCCCTTGTTGGAGGAACTATGCTTGGAGAATGTGGTTGCGAACATGGACAGCCTATGGGTTAAGGATTACGTGATGAGTACCAACCTGGCCATGAACCTTGACTATAACACCATCAGAGGACCCTTCAGCACGCTGGGTGAGAAGTCATACCATACTCATATCCTCTACTTTCCCCCCTTGCTTTACTCCCAACCACAGTTTTGTGCTTGGCTTTTCTTGGAACAACATCTTTGTACATAGGGGAAAAAAGACAGCAGAGAGGTCATAAACTGTATTTCCCTTGGGAGGGTGTTGCAAAGCCTATGAGCAGCTACTGCAAATATTCTCTCCCTTGTCTTGACCTGTCAAAAATTGCTCACCTTAACTAAATTATCATCCATTCCATAGATCCTTGGGCCCTATTTTTAGCATTCTGGTTTACCAAGCACAGAAGTTGAAGTACAACTATACTGTAAAATTAATGTAACTTGACAACACTTTAACTCCCATGGCTCAATGCTGTGGAGGCCCCACCTACACAGCCATATAAAATCCAGATTATCTGCTTTGAACCGGATTATATGACAGTATATACTTATATAAAGCAGTTCAAAGAAGATACTGTGGATTATCTGATTTGATAATATGGATTATATGACAGTGTAGAAGGGGCCAGAATCATGAGAGTCTTTATGTAAGCCATTTTGAATCTCTTTTGTAGAGAGAAAAAGCAGGTTATAAATAAACATCATAATGTTACAGAGAATTTTTGAATAAAATACACACTTCCAAATATGAGAATTCATAATGGAGAAAAAGCCCTCTGTCAATAATTATAAACATAGCAGCAACAACCACAATTGAAAAAAGTTTCTAAAGTACAGCGACGTGAACAAGAATTTATAACCTTATATATTTACATAAAAACTCTGTTGATTGACGATGATGATGATGTTGTATCCCAGAGCAAGAACTCCTCTGACCTTAGACACCACACCAGATGTGTATAATCAGCAAGCTGTTTATGGAAGAATATATGAAATCAAAGCAATAAAAATGATGCAAACAGTATAGTCCAAGACAGTATCTTCAAAAGGTAACAAGTAGTCCATGAACTTCGAGGTACAAAGATAAAAACACAAGAACCAAGATTGCAAAATCCAAAAGGACAAGACAGCATAGAGAACCAATACCCAGAACAGGAACTTGGCAATACTGGAAACATGAAACTAGAAATCCACTTGGAAAGAAGATTGTCATGAAAATTCAACGTTGACCATCCTTTCCTCAGACCTCACAACCTCTAAGGATACCTGTTACAGGTGTAGGTAAAACATCAGGAGAGAATGCTTCTAGAACATGGCCATATAGCCAGAAAAACCTACAACAACGCAGTTATTCCAGCCATGAAAGCCTTCCACAATACTGTCCTCATCTCTTATAAGCCTTCCCTGTCTAATGCAATGAAAATAATGCATTCCGCATGCCTTTACAACCAGATAAGGATTTCTTCTCCCCTTTTTTCCTTGTAGATAGACTAACCTTCGGCCAACCTGGGAACTTTCCCTTGGTTTCCAAAAGTCTTGTTTTCTATCTTCAAACTCATTAAATTCTGCACCTGACAAATCATCCTCAGAGAAAGACTGCTGTGGGCCTCTCTCAGGACCTTGAGCATCTACAGGAAAAACACTCTGTTCAAGAGAAATCTTGGGCTTCTCAGAACCAGGCCTTTCAGCCAGGACAGAAAAACCATCATTCCCATTGCCATCAAACACAGGCCCAGAAAACTAATCATCCCAATTGATATCAGACACAATCACAGGTTGAACTACAACAGATAAACAGCATTACATCGTTGATTAATCAAGAAATGGAACATAGAAGTAAGTGTGAATATTTGTATGTAATGACAACTTTTTTTCCCTTTAGCTGGTTTGTACCAAGCAGAAGTCTTATTTTCCAAACTGTTGTTGGTCAATAAGAAAGGAATGTCTTATCGGAAAATGGTTCTACACTGCCAGACTCATTTAATCCAGTCCAAAGCAGATAATTTGGATTCAGAAACTGGATCATGTGGCAGTGTAAATGGGGCCAGTGTCTTCCAGGCTTCATGGCACCAGTAACTGCCTTTGGCAGATTGAGAAAACTGCTTTTCCTTCTGTGTTTGTTTTTCAAAATGGTAACTTCACCCTCCTTTTATCAAATTGATGTATAAAATCACAGGTCTGTCAATAATTACAAAACATAACAACAACAGCCATGTATTGTCAAAGGCTTTCATGGCCAGAATCACTGGGTTGTTGTAGGTTTTTTCAGGCTATATGGCCATGTTCTAGAGGCATTCTCTCCTGATGTTTCACCTGCATCTATGGCAAGCATCCTCAGAGGTAGTGAGGTCTGTTGGAACTTGGAAAATTGGGTTGATACGTATATCTGTAGAATGCCCAAGGTGGGACAAAGAACTCTTTTCTAGATGTCCTAGTCATCCACAAACCAGACCAACAATTGGGCCACACGGTTTACAGAAAACCCCCCCACACAGATAGATATCTACATAAAAACTCCAACCATCACCCAAGTCAAAAAAGAAGCACCATTAAAGCCTTGGTAGACCGTGCAAAAAGAATCTGTGAACCCCACCTCCTCCAAGATGAACTGAACCACCTAAACTGGGCTCTACAGGCCAATGGAGACTCCACCTCAGACATCAGAAGAGCTGCAAGACCAAGAACAAGCCACGAGAGTCAAGATGAAGATCCACCCAGAGAAAAAGTGTTCTTGCCATACATCAAGGGAACCACTGACCGCACAGGGTAGCTGATGAGAAAACACAACATACAAACTATCTACAGACCCACCAAGAAAATCCAACAAATGCTACGTTCAGCAAAGGACAAGAGGGATCCTCTCACTACTGCAGGAGTTTATCATATACCATGCAGTTGTGGACAAGTCTACATAGGGACCACCAAACGCAGCACCCAAACACAAACCAAGGAACATGAAAGGCACTGCAGACTACTTCAACCAGAGAAGTTAACTAGAGCAGAGCACCTGATGAACCAACCTGGACACAGCATATTATTTGAGAACACAGAAATGCTGGACCACACCAACAACCACCATGTCAGACTACACAGAGAAGCCATTGAAATCCATAAGCATGTGGACAGTTTCAACAGAAAGGAGAAAACTATGAAAATGAACAATATCTGGCTCCCAGTATTAAAAAAAAACCTCTAAAATTCCAACAGCAAAACAACAGAAAGGAAACAATCAGGGACAACAAAAGATTCCCCCAGGCACTAACAAGCCACACCAAAAACTGCCAGACCATCAAATGCTAATCAAGGTGGTCAGTTGAAACATTCATACCTAGCTCTAGCAGACAAAAGTTCTTTGTCCCACCCTGGTCATTCCACAGATCTATAAACCCAATTTTCTTAGTTCCAACAGACCTCACTACCTCTGAGGATGCTTGCCATAGATGCAGCACAAAATGTCAGGAGAGAATGCCTCTAGAACATGGCCACATAGCCCAAAAAACCTACAACAACCCATCAACAACCACAATAGAAATGAGAGATACCCTGAAGGATCTTGAAAATCTTTAAAGAGGTATACCCTCAAGAAATTTTCAAAGTCCTGTGGGACAACTCCATTATAATGCCTGGTGGGAGGATAGCATAAAATGGAGATAGAGGACCTAGAGAATTCCTCACGATAATTAAACTGCAGGTAAAGTTCCTTTTGATATGGGAGGGTGTAGTGTAACCTCTTTGTGGCACTCCTAATCTCTGTGTTGTTTGTTGACTCCCACCTTATGGGCCACTTAACATCTGAGTGAGGTCTCTCCCTTCCTCACCCCAGCTGGTTCCCTTCTCCAGGAACTGCTTGAAATCATGCGAGAGAGAAATCTTCTGACCCCAATCATGCTTCACATTCTCCTTTTGCCACAACTACAGTCACTCAATTTGAATTCCTGCTCATTTGACATTGACATCGCTCTTGTCCGCACCATCACAGGACGCTGCAAGGTAAGTGGGATGGGATGAATTGGAGAGAGAAATCTCTTGTAGACATACTGTCTCTAGGATTGGAGTTGGGAGGTTTCTGAGAGTTCTCTAAAATAGCATCTCTGAAAATCTGGGAGAAGGATTGCCTAGTTCACCCATGGTCACCCTTCTCCTGTAACAGCCTCCTGCTTGTGGCAAGCAGGAGGATGTTACGCTACACCTGTGATTTCTTATTTCTAGGCCTTCAGGTGCTTTGGACTTTAACACCCAGTAGTCTAGGATGCATTGGCCAATGACCAGGGATTCTGTGAGCCGAAGTCCAAAATACCTGGAAGACCAGACTTTGGAAAACCCTTCAAGAGAGGAACTCTTTCCTATGGCCAAATGGAGGTGTTATTAATTCCTTATGATACCTTTTAAAAGTGGCCATTATTTAGAATGGGTCAGCAATGAACAGAGAAGATGACTACAGTTAGCATTCCACATTTGTGGGTTTGACTTTTGCAAATTTGATTGTTCATGGATTTGATTAAAATGTTCTGTGTTATAGGTCAGCCACTGTATCTCTATGAGCAACTTCCTTCAGGGCTGTCCATACAGTCATGCTAGAAGTCCTAGAGCAGTGGTTCTCAACCTGTGGGTCCCCAGATGGTTTGGCCTTCAACTCCCAGAAATCCTAACAGCTGGAAACTGGCTGGGATTTCTGGGAGTTGTAGGCCAAAGCATCTGGGAATCCACAGGTTGAGAACCACTGGCCTAGAGATTTCTAGAGAGAAGTCCTCACAGAGTTCTCCAGTATGATTCCATGGCCAATATCTGGTGGCAATTGACCAGAGTCTTGCTGAAGGACCTAGAAATTCATGTATAGGACATCTCTATAGGAATCTCTAGGTTCCCCATTAAGATTCTGTGGACAATGTCCAGCGGAAGTAGACTGTACAGTTGTGCTGGAGGGCCTAAAGATTTCTAGAGAGGTGTTCTTTCAGATAAAAAAAATGTTAGTTTTGTACTTGCATTTCACCCACTTTCTGAGGGATCTGCAAAAGTGGAGGATATGCAAATACTGTACTGTGTCTGGATTCTACTTTGTCATCTTCCCAGTCTGATATTTTAGGAAATGACATCTTGCACACAATCTTCAGATTTTACCAAAAGAGAGGAAAACATATGCCTATGACATAAGTATCTTCATGGCACCTGTGTGTTTCAGAATATAAAAACTGGGCCAAGATCCATAGATGTTCCTTCTCTTGGCCTGGGAGGTTGTGTTGGGAGAGAATACATTCAGGGATGACTAGTGTTGAAACCCAAATGATTCTGTTTTTGCTCACTTCGTGCTCTTTCTGTTTTTGGTAACAGAATCTTTCCTCGCTGACTCTTTGTCACTGCTACCAGATTCCTGCAGGTACTTTGATTGAGCTTGTGAAAGCTTTGCCGCGCCTCACCAAACTACATCTTTCATTCACTCAGTGCAACAAACAAGTACTTTCCGCCATTCGCTCTTTCTGTCCTAAAATTAATGACCTGGACATCATCGACTGTAAGAAACTGTCTCCTGATTCCCTCCTTCACTTGGTCTATGACCCTGTTGCAGGATCGTACTGTTGCCAGTCATTGCAGAGGCTCAGAACTAAAGGAATGATGCCCGCCACTGACTTGCAGAGCTTGCTTTCATTTCTGGTCTTTGTGCTTCTAGCATTGCCCAACCTGAAATATTTTTATCATAGTTTAGTTCCACAAGCTATATGTCTCATCCATGACCAGGAATTTCACAGAGTACAGATGCCTGCTGGGTTTCCATCCCTGGAGGAAGTGGCACGGCACAGGACATCTACTCACCCAAATGAGGGAAGTGGCAGATTCACGCTTGCCCTCAAGCAAATTGATTTTGTTCCACTTTCCTTGTTGCCTAAGGTTGGTGCTGTGTGCCCACACCTCTTGGAAGTCTACATGAGTCTTAGAGATAGCTGGGACTTGGATCAGCACGTCTTGCCATGGCGCAATCTTACCCATCTCATTCTTGGTACCGATGAAAAGATGGACTTGAAGGAGCTTTTACCTGTGACAGCTGACATTGGGACCCAACTTAAATATCTTTCACTTAAGGGATTTATCTTTGAAGATAAGTTGACCCTACACACCTTGCTGAGCCACTGCCCAAATCTCCTGAAATTTGTATTCCTCTTCCCATCTCCAGAGAGAAATGGGAAGCAGAGTCAGCCACAGCATGAAGCCAGAGCCTGGAACTTGTGCATGCCTACTCTCCAGTTCCCCCAGCTTGTTAGCTTTTTCCTGGTGTACACTAATTTAGGCGATCCATTCCCTCCCCTGTATAAAGTGGTATTGGGAAATATCCTGGAAACTGTGTTCAAATATTCCCCATGCCTGGAGATCTTGCATCTGTTCTGCCTGCCATTCTCTCTGGATGAGGCCTTTCAGAATGCACTAAAACCACCTAGGACTGCTCTGCAAAGGCTTCGGGAACTCGAACTAATTTCTGCTCAGATATCAATTCACACCATTGACTTGCTGATTTTCTCTGAGAATCAGCTGAGCGACCTCTCCTTGGAGAAATGTACCCACATAAGCCTGGCAGACTACAATGATCTCCTCCAAAGAGTCAGGACAGAGAACTTGGAAGTAATTATTACATGGGAATGAAAAAAACCAGCCCTCTCCACTTGCTTGGAGTGGTAGCTCCATTGCTCATAGGGCCAGGACAGTATGTATATTTTTAATAAAGCTTGTTTTATACTACTCAAACCTTTGTCTCTGAACTATGTTGTGATAAAAACACAGGGAGAATTGGGTGTTCCAGAGGGACTGGAACAACATCTGGAGGACCAAAATGGTTAGTTAGCTACTCTCACCTACATCCTTACCATCTGCTCCCCTTGGCATTGAAACAGGAAGGAAATCAGGGTGACGTTGCTTTGGGCGACCACCTTTTTCTTTTCTCGAATCCTACTACCCCCATTCCTAACAAAAAGATTTATGGTTGTATAGTTTATAGTTTTCCAAGGGCAACAAGTCAGAATAAGATACAGTGGCAGGCATGTAGCCGGGGGGGGGGGGGGGGGCGCTCGGGGGGCTTCAGCCCCCCCCCCCTGAAATTTTCATGGTGGTTCGCGAAAAGGCCTTATTGGTGCATTATTTAAACTGTTATGTTTATTCATATCATGATCTGATCACCATACTCAATATATCCCATATGCATGGGGGTATTGGGGTAATGATACAAAAGGTTTGCTAGGGTAGACCCTCTTTCACTCAGACTCAGCCCTCCCCCCCGAAACTCAGCCCCCCTGAAAGCCCCCCTGAAAAAAAATTCACCCCCCCCCCCCGAAACGAAATCCTGGCTACGGGCCTGAGTGTCACCCTCTCTATTGCATAAAGCTCCTAGGTCTCCCCATCACCCCTGCCAGACCTCTCTTCTACAAACTATATTTTATTCCACTTTTATTCCAATAAATCTATTTTTAAAGTTTTGTTTTACTTCTGGGGCCCCAAAATGTGGCTTCAGACAAAAGAGCCTTTGGGTCATTGTAACATCCTTTATCTGGCTGGTCTGGAAATAAGACATAATCATGCTTAAACAGTCAAAGCCAGAACAGAAAGTACATAGAAGTAATTTTCCCATGCTGGAGGAGAGGTGTTGGGATGACATCTTGATCATCAACCTATAAATCCAAAGACGGTGGCTTGAATTCATTCACTGATGCTCTTTATGTTCCATGTCATAGAATTTGTATTTGCTGAATCTCAGTGGTTCTACTCAGATTCCTACAGATGTCTAGTTGATCTGGTGAAAAGCTTGCCACATCTCACAAAACTAGACCTCTTGAAGTGCAATACAGAAGTATTATCAGCTGTGGGCTCCTGCTGTTTCATACTTCATGAGCTTGACATCTCTCTGTGTGAGGAGGTGACCTTAGAGTCACTGCTTAATTTTGGCGAGTGAACATATATTCCATATCTTGTTCGTTCCAACTTCCGTTCTGTCCTCAAGATGTACTTTCCCCCGTCCTTAATGAAGGTCTAACCCCCTCATTTGAGCTCCTCCCCGAGAAACACATTCTCCCACTACTATCTCACCAGGCCCGTAGCCAGGATTTTGTTTTGGGGGGTGCTGAGTTTGATTTGGGGGGGGGGAGGGTGCTGAGTTTGATTCGGGGGGTGCTGAGTTTGATTCGGGGGGGGGGGTGCTGAGTTTGATTCAGGGGGAGTGCTGAGTTTGATTCGGGGGGGAGGTGCTGAGTTTGATTCGGGGGGCTGAGTTTGATTCGGGGGGCTGAGTTTGATTTGGGGGGCTGAGTTTGATTCGGGGGGGCTGAGTTTGATTCGGGGGGGCTGAGTTTGATTCAGGGGGGGCTGAGTTTGATTCGGGGGGGCTGAGTTTGATTCAGGGGGAGAGGGGCTTTAAATAGTTTAAACAGTTTAAATAATGTACCCATAAGGCCTTCTCGCGGACCACCTTGGGAATTTCGGGGGGGGGGGTTTGAATCCCCTCAATATCCCCCCCCCCCCCCCCGCCAACATGCCTGTATCTCATTTAAGGTTTTATCAGTTTTAATTTTGTGCATTTAGCTCACCCATTGTGTTCTATTTCTTTATCCTATTATTTTGTAACTGCTAATTTTATTTTTATTTTGCTATTTTATGCATCTTATTTTGATGTTATTTTTGCTTTGTTGTATTTTATTTTGCTGTATTGTAATTCTGGGCTTGGCCTCATGTTAGCCACTCTGAGTCCTCTTTAGGGAGATGGTGGTGGAGTATAAATAAAATTGTTGTTGTTGTTGTTGTTGCTGTTGTTGTCGTCGTCGTCGTCATCATCATCATCATCATCTATGATTCTGCCACTGGTCCTCTCTGTTGTCAAGAATTGCAGACCCTTCAGTTTTTTACCCTAAAATCCATCACTAATGAACATGAGTTTGTTTGGGTCTTGGCTTTTGTACTGCTGATGTTGCCTAGATCAAAGGACCTGATTCACGATTCATCAGCTCTAGATTATTAAATACAGATTTCTGTGGGCAAGCACAGAATGTTCTGTACTATGTTCTGTAGCAGAAATTAGAGCTGATGTGGTCTAGCCAATGTATTTTTCTGAATCAGTACCTCAAATAGCCAAATTGAATCAAGTTGACCAAAAAATGATTCATAACCCTTTTATTACTGATGTTGGAGAGTGATTCCTGGTCAAAGTGGTCCCTTGTCAAGTGGTTCCCTGGTCAGTTGGTCCCTGGTCAAAAAAGGTTGGGAACCACTGCTCTAACACCAAGAGAAGGGGAGGGGTGTGGGAATGCTAGGGTTTTTTTTTCAACAGGTACATAGATGTTATTTTCCCAGGCTGGAGGGGAGGGGTTGGGATGACATCTTGTTCATGTGTCGTCAACCTATAAATCCAAATAAGGTGACCGATTCCTTCAACTTCGTCCTCCCTCTCCTCAAATTCCCTCAGCTTTCTAGTTTTTACCTGATGCAGGTGTACATGGAAGATCCTTTGCCTGCACAGCATGGCTTGATTTTGAAAACTAGCCTTGCATATCTTCTTAAATATTCCTTATACCTGCAAAGTGTAGATCTGGACTGCTTAACCATCTCCCTGGATGAGGTCTTCCAAATGGTATTGAGAACCCCTGGAGGTTCTCTCCTATAACTCCAAAAGCTTTCTGTGGTACACGATGACATATCCATGGCCTTCTGCTGTCCTCTAAGAATCAGTTGAACTACCTTAAGATGCACCCCTGGTCAAAAATCTGTGAGACAGATTCAGAGAAAATCCTCCAGAAAGTATTAAAGAAAAACCTTGATCTGAATGTTGTGTGGTAATGAAAATCCCTCTTTCAGCCTATAGTGGCAGGCCCACTTTTGAGAGTGTGAAGAATCCCCTGCCTTCCTGGCATGTCTCTTATATTCCTATCCCAGCATTTTTCAATGCCTAGAAACCCTAAGTCTGTTTTTTTTAATGGTCTTCCTAGAAGAAGCTTTTCAGAAGGGTCTGGCATCTCCTGGAACTGCCCTAATGCAGTTTTGGAACCTCTTCATTATTTGAAATTGAAGTAGTTTCCTGTTGTCCTCAAAGAAGCATTTGATATCTTTCAAGTTGGACATGTGCCTAGATACCTAAGAGATGGATTTCATGGAGATTCTCCAAAGAGTAAGCAAGGAAGCTTTTTGTTTTTATGTGCTCACAACAAAAAAACCCTCCCCTCCAGCCTACAGTGGGAGGTCCACTTCTGCTGGGACCAAAATAGTGTTTCTTGGTTGTTGTTGCTTTTTTTAAAAATAAAGACGAGTTTACATAATGCATGTGTTGTCTCTGAAGTGTATAGAGATAAGAGTGCAGAAAGGTTGGGTGCTTAATGGGGTGCATATTAACCACAAGTCAAGAAAGTGTGTCCGTGTCCAGAGATCAACAAAGCTACACTTGTAGGCTAGGCTTGCTAACTTCTTTCTTCTTCCCTTTCCCCATGGCAGCCTAAAATATTTGGATCAAACAAATATTTCATCTAGTCCAGTATCATATGTCATAGAGTGCCAAATCATCTATCGCAGTGTTTCTCAAATACTGCTCCTCTAGATGTTTTGGACGTCAGCTCCCACAATTCCTAAACTGATAATCTGGCTGGGATTTCTGGCAGCAGAAGTCCAAAACACCTGGAAGAGCTGAGTTTGAGAAACACTGAGCTAGTGGCTTGCTCTGCTGAGAGGATGTTGTCCACTTCTACTGAACTTAAGATGAATGGTACTGAGAAGATGGCATCTATTATTATGTTAGCATCATGGCTTGTAGATAACGCTATATTATTGTTTAATTAAATAGCTCTGCTCCTGTCTCCATTCAAGCCTGTTAAAGCATTGATCACAACCACATATTTATTTATTTATTTATTTATTTGATGCACTTATTAACCGCCATTCTCAGCCCATAAGGGCGACTCATGGCGGTGTACAGTACACATAAAAGACAATTACAAAAAAGCCAGTTTCAACAACATATAAACTATACAACAATTACAGACTACACTAAAAATCCGCTTCGTCTCTTAGTGGAATCATAGCCAGTCTCATATTCCTTGTTCCATTCCAGTTGTCATTACCGTATTGTTTAGCACTTAATTAAATGCCCTCTCGAACAGCCATGTCTTAAGGCTTTTTCGAAAGGACATGAGGGAAGGCGCCTGTCTGATGTGTGCAGGGAGAGTGTTCCACAGCCGGGGGGCCACCACCGAGAAGGCCCTCTCCCTCGTCCCCGCCAGCCGTGCCTGTGAGGCAGGCGGGATCGAGAGAAGGGCCTCCCCAGACGATCTCAAGGTCCTCGTGGGCTCGTAGGCCAAGATGCGGTCGGAAAGGTATTTTGGGCCGGAACCGTTTAGGGCTTTGTAGGCCAAAACCAGCACCTTGAATTGGGTCCGGTAGCAAATCGGCAGCCAGTGGAGCTGGGACAACAAGGGCGTTGTGTGCTCCCTGCCACCCGCTCCAGTTAGTAACATGGCTGCCGCGCGCTGAACCAGCTGAAGCTTCCGGGCCGTCTTCAAGGGCAGCCCCACGTAGAGAGCGTTGCAGTAGTCCAGGCAGGATGTGACAAGAGCGTGTACCACCGTGGCCAAGTCAGACTTCCCGAGATACGGGCGCAGCTGGCGCACGAGCCTGAGCTGTGCAAATGCTCCCCTGGTCACCGCTGAAACCTGGGGGTCCAGGCTCAACGATGAGTCCAGAGTCACACCCAAGCTGCGAACCTGCGCCTTCAAGGGGAGTGCGACCCCGTCCAGCACAGGCTGTAACCCTATACCCCGTTCGGCCTTGCGACTGACCAGGAGTACCTCTGTCTTGTCTGGATTTAGTTTCAGTTTGTTCGCCCTCATCCAGACCGTTACAGCGGCCAGGCACCGGTTCAGGACCTCGACAGCCTCCTTAGTAGCAGGTGGGAAGGAGTGAGTTGTATAAAATTCATTTACAGTCAGCCCTCCACATCTGCAAATTTCACTTTTTTGCGGATTTGATTAAAAAGTTCTCTCTAGGGATCTTTAGGTCATGAATTGTGACTATTGTGAACTTCTACCATAGACTTGGACTGGAGGACCTAGAGAAGTGTTCCCTCAGATGAAATAATAATGGATTTTAAATTATTAAATTATTTATTTCTGATTTATTTTTAATTGGTTTCCAGATACCCAGTTCCATACTCCAACCACTATGTCACTCTTAAGTATTCAAGAGCTATTTCCCTTCAATTTGTTGCTAACTACCATCAAGTTGACTGAGAGCAATGATGGCCTTCCAATGAGAGGACTCCAGGGCCCCTTCTACACTACTATGCAATCTAGATTATCAAATCAGTTAATCCACATTATCTGCTCTGAACTGGATTATAAGAGTCTACACTGCCATATGATCCAATTCAAACAGATAATCTGGATTTTATATGACAGTGTAGAAGACGCCTAAATCATCCTGTTCTTAACAACCCTACTCGTGTCTTGCAGACCCAGGACCATGGCTTCCTTGATGTAGCCCATCTAGCTGTAATGCACTCCAGTACTATCTTCTAATCTATCAAGCATTAATTACAATACTGCATGTTAATGAAGACTGAATGGCAGGCTTAAATCTGAGAATTAGGCGAGAATTGAGGAGTTTTCTCCATAGTATGTATTTTGCTCCATTGAGCGAATCCAGAAGTATTTTCTTCTTTGTAGTTAAGACTGTCAAAATGTGAGAGGAATATTATACTGCTTAGCTATTTTGGAAATAAATTTACATAGGACCTTCCCAAAAATATCAGTTTCCATCACCTCCCAATTTCAATTCTTGTCTTAGAGAACAAGCACGGTGTAATGATTTAACTCTGACTCTGGAGGCCAGGGTTCAAATCCCCATTTGGGTGACCTTCAGCGAGTCATACTTCCTCAACCTGAGGAAAGCAATTGCAGTTCTCTTTGAAAAAATCTTGACAGGAAACCCCATGATAGATATGAGCCAGTGGAGTTTAGAGATTTGAGTGTTGGACTGAGACACTAGAAGCTCATTCCACTGAACCATGATCTTGATTACGGCACACTCTCTGAGCCTCAGGGTTTTGTCATAAGCCCAGACTCAGAAAGGTAGACCTACTGGAGCTCCTACACATCATTACAGTTTCAGATGTTATTTGTCTTGTCCTATATATGCAGCTGATATTACATTTTCTCCATCTATTACTCCGAGGATACCAAATGTTGCCAAATACTTTCAGGACCTCTTCTATTTGGCATAAATCAGGCAAGTGAGACAAGCATGTACCACCAAATGAGAAGAAAGACCCTGCTGCATACCTGGATGTGACTCTTTTCCCCTCTTTTTCATTGTTTTGGCCTCTACACAAACATTGTCTAACAACACAACACAGAACAAAGCAAAAGTAAACCCCCTTAAAACATATCTTGCCAGGAAAATCCATAAAGATGCCAGGTACAGAATGAAGGTACAGAAGAAGGAGGAGGAAAAGGAGGTATTAATTAAAAAGCCAATACTCCAGAAGACAGGAACAGGCTGGGTAGATGCGGGGAATGCCGTGGATGTAGCGTATCTGGACTTCAGTAAGGCTTTCGACAAGGTCCCCCATAACCTTCTGGCAAACTAGTCCAATGTGGGCTAGGCAAAACTACGGTTAGGTGGATCTGTAATTAGTTAAGCGAATGAACGCAGAGGATGTTTACCAATTCCTCCTCTTCATCCTGGAAAGAAGTGACGAGTGGAGTACCGCAGGGTTTTGTCCTGGGCCCGGTCCTGTTCAGGATCTTGATTAATGACTTAGATGAAGGGTTAGAAAGCATAATCATCAAGTTTGCAGATGACACCAAATTGGGAGGGAGAGCAAATACTCCAGAAGACCAGAGAGGAATTCAAAATGATCTTCACAGATTAGACAGATGGGCCAAAACTAACAAAATAAAGTTGAACAGTGTCAAATGCAAGATACTCCACTTAGGAAGAAAAAATGAAATGTAAGGATACAGAATGGGTGACGCCTGGCTCGAGAGCAGTACGAGTGAAAAAGATCTTGGAGTCCTCGTGGACAACAAGCTAAACATGAGCCATAATGTGATGTGGCAGCAAAAAAAGCCAATGGGATTTTGGCCTGCATCAATAGGAGTCTAGTGTCTAGATCCAGGGAAGTCATGCTAACCCTCTATTCTGCCTTGGTTAGACCACATCTGGAATACTGTGTCCAGGTCTGGGGCACCTCAGTTGAAGGGAGATGTTGACAAACTGGAATGTGTCCAGAGGAGGGTGACTCAAATGATCAAGGGTCTGGAGAACAAGCCCTACGAGGAGTGGCTTAAAGACCTGGGCATGTTTAGGCTGAAGAAGAGAAGGCTGAGAGGAGACACAATAGTCATGTATACATATGTGACAGGAAGTCAAAGGGAGGAGGGAGCAAGCTTGTTTTCTGCTTCCCTGGAGACTAGGACGTGGAACAATGGCTTCAAACTACAAGAAAGGAGATTCCGTCTGAACATTAGGAAAACTTCCTGACTGTGAGAGCTGTTCAGCAGTGGAACTCTCTGCCCCTGAGTATGGTGGAGACTGCTTCTTTGGAGGCTTTTAAACAGAGGCCGAATGGCCATCTGTTGGGGGTGCTTTGAATGCAATTTTCCTGTTTCTTGGCAGGGGGTTGGACTGGATGGCCCACGAGGTCTCTTCCAACTCTATGAGTCTATGATTATATGATTCTCATTAAAAAAAAGAACACCTGCTTGCACCTGAGACCCCAGAAGAAGTTCCCTCCCAGCAACTTCCTCCCTGGCTAGAGCATCTCTTCCCAGCTGTCTCCAAGAGTCAGGCACTCCCTATAAATAGAGGAGGTGAGGGAGGACAGGAAAGCTGCTTCATCCCAGGTTGGAGGCTCCAGGCAATACTCTGCAGGTGTGTGAAAGGCCAGCTGGAGCCCTCATCCTATAGAAAGAGGTGAGAGAAGATATCCTCAAGTGGGTGCCCTGGAGAGTCTGCCTGCTCTTCTCACCTTGGAGCAGTGTTTCTCAACTTTCTTAATGCCACGACCCCTTAATACAATTCCTCATGTTGTGGTGACCCCCAGCCATCAAATTATTTTCATTGCTACTTCTTAACTGTAATTTTGCGACTGTTGTGAATCATAATGTACATATCTGGTATGCAGGATGCATTTTCATTCACTGGACCAAATTTGGCACAAGTACCAGATTCTCCCAAATTGGAAGAATGGTGGGGTTGTGGGCGGTGGGGGAGGGGAGATTGATTATGTCATTTGGGAGTTGCAGTTGCTGAGATTTATAGTTCACCTACCATCAAAGAGCATTCTGAACTCCACCAACAATGGAATTGTACCAATCCCGGCACACAGAACTCCCATGGCCAACAGCAAATACTGGAAGGGTCTGGTGGGCATTGACCTTGAGTTTGGGAGTTGTAGTTCACCTACATCCAGAGAGCACTGTGGACTCATACAGTGATGGATTTTGGACCAAACTTGGCATGAATACTCAATATGAACAAATGTGAACACTGGTGGAGTTTGGGGAAAATAGATCTCGATATTTGGGAGTTGTAGTTGCTGGGATTTATAGTTCACCTACAATCTAACAGCATTCTGAACCCTACCAATAAGAGAATTGGGCCAAATTTCCTACACAGAACCCCCATGACCAAAATCAAATACTGTGTTTTTGATGGTCTTTTCTGACCATTCTGACACCCCCAGGTTGAGAAGCACTGCCTTGGAGCAACACAGACTCCCACAGAGGAATGACAAAAGGGGACAGGCTTGGGTTGGTTTATGTCTAAGGCAGCTGTATTGTGTGGTTATGTTTTGGGCTGCACAAACATTGATTATTGAAGTTCCCAGATTTCTTAAATGGCAGCATTGATTCTCAAATTCACATTCCTACCTCTCCTGAGACCTCCTTGGAAGGTGTTTAAACAGAGGTCATCTGTCAGGAAGACGTTGGTTGTGTCTTCTGAATGGCAGAACCAAGTTGGCTTTTGAGGTCTGTTTTAACTCTACTACAAGACCAGAAGGTAAGCAGGTAGCTGTCACTTGGGGAAGATTAGGGGTGCTAGATTAAAGAATATGGATAAACGGGGCTTGTTTAAACAAGGGCAACCCACATGGTCTGGAAGCCAAACCTTAAGAGGAATGGTTTGGGGAGCTGGATATTTTTATCCCAAAGAAGATAACCTTGTTTAAATGTTTGAAAGGCTGCCATATTGAGGAGGGAGCAAGCTTATTTTCTGCAGCTCCAAATGATGGCTTGAAACTACAAGGAAAGATATTCCAGCTTGACATTAGGAAAAACCTGCTGAATGTAAGAGCTTTTTAATAGTGGAATATGCTAAACATGGTGGAATCACCTGCTCTGGAGGTTTGAGAAAAGAGTTGGATGTCCATCTGTTCAGAGTGTTTTGAATTTGTATTCCTGCTTGGCGGTGGGCGGTGGGGGGTGGGTTGGTCTGGATGTACCTTGGAGTCTCTTCCAACCCTGAGTGTATGGAAAGTGGAGAGAGCTCTAGTCCCTTTAATGGTTACATTGAAGAGGAAATGTCAACAGATGTGGCCTGCCTTGCAAACACCCTTGCTGATATTCCCTCTTCTATACAACCTTTAAAGACATAGGATGCCTTTCTGGTTTTCACTCTGATAGGCCTATGACAGATAATAAAATTATGTTAAAGAGGAATCTTGGCAGCCACCATGAATGAGATGATTCAATATGCTGTATGAGCAAACTCCTGATAAGTTCCCCTGGAAGAAGGTACATATTCAGGTTTCAAGGGCCTCTGTCAAACTTTGTCTCCTATCAGTGGCAAATGCAAGGAAAATCTCTAAGTTTCCAGCAACTCTATCTGAATTCTTGTTTGTGATTCCAGAAAACCCATGCCCAAAAGGAAAATCATTCCCTTGTTGGAGAAACTATGCCTGGAGAATGTGGTTATGAATATGAAAAGGCTATGGGTGAAGGTTTACATGAAGCGTACCACCCTGGCCAGGAACCGTGACCATGACACCACCACAGGACCTTTCAGCATGCTGGGTGAGAAGTCACACCATAATCGTACCCTCTGTTTTCCCCCCTTGCTTTACCCCCACCCACAGTTTTGTGCTTGGCTTTTCTTGGAGCAACATCTTTGTACGTAGGAAAAAAAGACAACAGAGAGGTCATAGATTGTGTTTCCCTTGGGAGAGTGTAGCAAAGCCTATGAGCAGCAACTGCAAAGGTTCTCTCCCTTGTCTTGACCCGTCAAAATGATAGTCTTAACCAAAATATCATCCATTCCATAGATCCTTGGGCCCTAATTTTAGCATCCTGGTGTACATCTACACTGTAAATTAATGCAGTTTGATACTACTTTCAAGGCTCAATCTATGGTGGCGCCTTCTACACTGCCATATGAAATCCAGATTATATACTTTGAACTGGATTATATAGCAATGTAGACTCCTATAATCAAGTTCAAAGCAGATAATGTGAACAATCCAGTTCAAAGCAGATAAATGGATTTTAACTTAATGGTTTTATTTAATGTGTAATGTTTTGATATATTGTGTATGTATTCTGTATGTGTTGGCATTTAATTGTTGCCATTGTAAGCCGCCCTGATTCCCCCTTCAGGAATTGAGAAGGATGGGGTACAAATGTTGGAAATAATAATAATAATAATAATAATAATAATAATAATGTGGATTATCTGCTTTGATAATCTGGATTATATGGCAGTGTAGAAGGGGCCAGAATAATGAGAGTTTACAAGATCTTTAGTTTTCCCTGTTGCTTTTTGACTCCCACCCTCTGGGCCACTTAACATCTGAGTAAGGTCTCTCCCTTCCTCACCCCAGCCGGCTCCCTTCTCCAGGAACTGATTGAGATCATGCGAGAGAGAAGACTTTTGACCCCATCCATTCTTCACATTCTCCTTTTGCCACAACTAAAGTCACTCAATTTGAATTCCTGCCCATCTTATGTTGACAACACTCTTGCTCACACCATCACAGTACGCTGCAAGGTAAGATGAATGGGATGAACTGGAGAGAGAAATCTCTTGTAGACATACTGTCTCCAGGAATAGGGTTGGAAGGGTTCTGAGAGTTGTAGTTCTTTAAAGTTACAACTTTGAAAATCTGGGAGAAAAATGGTCTAGTTCATCCTAGGCCACTCTTCTTCCATAACAGCCTCCAACTTGTGGTAAGCAGGAGGATGTTATGCCAGACTTGTGATTTCCTATCTCTAGTCCTTCGGGTGCTTTGGACTTTACACCTTGTAGTCTGGGATGCATTGGCCAATGGCCAGGGATTCTGTGAGCTGAAGTCCAAAACACATGGAAGACCAGACTTTGGAAAACCTTGCAAAAAAGGGACTCTTCCCTATGGCCAAATGGAGGCATTATTAGTTCCTTAAGATACAATTTTACACTACCATATTTATTTGAATCTAGTGCACCATCGAATCTAATGCACACCTCAATTTTCAAGACCCTGAAACAAATAAAAAAAGGATTTGCTGGTAAATGTGCAACGGAAAGAGAATGGAAGGAAGGTACAAAGAAGAAAAATGAGAAAGAAAAGGCAGAGAGTGGGAAAGAGAATGGGAAGAAGGTACAAGGAAAGGAAGAAAGAAAAGGCAAACAGAGGGAAATAGAAGGGGAGGAAGGTAAAAAAAAACAACACTTTTTTTTATATCCCGCCACCATCTCCCCAAAGGGGACTCGGGGCAGCTAACATGAGGCCAAGCCTGAAAATAACAATACAAAAAAACAAAATTCAAAGAAACAAAATAGCATCAAAATAAACACAAGAAATGAAAAAATAAAATAAACAGGAAGGTATAAGAAAGAAAGAAAGAAAGAAAGAAAGAAAGAAAGAAAGAAAAGGCAGGGAGAGGGAAGGGGAATGGAAGGTACAAGAAGGAAAAGGAGAAAGAAAAGGCAGAGAAAGGGAAAGAGAATGGGAGGAAGGTACAAGGAAAGGAAGATAGAAAAGGCAGGCAGTGGGAAATAGAATGGGAGGAAGGTACAAGAAGGAAAGAAAAGGCAGAGAGAGGGAAAGAGAATGGAAGCAAGGTACAAGGAAAGGGAGAAAGAAAAGGCATACCGGGAAAGGGAATGGAGGGAAGGTACAAGAAGGAAACGGAGAAAGAAAAGACAGAGGGAAAGGGAATGGAAGGAAGGTACAAGAAGGAAAGAGAGAAAGGAAAGGCAGAGAAAGGGAAAGAGAATAACAGGAAATGCAAGAAAAAAAGGCAGGAAGAAGGAAGGGTGGAAGGGAGAGGGAGAGAGAAAAAAAAGGAAATGATGTTCCTTCTCTTGGCCTGAGATGCTGTGTTGGGGAGAGCATACCTTCAGGGACGACCAACACTGAAACCGAAATGAATCTGTTTTTCCTCACATCATGTTCTTTTTCTTTCTGGAAACAGAATCTTTCCTCGCTGACTCTTTGTCACTGCGACCAGATCCCTGCGGATGCTTTGGTAGAGCTTGTGAAAGCTTTGCCGTGCCTCACCAAACTACACCTCTCATCCACCCAGTGCAACACACAAGTACTTTCCACCATTCGCTCTTTCTGTCCTAAAATTAATGAACTGGACATCATCTGCTGTAAGAAACTATCCCCAGATTCCCTCCTTCACTTGGTCTATGACCCTGTTGCAGGATCATACTGTTGCCAGTCATTGCAAAGGCTCAGAAGTGAAGGACTGATGCCCGCCACAGACTTGCAGAGCTTGCTTTCAGTTCTGGTCTTTGTGCTTCTAGCATTGCCCAACCTGAAATATTTTTATCATAATTTTATTCCACAAGCTGTGTGTCTGATCTATGACCAGGAATTTTACAATGCCCAGATGCCTGCTGGGTTTCCATCCCTGGAGGAAGTGGCACGGTACAGGACATCTACTCACCCAAATGAGAGAAGTGGCAGATTCACACTTGCCCTCAAGAAAATTGATTGGATGCTGCTTTCCTTGTTGCCTAAGGCTGGTGCTGTGTGCCCACACCTCTTGGAAATCTCTATAATTCTCACAGATGTCTGGGACTTGGATCAGCACATCTTGCCATGGCGCAATCTTACCCATCTCACTTTTTGTACCGATGAAAAGATGGACTTGAAGGAGCTTTTACCTGTGACAGCTGACATTGGGCCTCAACTCAAATATCTTACACTTGATGGATTTATTTTTAAAGATGGGTTGACCCTCCACACCTTGCTGAGCCACTGCTCAAATCTCCTGAAATTTATGTTGTTCCTTCCCTCTCCAGAGAGAAATGGTCATCAGAGTCAGCCACAGAATGAAGCCAGAGCCCGGAACTTGTGCTTGCCTCCTCTCCAGTTCCCTCAACTTCTTAGCTTTTGCCTGGTGTACACTGATTTAGGGATACCCCTGCCTCCCCTGTATAAAATAGTATTGGGAAATATCCTGGAATCTGTGTTCAAATATTCCCCATGCCTGGAGATCTTGCATCTGTTCTGCCTGCCATTCTCTCTGGATGAGGCATTTCAGGAAGCACTAAAACCACCTAGTATCGCCCTGCAAAGTCTTCGGGAGCTCGAACTGGTTCGGGCTCGGATATCAATTCGTACCATTGACATGCTGATTTTCTCTGAGAATCAGCTGAGTGTCCTCTCCTTGGAGAAATGTTTCCACATAAGCCGGTTTGACTACTATGAGCTCCTCCAAAGAGTCAGGAAAGAGAACCTGGAAGTAATTATTACACGGGAATGAAAAACATATCCCAACCTTCTTCATTTGCTTGGAATGGCAGCTCCATTGCTCATAGAGAGAGGACAGAATCTTTATTTTTAATAAAGCTGGTTTTATACTACTAATTTTTTTGTCTCTGAATTATGTTGTGATAAAAACGCAGGAAGAATTGGGTGTTTCAGAGGGACTGGAACAACATTTGGAGGGCCTAAGTGGGTCTGGTTACTACTCTCACCTACATCCTTACCATCTTCTCCCTCAGGCATTAAAAGAAGGAATGAAATCAGGGCAATGTTGCTTTGCTCTACTACCTTATTTCATGAAGTGCTAAATTAGTTCAGCTCGTGCTGTGAGCTTCCCATAGATAATTCCCCTGTTCACAACTTGCACTCAAGTGACTGATATTCAAGAATGGTGCAGCTTGAGTATCCTTTATCCAAAATGCTTGGAACTAGAAGAGGTTTTTTATTATTATTATTAAACTTTATTTGTACCCTGCTAGCATCTCCCAAGGGACTCGATGCGGCTTACAAAGGCCAAGGCCTCAACACAGCAACAGCAAAACAATAACAATACAATTCAAAGCAAATAAAAACATAAGCAATGACAAAACATTACACCATTACGCAATAAAACCAGGGCCGGGCCAGTGATGGTTACAGGTTAAAAAAGTGCTGGGTGTGACAGGTGGTATGTTGGGTTTCTGGAATACAGGCAGTCCCCAAGTTACAGACACCCAACTTACATATGATTTATAGTTAGGAACTGGGGTGAGACAACAGGAGGGGAGAGTAAATTTACCTGTTGGAAGGGAAATTTACTTCTGACAGAGTTATCATGGGGAAAATGTGTCTCCACTGAAACTTTCTCATCAATTCCACAACAACCCAAAATTTTCAAAATCCTAATTGTCATAGAGATAGAAAGTGAGTTGAAATCTTCTGAACAGGAGCATAGACATCAAAAGAACATGACAGGGGTATAAACCCTCCCTGTGCTATCTAAAAGTTTAAAAAACTGACAGGAGTTGCACTTGAATATGTACCTACCTCTGGAGAACACTGTTTCTAAGACCATCATAAATATTGGTTTTCTGATAGTCTTTGGCGACCCCTTTGACACCCCCCGGGATCCCCATGTTCGGAAACGCTGCTCTAGAGTTAATATAATATGAAACGACTTTATCTGTCATGCTATGGAATCCCAATAGCTGTAATTTTACAAGGTTGTAACCTTCTCTGCTGGTTGTACTGGTCCATTTAGTTTTCTTGGCAAGGATACTGGGGTGGTTTGCCATTGCCTTCCCCAGGGATCACCTTTGGTCTGACCTCTCTGCCACGACCGTCCCGTCTTGGGTGGCCCTTCATGGTTTCGCTCATGACATCATTGAGGTCTTAACCTTCTCTGCAGACAAAGTTGAAGTACTTTGGCCACATCATGAGGAGACAGCAAAGCTTAGAGAAGACAATTATGCTGGGGAAAGTGGAAGGCAAAAGGAAGAGGGGCCGACCAAGGGCAAGATGGATGGATGGCATCCTTGAAGTGACTGGACTGACCTTGAAGGAGCTGGGGGTGGTGACGGCCGACAGGGAACTCTGGCGTGGGCTGGTCCATGAGGTCACGAAGAGTCGGAGACGACTGAACGAATGAACAACAACAACAAACCTTCTCTGCCAAAGAGTGCTGAGGCCCCAACAAACTACGAATCCCAGGATTCCATGACAGTGAGCCATGCCAGTTAAAAGTGCCATCAAGGTGCATTGATTCTACAACGTGGATGCACTCAAAGAAAACAAAACAAGATGTGGCTCCAGGATATTTACAAACCCAATATAGGGAAGAGAGACAAATATTCTGTGAAAAGGCAATATACAGCTAGGAGGGGCTGAGCTGGAAAAAAAATATTTTTAAAAGAAATGTCTTCCCTTTTCCCAAGAAAATTAAACTATGTTTCTGATTCATTCTTCCATGAGTATTCTGTTCACAATAACTGGCATTCAAAAGCATATTGGCCATTTTCTACCTTAAAGACTTGGGGCTAAATACTTTCTTTCTCTCCACTGAGAGCAAGAACTGCTTTTTGTAAACTGTGATGAGATTGTAATTACAAAAGATGGGTGTAGTGATTAAATGTAAATGCTCTCAAGAACAATGCAGGGGTGGAGGCAGCTGTGTTGATCCTTATCAGACAAACCATTCAAGCAGGGTTCATTCTTCGCAGGAGCAGATCTTTTTGTACAGCTAAAGGATCTTACATGACCATTTGAGATCAGACCAGTATACTCTGCATGAGAACTGGAAGATTTGCAACAATATGTCCCTGTGGTTGTTGTGGTATATCCCGCAAGCTTAAGGAAAATACTAGGTAAGATCCCATTCAGCAATACTCGGGGTGCATTTACACTTCAGAAGTAATGCAGTTTGACATTACTTTTAACTGCCATGACGCAATGCTATGAAATTTTGGGAGTTGTAATTTCACAAGGTCCTCTCTGCCAAAAGAGTGCTGAAACGCAACAAACTACCCAGGATTTCATACCATTGATCTGTGGCAGTTTGGTGCCAAATTGCAATCATTCAAAAGTGTAGATGCACCTGAAGTTTCAAACTTTGCATCTTGGCTGGATCTATACTGCCATATGTATTGTCAAAGGCTTTCATGGCCAGAATCACTGGGTTGTTGTAGGTTTTTTCGGGCCATATGACCATGTTCTAGAGGCATTCTCTAGATAATGCCTCTAGAACATGGCCATATAGCCCGAAAAAACCCACAACAACCTATACTGCCATATTTCCCAGTTCTGATCCCAGATTATTTGCTTTGAACTGGATTATATGAATCTACACTGCCAGATAACCCGAGATCAGATCCTGGGATATACAGCAGTTTAGATCCAGCTCTTTAATTTTTGTTGCTTTTCACAATTTCCACACCATCAAACCTTCCTTCCATTTAACTCCACGGGGCTAGTCTTATTTTATGGGTCCTGACCAGGAGGGCATTGATCTCAAGGGATTTCCAAAAGCAGGTGCTGCTGGCAATAAAGTCAAGTAGATCCAGCAAAGGAAAAACCTAGAAGACCTTGCACAGGGTAGATTATTTCAGGTGTGAAGACCAGGGAAAACTAGAGTTCAGATCAAATAGAAGGGAAGCAAGCAAGACCCACAAAAGGGGAACAACCAGGAGCGCATAACCAAAACTGGGAAGAATTTCTCACCTTCTCAAAGGGCAAGGCAACACTTTCCTTTTCTCTCTTGACAGGTGAGTTTTCTTAGCAATAGGCTTTTTTTTCTTGTGTGCCTTCAAGTAATTTCCGACCTATGATGACTGTATCATGGGGTTTTCTTGGCAGAGTTTGTTCAGAAGAGCTTTACCATTGTATTGTCGAAGGCTTTCATGGCCGGAATCACTGGGTTGTTGTAGGTTTTTCCGGGCTATATGGCCATGTTCTAGAGGCATTTTTCTCCTGACGTTTCGCCTGCATCTATGGCAAGCATCCTCAGAGGTAGTGAGCTTTACCAATGCATTGCCCTAAGGCTGAGAGAGTGTGATTTGCCCAAGGTCATCCAATAGGCTTTCATAGCCAAGCAGGGATTTGGACCTTGGTCTCTAGGGTCATAGTACAAGGTTCAAACCACTATATCATTCTATATCCCCACATACTATTGAGGGGTGATTTTTTTTGTCAAGAAGGATCCCCAAAAGTCTTGCAAGTTAGGAGGCATCTCATTTCTATCTCCATCACAGTTGATGATGAAAGACAGGTGTCCTCTTTAATTGCTGTGATGCCATTTTTAACTGCCAAGGCTTCCTATAGAAACTTGGGACTGGTCATTTGGAAAGGTACTAGAACAGTGGTTCCCAAATGCTGGTCCTCCAGGTGTTTTCAGACTTCCACTCCCTGAAGCCCCAGCCAGCTTGGCCAACAGTCAGGAGCTCTGGGAGCTGGAGTCCAAAGCATCTGAAGGATCAAAGATTAGAAACCAATACACTAGAGGTCTTTGGCAGCTAATTCTAAATGCCTATCCTTAAACTGTAGATCCCAGAATTGCATAGGATGTTGTCATAGTAGTTAAAGTGGAATCATTACAATATAATAGTGCGGTGTGAAACTGACCTCAGTTTGGTGGTTTCTTGTTGCATTTTTCAACCCAGATGAATATTGCTTGCAGTTTTGTGTCCCCCCTAACCTCCTGACATGGCGTCCACCTTGACATTTAGTGGATAGCTGAAGAAATACAAGGGAGTGAAACCACTTTACTGAGCTGTACATCTACACCACTTATGCACTACTTAAATACCACTTTAACAGCTAAGATATCATGAGTTTTATAGTTTTACAAAGTCTTTAGCCTTCTCTGCCAAAGTAGGAAGAAGTTCATTATAGAGTTACACCGACACTTGAGATTATTAGAGATCATATTTTAATGTATTCTGTGAATAATAAAATTCGCAAAAGTCATACCCATAGATGTGGATGGTGAAATTGGACCAGAATCTAACTTCTTTATGATAATTTTGTAAAATTTCTTGCATTGTCCCCATTTTATCATATACACATGGTGAATGTTTCTTTTGTGGCTTGCTCAGATGTAGGCATTTTGCAACACTGATTTATGATCCAGAATATATCTTGCATTTGTGTGGTTAATGACTATCCAATATTGGAAAGTGGCAGTTCTAAAATATGGGCCTCCAACATATTTGATACATTTTGATGTTCTGGGCATTGGCGCGTTCTATTCCTCTATAGTGTTGTCCTGTTTTGTTATATTTTTGACATGCATCTAGATCCAAGACCTTCATGCCTAAGAAAAAGACTGTGGCTTCATTACAAAGTTTGTGCTTGGAGTATGTAGCTGATAACATGGAGGACATCTGGGCCAAGGTTTATAGCACAGACGACAATCTGGATGGCAACCATTTTGATGACACTGTGGGACCCTTCAGCATATTGGGTGAGAGGCAACTGAAGTAGAAGAAGGAAAGAGTCAAGAGGGATTTCTAGTACTGCAACTGAATTGGTGGTGGTGGGCATTAAAGCCTGGAGTGGACACTATATTTTTGTGTATATTTTGCAAACAGTAAGGCCCTAAAGTCTGTACATCTGATGAATGAATGGCAAGAAATATATGTTGTGGATACATTGCATGCACAGCAGAATTACTGCAATTAAGTTCCACTTTAACTGGCTTGATTATATGGAATCCCGGGAGTTGTAGTTTTACAGCATCTTCAGCCTTCTTGGCCAAAGAGTCCTTCACTAAACTACAAATCCCAGGATTCTATAGGATGCAGTCTGGCCAAGATCTGAAGACATCAAGTAGACAGTTGGCTATATGACCATTGACAGTCTGCATCCTTGCATCTCTTATCAGTCAGTAGAGGCTACAGGCATGGACAAACTTCAACCCTCCAGGTGTTTTGGACTTCAACTCCAACAATTCCCAACTGCCTGTAGACTGTTAGAAATTGTGGGAGCTGAAGTCCAAAACACCTGGAGGGATGAAGTTTGCCCATGACTGAGTTACACCCTGAGGACCGATGCCTGATAGGTACCTGAGACAGGTTTAAAAACAAAGTAGACAAAAATATAGTCAGCCCTCCACATTTGCAGATTTGACTTTTGTGGATTTCATTACTCATTAATTTTATAAAAACATTAACTGTGAATTTCTGAGTTCTCCAGTGTGGTTCTATGGCAAGCATCCTCTAGATATTGACCACAAAATTATGCTAGAAGATCTAGAAAGGACCTAGAGATTCTTGGAGACCTATACAAAAAAAAAATCTCTAGATCTTCTAGTCCAATTCTACTTTATTATCAATATCTGGGTGAAGTTGATAACAGCTCTATGCTGGAGTAACTAGCAGGGTTATTTCAGGGTTGGTTTTTTTAATGTTTTTAATTTGCATTTTTTTCAGATTCATGGGGATCTTGTGCCCCTAACCCCAGTGAATGTGAAGGGCTAATGTACTGTGGTGTATGTAGAAAGTATGAGAATGGTTAAGGTCATATCTGTCACCTAGAGCCAGTTGGAAGAAGGGTGCGGTCCTGATGTATTATGCAGTGGTTCTCAACCTGTGGGTCCCCAGGTTTTTTGGCCTACAACTCCCAGAAATCCCAGCCAGTTTACCAGTTGTTAGGATTTCTGGGAGTTGAAGGCCGAAACATCTGGGGACTCATAGGTTGAGAACCATTGTATTATAGGAATGAAGGGAATGGAATGGTTTGGTGACTCTCTCACTCACTGTGGTTGGGAGCTTGGCTCCCATCCTCTGAGACTACTCCTGATTCCAGAACATGCAGAACCTCTAGCTAACACTTGGGATATCTTCTTTCCATAAGTTGGCCCACTGATCCAGGAGCTCTTCCGTTTAATGAGAAGGAGGGGCCGCTTGACGGCAGCCGTGCTGCACTTGCTCTTAGTGCCACAGCTGATGGAGCTGGATGTGAGCTCCTGCCCACAGCAGGTCAGAAGGCCACTCCTCCAGTTGATCACGCTGCACTGCAAGGTAATTTGTGTGTGTGACCTCGACAGACACTTTTGGGGAGATTCTGTCTCCAAATGAAGCTCCTGTTCTGCTTCAATTGGCTTCTTGTTTTGTACTAAATGACTTCCTTTTATCAAAATGGCATAGAATATTGGGACGGGGGGATGTAAGCATTATAGAACCAGCATGGTGAAATGATTTGAGCTCTGGAACTCTGGAAACCAGGATTTGAATCCCTGCTTGGCCATGGAAACCCACTCAGGGCCACCAAGTTGGTTTCCATGGTCAAGCAAGAATGTGAGCAAGTCACCCTCTCTCCACCTCAGAAAACCCCTTTTTACCATCAGTCAGTAATGAAAGCCCACAATAACATCATAGAAGATACCTCTTTTCCTTCTCCCTCACCAGCTCTTTCTGCTTTCAAATTGTCTGTTGAGGTATGGCAACCCCTCCCTCCTGGCGTTTAGGAAACAACTTAAAACATGGCTTTTCAAGTAAGCATTCAAGGAGTGAGATGAAGTTGTCAAGATAACTTCAGGATTGGAGCAATGTTGAATGTTGTCTGTTTTGTGTTTGTTTATGTCCGATGATTTATAGTTTATTGGGTTTTAATCTATCAATATATGCTATTTTAGTTATGTGATGCATTTTTAAAATATTTTATGTGAGGCATTGAATTTTTGACATTTACTTTGCTGTGAACAGCTTTGAGTCCCCGCCCCCCCCCTTCCTGGGGTGAGAAAAGTGGTATATATAAAATAAATAAATAAATAAATAAATAAATAAACCCCGTTCATTTTATGGGAGCTTACCATTGCCTTTTTCTGAAATATAGTCTTCCAAATTTGGTATTTCTTGGCTGTTTCCAAGGTGTTTTGTTCAATGATTCTGAAGCAAACGATAGCCCCATGAAATCTTAACAACCACTGGCTTAATTGTAACATGAACACATGATATTAGATACACCCAGTGCTTTCAGTCACATTTGAAGTGACCTTCAATCCAGAAGAGTCTGTGGCTCTCCATACTTCAAGTTAACTTTGACTTATAGTGACCTTATTCTAGTATTTTCTTGGCAAGATCTTTTCAGAGAAGCTTGCCATTGCCTTCTTCTAAGGCCTTTTTTGGTGTCAGGAGTGACTTGAGAAACTGCAAGTCACTTCTGGTGTGAGAGAATTGGCTGTCTGCAAGGACATTGCCCAGGGGACGCCCAGATGTTTTGATGCTTTATCGTCCTTGTGCTGGAGCTGACAGAGGGAGCTCATCCATGTTCTTCCTGGATTCGAACCTCCAGCCTGTTGGTCTTCAGTCCTGCTAGCACAAGGGTTTAACCCACTGCACCACTGGGGCTCCTCTAAGGCTGAGAGAATGTGACCTCACTCAGTAGGTTTCCATGGCTGAGCATGAATTTGAACTTGTCTCCCAAAGTACTAGTCCAACATTCAAACAATTACACTAGAATGGCTCTGTGACACAAATGTCTGTTTAGGAAGACAATTTAAAAACTCAGTTGTCATAGAGGAATTGGACTTCCTTTGATGCATGATCACTGAAACATTTTTTCTCCCTCCCACCCTTGGTTTCTTGAAACAGAATCTGTCCTCATTAGATCTCCATGGCTGTGATCAGATCCCTGCAGATGCTCTTATCAACTTGGTGACAGCCCTGCCATGTCTCAAAAAACTATGCCTCTCCCAGACCCAGTGTGACACTCAAGTCTTGTCGGCTGTGGGCTCCTGCTGCCCAAAGCTTTGCAAGCTGGACATCAAGGAATGTGTGAAGCTGTCTGCAGATTCCCTCTTCCACCTGACCTACAATCCTCTTTCACAATCCTTCTGTAGCCAGGGCTTACAGGTCCTTGAGACTGGTCCACAGTGTCCGGGCACGAACAGGCATGATGTGATCTGGGCCCTGGTCTTTGTGCTACTGGCACTGCCCAGATTGGAAGCATTGTTTCACAATGACATTGCTGAGGCCTTGTGTCTCATATACACACAGCGGTTTAACGACGCCCAGATTCCTGCCGGATTTCCTGCTTTGGAGAATATGACATGGGACAAGATGACCAACTTCCCAAATCAAGAGAACTCCAGAGTCATGCTTGGCCTTAAGGAAGTATCCCGTATGGATGACTATTCCTGGCCCATGGCCCAAGCTGTATGCCCACTCTTGGAAAAAGTATCTGTGAACTTCACAAGCAGGGCTGTTTTGGATCTAAATCTCTGGTCATGTCGCCACCTTTCCCACTTGACTATCAGCTGCAGAGAAAGGAGAGACATGAGGGAACTTTTGCCTGTGGTGACATACCTAGGATCCCAGCTCCAATCCCTTTCTGTCAATGGCTTCTCCTTCCGAGAAAAGTTCTCTTTCCATGCCTTACTAAGCCATTGCCTGAATCTTCAGAAACTGAGAATTCATTTCCGCTCACCAGTGATGCATGGCCCAGGAATTGACCCAAAGCTTGAGGCTTTGGAGTTGGACTTCACCCTTCCTCCCCATGAATTCCTTTGGTTGCATGAGTTTTCTTTGAAGCACTTGGATACCATGATCCCTTTAGCTTCCCAGAATATTGTGCTTTTGAAGGAAAGCCTGCAATACCTCCTGAAACATTCCCCATCCCTGGTGAAATTGCAATTGGCTGGTCTGCCTTTCTCTTTGGATGAAGTCTTTGAGAAGGTGCTGGAACCACCAGGTGCTGCCTTAGCGAGTCTCCACCAGCTCACATTGGCAAAAATTAATGTCTCCCTCAGCACCATCTATAAGCTGCTATCTTTAGACAATGAGCTGTGCTTTCTCGAATTGTTTTTATGCTCGGGGATCCATTGGAAGGAGTATGCCGGGCTTCTCCATATGGTCAGCACTGAGGGCCTGAAACTGGATATTAAGTGGATATGAAAGGAGTGAGAAAGCAACTTGAGTTGTGCCGAGTGTGTGAGTTTTAATAAAGTTTTATTTAGAGAGTGCGTATTTTGTCACAGAGATAAGAGTGTAGGAAACGAAATCTTTTTAGGGGCCTTGAACACTTCCCAATGTTCCCAATATCTGTCTTTTCCATTCTGGATTACTTTTATCACATTTTCATACTATTTGAGTTGGAGAATGCAACCATTTTTACTGATATCTGAGTATACTTTTTGGAAGGTGAGCCAGGAGGGGAGAGGCAGTGTTGGGCTACTTTGCCAGTGTCGAAAAGGAGAACGAAAGGATGTGTTTGGTACTCCAAACATCCTAGAAAACAAAGCTTTTTGGTCTTGGAGGGACAAAAGGTAACAACAACACCTTTGCCCAGTCCTTACTCATATATCTAATCTGGCTGGCATCGTGGCATTTAGAGACAAGAGGATGGAAAAGCAACCAATGGAGAGAGAAGAAATTCCTCTTATTTTAATGTTTTCAGTTGATAATATGAATACTATATTAAAAGATCATTTATATTAAGTTGTCTGTTGGAATAAATAAAAACACTTCAGGCTATGGGGATGTTCCCAAATATTACTTTAATGGAAAAGTGATTGGAAAGTGATTCAAGCAGATGATTCTCAAAAGTGTTTGTAATAGAAGGAAAAAGGAAGAGGGGCCGACCAAGGGCAAGATGGGTGGATGGAAGTGACTGGCTTGTCTCTGAAGGAGCTGGGGGTGGTGATGTCTGACAGGGAGCTCTGGCATGGGATGGTCCATGAGGTTTTGTTTTGTTTTGTTTTTTGTTGTGTCAGGAGCAAGTCGCTTCTGGTGTGAGAGAATTGGCCGTCTGCAAGGACGTTGCCCAGGGACGCCTGGATGATTTGATGCTTTTATCATCCTTGTGGGAGGCTTCTCTCATGTCCCCGCATGGGGAGCTGGAGCTGATAGAGGGAGCTCATCCGCCTCTCCCCGGATTCGAACCTGCGACCTGTCGGTCTTCAGTCTTGCCGGCACAGGAGTTTAACCCATTGCGCCACCAGGGGCTCCTGGTCCATGAGGTCATGAAGAGTTGGAAGTGACTGAACGAATAAACAACAATTATGTACAATGGAAAATGTGGTTACAGAGGCTGAAACATATTACCATATATACACATGTATAAATCAGGAACAGGTTTATTTATTTATTTACCATATTTGTACCCCAACTTTCTCATCCCGAAGGGGACTCAGAGTGGTCTTACAACAGGCAACAATTTGATGTCATACATTTATGGTTTTGGGGTGAAAATAATGGATTTTGATACAACCTATAGATATGTTGACATTATTCCACAGAGAAGGCACCAATGCTGCCAAAGGGAGCCAACTAAATCTGGTTGCTGCTGCCACCATTTTCTTGTTTGGTCATTCAGAAAGACTAGAAATGGTACCATAATGGAGAAAGTGGGTTAATGATTCTTTCAGGTTCTCCCAGAATAGATAAAGCTCTTGCCTTTCAACATTATATTCAGAGAAGATAGTTCTTTTTTAAAAAGAACTATGGTACAGTATTCAAATTGACTGTGGATAAATTGATCCAGGATTTTTAGGTTGAGTTTTTGACTATTTCTAGAGTTCAGTACATATGGTAAGTAAATCACTAGGTTATATAAAATGGCACCATTTGGAGATCATACCTTTTAAAGAAAAGCATGACCTTTCAGAGAAGAGCCAAAAGCTCTTTAGAGTATAATCTTCTCTCGTGGTATACAACCAGATATAATTATGCAAGACAACGGTTTCAGTTGTTAGACTGAATAACCACTTAACTCTGATCTGTTAGGAAAATAGAGATTTTGCCAGTGTATAAAAAACAACAGTGCTTCAGAAATGTTTTTCAGTGTCCTATACACACACACATACATATAAGTAAAAATGCAATGTTCTTTTGTGGGATTAACATAACTCAAAAACCACTGGATGAATTGACACCAAATTTGGACACAATACACCTATCAGACCAACAAGTGACCATCACTCATAAAAACACTGAAAAGCACAGCAGAAGGGACTTTAAAAGCCAAAACCCCCCCAAAAAATGCATTACAACTCATGTGCAAAACCACATATATACACAAACACACATATATACACATGCACACATATATACACACACACAACACAAATACAAGACTGGGCCACAGCAACGCGTAGCAAGGAACGGCTGGTATAACATAAAGGTAAAGGTTTCCCCTTGACATTAAGTCTTGTTGTGTCTGACTCTGGGGGTGGTGCTCATCTACATTTCTAAGCTGAAGAGGCGGACATGACTGTATGGAGCACCGTTACCTTCCCACCAGAGCGGTACCTATTGATCTAATTGCATCTGCATGTTTTCGAACTGCTAGGTTGGCAGAAGCTGGGGCTAATAGCAGGAGCTCACCCTGTTCCCTGGATTCAAACCACCAACCTTTCAGTCAGCAAGTTCAGCAGCTCAGCGGTTTAAGTGGCGCATAAATAAACAAATATAAACATAATAATAAAGCACACAACATCTAAGATACTCATGTTGCTGCCTCACTAAACTACAACTGCCTTTGCATCCATTGTCTTCCAACAAATGGCTGCTATTATATGTAGATGAACAAGTCAGCCAAGCCTTTGCATTCCTCCCCCCTCCCCATCTTTGAGCCCCTAAGGCTTTTGCGCATGCGCAAATCCAAATCCGAAGAGGGCCAAGGTGAACCCTGGACCTTCCCAAACTCTCCCTCTACCTGCGTTCTGTGGGCGGGGACAATGGGACCCAAACAGCCAATCAGAAGAGCCCGGGAGATTTGCTTTTTTTTCTGAGCAGGAACCCTCTTCCATTTTCCACGTGGAAAGCAGAGAGTGAAGAGCTTTGGAGGAACCAGGTTGACTTGAACTTCTTTGTCCAAGGAGAGATTGGGCTTGTGTGTATTATTCAACGTGGGTATGTGTGACAGATTCTTCCGTGCTTCTTGTGTACTGCAGCTACACTGTAGGAATACTACAGTTTGATACCACTTTTAATTGATACCACTTTCAATGATCTACAGAATCCTTTTTTTTAGCCTTCTCTACCCAAAACTACAACTCCCAGGTTTCTATTGCATTGAGCCATGGCAATTAAAAGTAGTATCAAACTGCATTATTTCTACTGTCTAGATGCACTCTTTCCCTCTTACTCTTGAGTAAAGGCTGTGGAGGAGGAGTTATGGGGAGGCCAAAAGGCAGGCATGTTTTGGGATGCTTTAGTATTTATTTCCCATGCTTGCCCAGGCTGGAGTAAACTTGTATCTTGGAGAACCTGGAAAACCCAAGTCTACCAAAGTGTACATTCTTAACTTCTTTCTTTTAGGATGAATCTACACTGTAGAATTCATGCAGTTTGGCCTTACTTTAACTTCCATGGCTCAAGGCTATGGGAGAGAAGGGTAGAGATATTCCATTGCATTGAACCAAGTGGTTTTGCTACTTCCTCTCGAATGCATTGTTGGAAGTCTCCCATCTAAGTATTAACTCTGCTTAACATCCAAGATCAGACAATCTCCAATGACTTTAAGCCAAACATGGACAAACTCTGGCCTTCCTCCAGGTGTTTTGGACTTCAATTCCCACAATTCCTAACAACCTACCGCAGTGTTTCTCAACCGTCCTAATGCCATGACCCCTTAATACAGGTCCTCATGTTGTGGTGACCCCGAACGTTATTTTCGTTGCTACTTTATAACTGTAATTTTGCTACTGTTATGAATGGTCATGTAAATATCTGATATACAGGATGTATTTTCAGTCCCTGGGCCAAATTTGGCACAAATATCCAATACACCCAAAATTTAAATACTGGTGATTGATTTTGTCATTTGGTAATGCTGGAGTTGCTGGGATTTATAGTTCACCTTAAATCAAAGAGCCTTCTGAACTCCATCAATGATGGAATTGAATCAAACATGGCACACAGAATTCCCATAACGAAGAGAAAATAGTGGGAAGGTCTGGTGGACATTGACCTTGAATTTTTGGAGTTGTAGTTCACCTACATCCAGAGAACACTGTGGACTCAAGCAATGATGGATCTGGATCAAACCTGGCACAAATACTCGATATGTCCAAATGTGAACACTGGTAGAGTTTGGAGAAAATAGACCTTGCCATTTGAGAGTTGTAGTTGTTGGGATTTATAGTTCACCCACAATGAAATAGTATTCTCAAACCCACCGATGATAGAATTAGACCAAACTTCCCACACAGAACACCCATGACCAACAGAAAATACTATGTTTTCTGATGGTCTTTGACGACCCCTCTGACACCCCCTCGCGACCGCCACAGGGGTCCCGACCCCCAGGTTGAGAAACACTGACCTACCGGCTGTTAGGAATTGTGGGAGTTGAAGTCCGAAACACCTAGAGGGACAAAGTTTGCCCATCCTGCTTTAAGGTATTTAGGCCCATCATTTTTATACCAGGTTTTCTCAACCTGGGGGTCGGGACCCTGGGGGGGGGGGTCATGGAGGGGATGTTAGAGAGGTCACCAAAGACCCATCAGGAAACACTATTTTCTGTTGGTGATGGGGGTTCTGCATGGGACGTTTGGCACAATTCTATAGTAGGTGGAGTTCAGAATGCTCTTTGATTGTAGGTGAACTATAAGTCCCAGCAACTAAAACTCCCAAATGTCAAGATCTATTTTCCTCAAACTCCACCATTGTTCCCATTTGGGCATATTGAGTATTTGTGCCAAGTGAGGTCCTGATCCATCATTGTCTGAGTCCACAGTGCTCTCTGGATGTAAGTGAACTACAACTCCAAAACTCAAGGTCACTGCCCACCCAACCCAGTATTTTCTGTTGGTGATGGGGGTTCTGCGTGGGAAGATTGGTTCAATTCTATCATTGGTGGAGTTCAGAATGCTCTTTGATTGTAGGTGAACTATAAGTCCCAGCAATTAAAACTCCCAAATGTCAAGATCTATTTCCCCAAACTCCACCATTGTTCCCATTTGGGCATATTGAGTATTTGTGCCAAGTGAGGTCCTGATCCATCATTGTTTGAGTCCACAGTGCTCTCTGGATGTAGGTGAACTACAACTCCAAAACTCAAGGTCACTGCCCACCCAACCCTTCCAGTATTTTCTGTTGGTGATGGGGGTTCTGCATGGGAAATTTGGCACAATTCTATTGTTGGTGGAATTCAGAATGCTCTTTGATTGTAGGTGAACTATAAGTCCCAGCAACTAAAACTCCCAAATGTCCAGATCTATTTTCCCCAAACTCCACCATTGTTCCCATTTGGGCATATTGAGTATTTGTGCCAAGTGAGGTCCTGATCCATCATTGTTTGAGTCCACAGTGCTCTCTGTATGTAGGTGAACTACAACTCCAAAACTCAAGGTTAAGGCCCACCAAACCCTTCCAGTATTTTCTGTTGGTCATGGGAGTTCTATGTGCCAAGTTTGGTTCAATTCCATCATTGGTGGAGTTCAGAATGCTCTTTGATTGTAGGTGAACTATAAATCCCAGCAACTACAACTCCCAAATGACAAAAGGGTCCAAATTGCCACTCAGCCATGAAACTCACTGGGCTTAAACCAGCACACCACCTTGATTGCTAGACTTGTTGGGAAATGATTCCAGCAAGACCAGCTATAAATGAAAGGTGTTTCGTTTAGGAGCCTAAGAAGGAGCAAGCCAAAGTTTGATCTAGCACAACATTGTTTGCATATCATGGCCAGTGAGTTGTCTGTTGGAAACCCAGGAGCATGACATGAAGTTACCTACAGCAAAATGGTATTTCCAACAGTTTCCCTCTTCTATTTCTCTTCCTTGGGGTCTAGGAACTCCATGCCAAAGAGATGGAAAGTCCTCTCACTGGAGAAGCTGTGCCTGAAGGAGCTGGCTTGGAAGGCAAGCCCTTACTGGATCACAGACTACAAACAGGATGACCTGGGCAAGTACAGTAAGATCTCCATAACCACTAGGGTGCGGTTTCCAACATAATTATGGCAAAATTTAATGCCTCACATGCAGAAACCTAACATAACGATAATAACATACAAGTATCAATTAAATCATAAAAGACAACATCATTTAACATTAAAACAGGGAATTAAAATAATCTGTGGATCCAGAAGATCCATTATATAGAATGGTATAATACAGTAAAATGGTGCCTTTGACGTACAATGGCAAAATAAAAGATCGTTTTGTGGATTTATAATTTTTTTAAAGCTGTGGATGGTTGACTGCATAGACATGGAGGTTCAACTGTATGTATGTATGCATTTTCCTCAGGGCTCCAGGTAACATATAAAACTACAAATAGATTATGATAGAAAAATGACATTAATTTCTAAACTTAAGCTGTCAGTTAAATTAATAACAAGGAATCTGAAATAAAAGTGACTGAGAGCAATCCAGTGCATTGGAAAGGCATGTTTTTGATTAAGACTGGATTGCTGTCAGATTAGTCTTCAAAAACAGTGGATGCAAGTTCAGATGTGATCCAGAAGCTTGCTGGGTCTTTTTGGTTCTTGACATGCTTTGCGGGCTATCCTAATATGTTATGACTAGGCATCCCCTGCCACATGTTGCTGTGGTCTAGTCTATGTATATGTGTTTTTTGTGTATATGTGTTTTTGCATATGTGTGTGTGTGTGTGTGATTTTGTGCATGCATTGTAATGGGTGTTTTTTTGCTTTTTCAGTCTTTTCTGCTGTGTTTTTCTGTTTTTTTATGAGTGGTGATCACTCATTGGCATGATAGGTGTATTGTGTCCAAATTTGATGTAAATTCATCCAGTAGTTTTTGAGTTATGTTAATCCCACAAACTAGCATTACATTTTTATTTATATAGATCATTGTCAGGCTAAAGGGATGACATGGAGTGAGGATTTAAGAGAACCATGTGTGCCAGTTTGTTTTTTTTTTCCGAGGAAATGCAAGTTATAAAGATACTGGAAGAAAATGTCCTAATGAGTCCTCAGATCCCCAGCCACCCATACGTCCTAAATTGCCTGTTCTCAGCAAAGTGCCAACTTCTATTTACCCTCCTGCCTTCCCATTAATATATCATTGAATACCTATTTCAGGTTTCTCTATGTCATCCCTATTTTTATGTATGTTTGTGAAAGCTGAACAGTGAAACAAAACTGATAGGAAGAAAATAAACTCATTTGAAATGTTGTACTGGAGGATAGTTCTGTGGATCCCATGAACTGTTAAAATTAAATGACTTAGAGCAAATCAAACCTGAATTGGGTTGTTGTAGATTTTTTTGGGCTATATGGCCATGTTCTAGAGGCATTCTCTCCTGACGTTTTGCCTGCATCTATGGCAAGCATCCTCAGAGGTTGTGAGGTCTTCCAGTGAGAGGGACTGCCTCTAGAAAATGGCCATATAGCCCGAAAAAACCTACAACAACCCAGTGATTCCGGCCATGAAAGCCTTCAACAATATATTCAAACCTGAATTATCATTAGTAAAGCCAACATGACTAAGCTGAGACCGTTGTACCTTAGAATGTCATTAAATAATATTTCTCAGTAGAGAAAACAATGCTTGGGAAAGTGCAAGGTAGTAGGAGAAGGAAGACCACATTACAGATGCTTAAATACAACCAAGAATTCCATGGTCTTGAGCCTGCAAGACCTGAACAGGTTGATAGCAGAGTAACTTGGAGATCTCTCATTCATTGGGTTGGGTTAAATCGAAGATGACTTGAATGTGGCAAACAATAGCAAAAATGATGTTAATAAGTAGGGTATTTGTTTCCTTCCACAGCTTTCTTCCATGTCCAGGATCTGATCTGTTTACTGGGACAGAACAAGGATTTCATCCCTCCAATGCTGCATTTGCTTCTCGTGCCCCAACTGAGAGACATCAATCTGTCCACTTGCCAAAATATGGTCACAAGGAGTATTGCCTTGACAATAAGGATGCAATGCAGGGTAAGCAGAGGGGAGAAACGATCAAAGTGGACAAGGATTTCTTGGAAATAATAACATGGTGCATGGAGCGGAACAAGTGGACAAGGAGAAGCTAATACACGTTGAGTATCCCTTTCCTGGAATTCTGAAATACTCCATATTCATCCACATGGTGACTGTGAAGGTGATATCTTTCACTTGGTTCAATGCATACAAATTTTGTTTCATGCACAAAATTTGGAATACAGTGGAACCTCTACAAGCATCCCTATCTACGTACTTTTCAAGTTGTGAGCCATTGCTTGGTTGGGGTTTCATTTTAACTTACGAGCACCACTCTAAAATACAAGCAGCTGGAGAGTGCACTCACGGCTGAGGGGGGGTTCTCACAAGAACAGACAGGGCTTCAAGGGAGCAGCCTCTGAGCCTCATGTGCCTCCCTTCCTTGTGCTTGTGCACTCATGTCAGGGGGAGCACTGAGGTCCATGAGGTACCTGGTTGGGTCAAGTATGCAACTCTGGTAGCTTTGGATGGGTGGGAAAGTCTGGCAGAAAGTGAAGCGACTCTGGTGCCAAGGTAGATGCGAAAGCACACTCACTCTGATTCCAAAGTTCCCCTGATTCCTGCCTTATGGGAAGGTAGGAATCAAAGGAGGGAAGGCTGGAGTAGGCCATGGGGGCAGGGTTGAGGGAAGCACTGGGGGCAGTGAAGACAGGGCACGAGAGCCAGCCATGCCCAGCCCTCCTTGCCCAAACTTGAAAAGCATACTGCAGGGAAAGAGGGAAGGAAGGAGGGAGGTGTTCTTGCCCAGGCAGCCCAGGTAGAAGTTGCAGTTGGGAGAGGCTATGGGGGCAGGATTGAGGGTAGCGCTGGGGGCTTGGGTCTGGGGCCTGGTTCTGATGGTAGTTGAGGTGGCAGCATTGCTGTTGCTGTTATTGGTGATGGCTGACGATTACGCAGGCGAGGCAGTGAAGGCACAGAGCCAGCTACCCAAAAATTTGTCAGGTTTTGGGGGGCCCTGGAATGGATTAAAAGCATTTCAGTGGGAAAAATGATTTGAAATAAGAGCAATTTGAGTTAAGAGCTTCATCACATAATGAATTTAACTCATAAGTAGGAGTTTCACTGCATTATGTATAAAATTACCTGCAGGGTATGCATATAAGTTGTGGGTTGTTGTAGGTTTTTTCGGGCTATATGGCCATGTTCTAGAGGCATTCTCTCCTGACGTTTAGCCTGCATCTATGGCAAGCATCCTCAGAGGTAGTGAGGTCTGTTGGAACTAGGAAAATGGGTTTATATATAAGTTGTACTAGATATGAAACATTAATGAAATTTCATATTTAAATTTGGGTTCCATCTCCAAGATATCACATTATGTATTTATGCATGTATAAAGTTATTCCAAAATCTTGCGGGGGGGGGGGGGGTGATACTTCTGTTTGGAAGCATTTCAGATTAGGGATATTCAGCCTGCATTGTAATCTAACATTATCCACTGAAAGAGACTGGTGAAAGATTTAGGATGGATAAGAGGAAGACTTTTTCAAATGAAGCAAAACAAAGCAGTCTGCTTCCACAAGATGTGGTAGTGGCTGCCAATCTAGATGTTTTTGAAAGGGGAGTAGACGCAATCAAGAGGGATGAGGCTCAGTACTTGGTGAGAGATTATTTCCCATAGTAAAGCATATATTCCTCATAATACAGTTTAGATGGGAATGTAGAATAAAGGGAGAGACCTCATGATTCACTGTTGAGCATCTTTAAGCAGATCAGGGATTGAGAATGACATACAGAAAACATGGCTTCATTTGGTTGACGGGTTTGGAAGGGTGCTTCCTATAGCTAAAGGAGCATAGCCTTACTTTTCTTGCCGAAAAGTGAATAGCCCTATGCCTCCTTAAAAGATGATTACATGTGATCTGAACATCTGTCACAAGTGTTGTTTTCACCTGGATGCACTGAATGTCATAATTCTTAATTTATAAAGGCTAATCTTATACTAAGAGAGCCAGAATGGTGTTTTATTATGGAGCTGTGGAGAGAAACTTGGGGCAAGGAATGACTGCTTAAAATCCTTACCTTTCAGTAAAGGTAAAGGTTTCCCCTTGACATTAAGTCTAGTTTTGGCCGACTCTGGGGTGGTGGTGCTCATCTCCATTTCTAAGCAGAAGAGCTGGCATTGCCCATAGGCACCTCCAAGGTCATGTAGCCAGCATGACTGCATGGAGTGTCGTTACCTTCCCTCCAAAGCAGTTCCTATTGATCTACTCACATTTGCATGTTTTCGAACTGCCAGGTTGGCATAAGCTAGGGCTCACAGAGGGAGCTCACCCCGCTCCCCAGATTTGAACCACCAACCTCTCATTCAGCAAGTTCAGCTGCTTAGCGGTTTAACCTGTTGTGCCACCGGGGACTCCTTACCTTTTACTAAACTGCAAAATGTACCATTACGGGGACAAATATACCCTCAGGACAAGTACTTTGTGAAAACTATAAGGAATGTTAAGGGTCTATTTATGCCCTTTGCATGGCCACATGGGTGGAGTTAGGACTCTGGGAAATTGACATGTTTGTTTTATGTCTGATATAATAGGTTGTGTTTAAATCTAATCCCAATTTGCTAAGTTATAATTTCTTTTTATATACTGTGTAGTTTAATTTTTGTTATGAAGTATTTATTAGTTGTTGAGTTCAGGCATTGCATGCTTGCCTTTTTGTGACTGGAAACCATCCTGAGTCCCTTTGGGGGGATAGGGTGGAATATAAATAAATAATAATAATAATAATAATAATTATTATTAGGACTCACGTGTGAATGGCATACAGCTCAAAATAGATTTTACTTTTGCTCACTTGTACTCTTTCTGGTACCCGAAACAGAATCTGTTGTCACTAAATCTCCATGGCTGCAAGCAACTCCCTGCAGATGCTCTGGCTCGCCTGGTGGAAAGTTTGCCACGGCTCATCAGACTAGACCTTTCGAAGACCCTGTGTGACACACAAGTGTTGGCCGCCATAGGCTCTTCTTGCCAACAGCTCCGTGAACTGAACATCTCCCTGTGCAGGACCCTGTCTTTGACATCTCTCTTCTACTTGGCGTATAACCCCCGCCAGGGCTCTTTTGGCTGTCAGTCATTGCAGAAACTCTGCATTTTTGGGCTAAAGGCTCCCAAAGGCCACTTAGGGGCCCTGCTCTTTGTGCTGCTGGCATTGCCCAGCCTCATGTCTTTGGTGGACAATTCCATCTCAAGGGTGTTGCGTCTGATCTACAAGCAGCGGTTTGACAGTTCCCAGTTGCCTCCTGGATTTCCCTCTCTGGCAGAGCTGTTCCAACACAGGATGAAAGCCCGTGGAGAAAAGGACACCTCCAGACTTACTTTGATTCTCAGGGAAATAATTGTGGTACGGGAATCTGTCTTGTCTTTAATCAATACCATGTGCCCCTATATGCAAAAAGCAACTGTCTTTCTAGAAGATAGACCTCTCTTGGCCGACAGCTTCCTCTCATGGCGCCACCTCACTCACTTGACCATCATCTGTGACAAACACAGAGACCTGAGTGAACTTTTGCCAATGATGGCAAGCCTTGGAGCTCAGCTTCATGGCCTCACGATCCGTCACTTCTTCTTGGCCATTGAGTCCTCTTTCCATGTTCTGCTGAGCTATTGCACAAACCTTCAAGAATTTGAAGGTTCATTCCTCCCTCCCAGGACATCTGTCTGTGACCGACAGGAAGACATTGACACCTTGGACTGGGATTTCAGCCTGCCCAGCTTTGAATTTCCTCAGCTTTGTCTGTTTACCCTGGAGTACCCTGATGCAAAGATTCCCTTGCCTTTCCGTCATGCCATGGTGTTGAGACAAAGCCTTGTAAATGTGCTGAAAGAGTCTCCTAATCTGAAATTCCTGACACTGCGTCACTTGCCTTTCTCCCTGGACAGGGTGTTTGAGAGGGTGCTGAAACCTCCAAGCACGGCTTTGAGGCACATTGATGAGCTGGTGTTATCTCAAATCAAGGTTTCCGTGCAGGTGGTGAACCTGATTTTGTCCTCTGAGAATGAACTGAGCTACCTCTCTCTGCTCAGATGCCCAGGTATCAGTCAAACAGACTATGACGAGTTCATCAGGAAAGTCGACAGGGAGGGCTTTGACGTGGAGATTCTGTGGAAATCCAGTTCTCCTTCCGAATGAATGGAGTATTTGTAACAATGTTTTTTTCTGTACCTGTCTAAATAATAAACAACCTTATTTCTGTTTTGATTTGTATCTACCTCCCATCCTTAGATGGCAAAAGCCATGATACATATCCTGAAGACAGAAGATGTTTCTGAAGTTTGTGGCTTTGTAGCATTATATTCACAAGTTATGAAAGCTTTACTCTTGATTTGCTTTTCATCATGTACATGGGTTGCTGTGAGTTTTCCTTGCTGTATGGCTGTGTTCCAGAAACATTCTCTCCTGATGTTTCACTCACATCTATGGAAGGCATCCTCAGGTTGTGAGGTTTGTTGGAAATAGTAACCTTCCAAGCCTCCACAGACTAAATTTATGTATTATTTATTTACAGTATTCATATTTCACCCTTCTCACCTTGCAGGGAACTCAGGGCGCATTACAATACACACATAAATGGCAAACATTCAATATCCACACCCCAGATGCCAGCCAGAGATGGGTCATAATCCTTGGACAAAGGACCTTCTTGGATCCCAGCAGGAGACCACCTACTCAGGGCCCCACAATTTCCTTTTGGAGGTCTTAGGCTGCCTGTGGGACAAAGGTCCGGGATAAAACTGTGATTATTACCCCCATCATCTTGTACTCTCCTTTTGTCCCCTGGCATGGGGAGATGTCTAGGGCAACAACTCTTATTGTGGACAGAGGCATCTACATAATCTGGTCAGGTGGGCTTTTGGATATTCCTTCGTTTGATACATTCAAAAACCAGCAGTTTCTATTAAGATCTGAGGTTTCCTAAAGATCTGAAATCCCATATTAACTTGGTGTGAAAAAAGAGAAAAAAGAAACTGGTAATTTCTCATTTTGATTATTAGCGAGAATAGTCTATTAAAAGACTAAAACATGAAATCATTTTTAAAGAAAGAGATATTATTAATTATATATGTAACTGCCCAAAGACTGGAAATCATATTTTTCCCCTTTTCTCTTTGACGTTCACACTTTTAGTATTTTTTTTTCTTTCTGTATTTTTAATTTTTAAAAGAAAATGGGAAAAAAGATATTTCTGTTGCTGCTTGAATGTGATCTGAAAGTGCTAGCTCTTTGAAAGGTGGAAGCTGTAGCACTGGTGAGTCTCTTTTATGACTCAACACTTTAGCCAGACTCCTGGAGTCACCCAGAAAAAGGGACGGATTGTCTCCCCGCAGAATGAGGCAGCTGAGAAAGTAAAGATCCGTTCATCAGAATCTGCATCAAAAAATTCCACGCATCCCTCATCATAATTGAGAGATACCAAGATTTTTTGGGGGTTATGCCTTAGGTTCAAAAGGATGGGCTTGGGGGAAGTGAAAGCCCAGAGCTCATTAGATGAGAAGGAGCCCCCTGAAGGCTTTCCTATAGCCCAGACATCCTCACTAGGACTAGGGATGAAAGATTTTTTTCTTCTGATGGTCTCTTTGGCAACACCCAGGACCCACATTTCCCCTTCCTCCTTCACCTCAACCTCCCACCATGGATTTCCTGAAGTGAATCTGTCACTGCCCAACACACAAGGCTCCCAATCAAATCGCTCAGGGACGCTGGGCAGCTTCTGTTCTTCAACTCCACAGATCACATTCTTCAGATCCATAGACAGAATGAGGAAGGTGTTTGCTGTGTTTGGGTCCAGAGTGACATCCACTGCAGGGGAAAGAGAGAAAGTGGCTGAATTGTTGATGGTTTCAAAGGAAAGATCAATATCAGCCGCTGAATAGTGGAAAGCAGAAAAGGCTTGTAATGACCAAATGCATCTTTACTTTTTATTATAATCCATTTGGCAAAAAAGCTAGCTAATGCAAACCTCGAGCCTAAAGAAGGTTTGGCAATCCAAAGCACAGCACCTAATTGCAGAACACACAAAATGGGGAAACTCTTGTAATTCCAAAAAAAATCTTTACTTTTTAAAAGGACAGTTGTGAATTTGTTAGAATATTTATTTGTTTATTTACCATATTTACATCCTTTCTCTACCCCAAGGTGACTTAAGGCGGCTTACATGTAGCACTAACATAGTGCCTTAAAACATACAATGTTAACTTAAAATAAATTGGATAAAATTAATACATATTAAAAATAATAAAAATACATTCCAATTGTTCAGATCTGTAGCTTTTTGGCAAAGAAATTAGCTCAAAAACAAAGTTGGAAGGCTTTAATTCGAAAGCATGCATTAGGGAATGCAACAAAGTTCCAACTGACAGTTTATTTCCCTCATACCTTGCCCTGAGACAAATCTCAGCATTTGAGATGACCTGTAAGTGCTTTTAGACTTCTTAAAGATAAGAAGAGTGGCTATCCTAATGTGCTCTAGTTCAAAGCAAGACAGGTTTGCAAAACCAAGTCCTGTTTTTTGCACCTTGTGGGATAATGTCCCAAGTTTTACTTGAAACATACTTGGATTGTCTGTAAAGTACATACCATTACTTTTTAAAACAGATGTAGAAGAAGCAAAGGTATGTAGAAGCAAAGGAAGGAAATGAAAAGAAAGGAAACAACACTGCTTGATACAAGCACTAATAAACGGTTCCGGCCCAAAATACCTTGAGTACCGCATCTCGGCCTACGAGCCCACGAGGACCTTGAGATCATCCGGGGAGGCCCTTCTCTCGGTCCCGCCTGCCTCACAGGCACGCCTGGCGGGGACTAGAGAGCGGGCCTTCTCGGTGGTGGCCCCCCGGCTGTGGAACTCCCTCCCTGCTGAAATCAGACAAGCGCCTTTCCTCATGGCCTTCCGCAAGGGCCTGAAAACCTGGCTCTTCGAAAAGGCCTTCAACTAAGTGCTATGTTTTTGGAATGACCACCGGAATGGATTATGACCATGAGATTGATTATGACCCAAACAAGACGAAGCGGATTTTTAGTTTAATTAGCTGTGTGTTAGTAAGATGTGTGTTATGGCCCTGATCTATTGTAACTGTTGTCTTTATGTTCTATGTTCTGTACACCGCCACGAGTCGCCTTCGGGCTGAGAGTGGCGGTTAACAAGTGCAAATAATAAATAAATAAATAAATAATAAATAAATAATAATAATAATAACAATAATAATAATAATTCATTTGTAGACCACCTTATCTCCCCGGAAGGACTCATCATCATCTACTTACAAATATCCTATTTATATTTGAGGAAGAACTTCCTCAGTATAAATCCTATTTATATCCTATTTATAACATGAGGAAGAACTTCCTGACTGTGAGAGCCGTTCAGCAGTGGAACTCTCTGCCCCAGAGTGTGGTGGAGGCTCCTTCTTTGGAAGCTTTTAAACAGAGGCTGGATGGCCATCTGTCAGGGGTGATTTGAATGCAATATTCCTGCTTCTTGGCAGGGGGTTGGACTGGATGGCCCATGAGGTCTCTTCCAACTATTTGATTCTATGATTCTATGATTTACAGAAATAAAATAGATTTCTCAAAGGAGACTCAAAGCGGCATAACATAAAAGCACTAGGACACGGAACAATGGTTTCAGACTACAGGAAAGGAGATTCCATATGAATATTAGGAAGAACTTCCTGACTATGAGAGCTGTTCAGCAGTGGAACTCTCTGCCCCGGAGTGTGATGGAGGCTCCTTCTTTGGAGCTTTTTAAGCAGAGGCTGGATGGCCATCTGTCAGGGGTGCTTTGAATGCGATTTTCCTTCTTCTTGGCAGGGGGTTGGACTGGATGGCCTATGAAATCTCTTCCAACTCTATGATTCTATGATTCTGTAAATGCTGACCTGCCATCTCACGTTACATGCCCACCTCCCCCCCCCCCCCCCACACACACACTACAAACACACCCTTACATTATTTCTAGATAGGTAGTTACCTTTATTTGGCATTTGTTTTGGAGACCATGCTGTATGGAGAGAAGAATAACAAATTGAAAGTCAAGCTACTTTACATGCAATGTGATAGTTAATGTTTTACATTGTCTGTCCGAAAAAAATGATGACGATTTAAATTTTAAAAATGAACATACATCCAATTATAGTTTGTCCCTTTCAAAACAGGCTCCTTGTGATTGAATATAGCGATTCTAGTGCCACTGCCACTCTTTATAGCAGCGGAGGAAGTTTTCACTTGAGATGTTCAAAGCCCTTGTTGCAGCTGCCTGGATGTTTTCAACTGTTCTAACTTGCTGTCTTTTGAGGTGGGTTTTGAGCTTAGTGGAAAGAAATTGCATGAAGGAGTCAGTATTGTGTGTGTGTGTGTGTGTGTGTGTGTGTCAGGAACGACTTGAGAAACTGCAAGTTGCTTCTGGTGTGAGAGAATTGGCCGTCTGCAAGGACATTGCCCAGGAGATGCCCGGATGTTTTGATGTTTTACCATCCTTGTGGAAGGCTTCTCTCATGTCCCTGCATGGGGAGGTGGAGCTGATAGATGGAGCTCATCCACACTCTCCCAGGATTCAAATCTGTGACCTGTCAGTCTTTAGTCCTGCTGGCACAAGGGTTTAACCCACTGCACCACTGGGGCTCCAGGAGTCACAACAGCCTTCACAGAAGTTGCATTTTTCTCTGTTCTTGACTCCTCTACACTTTTGCCCATGGCAAGACACAAAAGCAACTATGAACTTTGCTAACATACTGACTACTACAAAGGTGCATGTTCAACTGAGAAGTTCAAACTGTATGATGGGGTTCCCCCTCCACCTGCCCCAACCCCCACTTTTCTTTCTTGTCCTTTCTGTGCTGTGCAGAAAACACATTCCCATTCTGCACATAATTTCCAAAGACAAAATGGCAACGGAGAGGTTTACATGGTGAGCTGAGAGGCCAGATGAAACAACCTCCTGCTATATGACAGCTAGACGGGCCATCTCCATTCTCTATGTTTGGGCTCATTATACCTACCAGGTCCCTGGAATAGAAATGCTCCAGAATGGTTCAGGAGGCGTTCAGACACTTTGCCACTAACCCGGAGCAAAGTGAAGTGCATTCTCGGTACAAAAGCAGCCATTAATCAGGCAAAATTGGAGCTGGAAATAACATTTGTCACACCGAAATGCCTCAATACAGTGCATCAGAGAGTCAAAGAAAATCCGCTTCTATGAAGCTGCCAAAAATATTCTTGGCTCCAAGTGTAACTGTCTCTTCTATAAACACTCCTCCACATCAAAATTTCACTTGGTATTCCACCTCAGAAATTTACCTTTGGTCAGTGCATACTCCAGGGAATCTGTCACAAAGAGAAAAAAGTTACAAGTTTAATCATTGTAATCTGTACAAAAGCCTCATAAAGCTGAGCATATCCGTTAATAAGGGTGAGTATCTCTTTTACAAAATGCCTGGAACCAGAAATGTTTTTTTTTATTATTTCAGGTTTTTCTTTTGGATTTTGGAATACTTGCACATACATAATGTGATCTCTTCCAAATGGGACCCGGGTTTAAACACAAACACTATGTATGTTATACACATACATAAAATCTGCACAGATATAAAGTGGCAACATCAAGGTTCTCTTTTTGGAATGAAACAAAAAATATTTCCAAGGCATGGATGGTTGAATATATAGATACAGAATCCATGGATATAGAAGGTTGGATATCCATGGATTTCCCTATTCACCATTTGCATTGTGAGATTTACTCAGGGCTGGTAGGAAGTTGTGTTTGGCCTTTTGGTGTTGCAATTTCAATAATAATAATAATAATAATAATAATAATAATAATAATAATACCATCTGCAGCTGCAAAAGGCCACCTTACTGGGACCACCGATACATCACACAGTCCTAGATGCTTGGGAAGTGTCTGATGTGTGATCCAATACAACAGCCAGCAGAGTGTTTGCTGTGGACTCATCTTGTTGTTTCAAATAATAATAATAATAATAATAATAATAATAATAATAATAATAAATTTATATTCCGCCCTTCTCACCCCAAAGGGGACTCAGGGCAGATCACAGTACACATACACGGCAAACATTCAATGCCGTTTTTTGGACAGGACAAAGACAGACAGAACAGAAAGGAGGTATTCATTGTGTTGTGTTGAACATCCAGCTTGTTGGCGCCTTGGGAAGTTGCCAGCCACAGGGAGGTACTGTCACTCCATCCTCTATGACGAAGAGCCATCAGGACTTCCTCCTTCCTTTTGGTCATCGGAATTCTTTGATCTTTTTCTTTTATGGTGTGGTAAAATACCTCCCCCACATTTGCGGTACCTAATTTCTCTAATCACAGCTGTAAGCTGTTTTCAAACTGCTTAAGTAAACATTTGTATTGTCGAAGGCTTTCATGGCTGGAATCACTGGGTTGTTGCAGGTTTTTCAGGCTATATGGCCATGTTTTAGAAGCATTCTCTCCTGACAGTTCACCTGCATCTATGGCAAGCATCCTCAGAGGTGGTGAGGTCTGTTGGAACTAGGAAATTTGGGTTTATATATCTGTGGAATGTCCCGGGTGGGAGAAAGAACTCTTGTCTGTTGGAGCTAGGTGTGAATGTTTCAGTAGGGCATCTTGATTAACATTTGATGGCCTGACAGTTTTTTGGTGTGGCTTGTTAGTGCCTGGGGGAATCTTTTGTTTAGAGGTGATTAGCTGTCTTCTCTGGAGTTTAACTGTGTTTGAGTGTTGTTTTGCTATTATGATTTTAGAGGTTTTTTTTAATACTGGTAGCCAGATTTTGTTCATTTTCATGGTTTTACCCTTTCTGTTGAAATTATCCACATGCTTATGGATTTTAAGTGGTTGATGGAAAAAAGGAAGGGGCCTGAGGCTGTTAGGAATGGTGGGAGTTGAAGTCCAAAACACCTGGAGGGCCCAAGTTTGCCCATGCCTATTGTAGAAGAATATATTGCAGAAGAATATTGTCATCTGGAGGAGGCAAGCCAGGTGGTGTACATAGTTGCCTATTTTTTTAAATTTCCAAACCTCCTAAAAGTCTTAAAAGGGCGAAGTTCACCTTTAAGAGAAAATCTGCATTCTTGCATTGTTAAGAGCTAATTGGAAAGGCGAAATGAGGGAAGCCTTGGTCCAGGTGGCTGACCTTCACTCCCCTTCTGTTATCTTAGAAAGTTATGGGGAGGTATTAGACATGTCAAAACACTGGTCAAAACATGTGTGGTTGATTAAAACATTATTCTGAGCAGCAGAAAAGATATAACAAAACCATACATCCCAGGGCTATTCTGGACAGGCCCTATACCCAAGGATCTGATCCCAGGTTTTCTGTTTATCCCAGATTATCTGGCAGTGTGGACTCATATAATCCCATTTAAGGCAGAACACCTTGGATCAGATACTGGGATATAGAGTCTGTCTGTAAGGGTCATCAGCCAATGTCAAACTTCAGTGCAGTCTGAGATACAGAGCTGCTTAACTTGCCAACACCTGAGTCATCCCCATTGCTGATTCAACGAGTTCCCAGCAACAGAAGGGGGAGAGCTTGTTTGGTTAGACTTCTTTTTTTCATGCTTTAACTATTATGCCTGCTTTTGCAAATTTTCTTGCTAGCTGGGTTGTAGTAGCATTTGGGGGGTATATGGCCATGTTCTAGAACGGATTCCTCAAACTGTTAGAGGCCCGGATTATAATTTGAAAAAAGCATGAATGAATTCCTATGCACACTACACATATCTTATTTGTAGTGCAAGAAACACCTAAAACAATACAATAATTAAAATGAAGAACAATCTTAACAAATATAAACTTATTAGTATTTCAATGGGTACAAAGCCCTGCAAACAAGTACATGATCACCAAATGGAGTACCTCCCCATCCTCACACACATACCAAAGGGCTCAGGACTCTAAAGCCAGCCAAATTATTCTTGGCACTTCAGGCAGAAAATTCCATTAGCAACCTTCCCTGTCACAAAATATTCTGCCCTTTCTTTTTCAACAAAAATCTGCTCCTAAAGGCAACTGGCTCACTCTAGCTAGTGACTGGTGACATCCATTCTCTACCTGGAGAAGTCCCCTTTAGGCCAACCTTTATATACAAATATAAATGTTGGCATAAAGAGGACTTCTCCAGGGAGATGTTGACAAGCTGGAATGTGTCCAGAAAAGGATGACTCTAATGATCAAGAGTCTGGAGAACAAGCCCTATGAGGAGCGGCTTAAACAGCTGGGCATGTTTAGCCTGAAGAAGATAAGGCTGTGAGGAGACATGATGAGGACCATGTATCAAGATGTGAGGTAAAGTCATAGGGAGGAGGAAGCAAACTTGTTTTCTGCTGCCCTGGAGACTAGGATGCAGAACAACGGCTTCAAACTACAGGAAAGGAGATTCCACGAGGAAGAACTTCCTGTCTGTGAGAGCTATTCAGCTCTCTGCCCCGGAGTATGGTGGAGACCTTTCTTTGGAGGCTTTTAAGCAGAGGCTGGATGGCCATCTGTTGGGGGAGCTTTGTGATTTTCCTGCTTCTTTGCAGGGTGTTGGACTGGATGGCCCACAAGGTATTTTCCAACTCTGTGATTCTATGATAAATACTTTGTTATCCAGCTTGGTGTAGTGGTTTTGAGAAGGACCTATGTCTCCATAAAAGCCCACTGGTTGAAGCCACACTCACATCCTTGGAGAAAGGCAAGGGCAAAACCCTCTCAAGGGAAAAACATTGCTGAGAAAACCCCATGAGTGGTTTGCCTTCAAGGATGCCATAAGTTGGAAGTACACAACAACAACAACAACAACAACAACAACAACAACAACAAAAATACCTGTATATACTCTCATAGTCATTTCTACAGCAGCTACTTTTTGTGAGAAAGTTTGGACTCTTCCTTCCAATCCAGGAAGTAGGTATGGTGTATAATCACGTTCCCTCTTCTCAAACCTGGAAGGAGAAATGGTGAAGTTCACAAAAGGTACTAAAAGACTGGGATTCTTCTCCCAAAGAAGTAAATCACGATTTAAATGGAAGCAGGCAAAGTGAGGTCTGAATGCTACACACTGTAACGGATTGGCCTGCCCTGCAGGGTTGGTGTATAAGGGTTGGTGTAAAGCAGAAGCCAGGCCCAGCTTGCTAACGCTAAGCAGAGCCGAGGGGTGGAACAATCAGTCAGTCTCTAAGAGTGAAACCTGGGCCTCCAGGTTAATGTTGAGTCCAAGAGTACACCCCAAACTGAGTGAAGTTGAACTGCTTACCTTTTCAAAGTGCTTTTGATGTCCTGAAAGAAACACAACAAGCACGTTTTAACCACTATGCAGACAGAAAACACAGATTTTTTTAAAGTGGAGATACTGTTGGCTTTTTCTTCCTTCTCTGTGGTTGCTTCCAAACTAACTTTTCTAGCTATTCTGTGTTCATTTGTTTGAAATGGCAAAACTTAGACTGTTTCATGATTTTGGGTGCATCTAGCACCACTGAAACTGTCATGGTCTGACACTATGGAATCCTTTTTCTAACCTTAAGAAATGGGGCTACAAAGTGGAGTCCATGACATGCAATTGTGGAGAAGAGCAAACCACAGACCACCTACTACAATGCAGTCCGAGCACATGTATGTGTATATGAGCACATTTGAAGACCACCTACTACAATGCAGTCTGAGCACATGGAGGACCTTCTCACAGTGACACCAGAGGCACTCCAAGTGGCCAGCTTCTGGTCTAAGGACATTTAGCATAATGCCAAAAAAAAAACCTTTGTTTTTGCTTTTAAATGCATTTTAACTGTACCTTCAACTCACTTCTGACATGATAAATAAATAAACTACGGAATCCTGGGGTTGGAGTTTTACAAGGTCTTTAGCCTTATCTACTAGTGCGCCAGGCTGTATCCACACTACAGAGTTCATTCAGGTTTATTTATTTATCTATTTATTTGTACCCCGTACTTCTCAACCCCTGAGGGGGGACTCAGGGCGGCTTACAATCAGCAGCAATTCGATGCCAACACACACACCATATCAATATGACACAGATTCAACATTAATTAAAACATTAAATTATAAAATAGTTATTTAAAACATTTAAAACACAATTAATAACAATAACAATATAATTGCATCCAAGTTCAGTTGAGAGACACAGTCCAAAGCCTGAGCATTATCAATTCAAATATAATATTGCTACTGCTGTTAAGCCTGCTGCCCAAATGCCTGGTCCCAAACACATGTTTTGAGCTTTTTCCTGAAGGAAAGGAGGGATGGGGCCAATCTGATTTCCCTGGGGAGTGTGTTCCACAGATGGGGGCCACCACTGAGAAGGCCCCATCTCTCGTCCCCGCCGGTCATGTTTGCGAAGAGGGCAGGACTGAGAGCAGGGCCTCCCCAGATGATCCTTAGAGTCCAAGGTGGATCGTAAAGGGAGATACGTTTGGACAAATAAGCTGGGCCACTTCAAATAGCATGGCTTTGTGATCAAGGGAGCTATAGTGAGGTATCTGATTCTGCATTCATTGACAGAGAAGGCCTTATAAAACCACAGCTTCAAGGATTCCATTCCACTGAGTCATGACAGTTAAAGAGTCCAGTTTTGTTTTTGCAGACGAGGAGAGCAATCTGGCAACCAGGGGAGAAACTCTCCTTCCATTTCCCACAGAGTTTTCTCTGAATCTTCTATTAGGCATCAAAAAGTCACAGTCCTACCAATAATGACTGGGATTCAGTATTGCAACTATGGATTCTTAACCCAGAACTATGGATCTATCATTAATTTTTATTTGTAAAGGCTGTGTGTTGCCAATTTTGACACTATCGTCATGCTGTGATTGACAGAAGTTCTCCTACCAGTTGAGAGATATAAGATTGATGTTTCCACCCCATCTCCTGCCACTAATCTCTGGTGCAAGGAAGAATTGCAACAGGGATCTTGTTTCTGGTTGTCACACCAAAGATCAGTAATGGGAGGCAGATGCAAACAGTCTGCTGTGATTCGGACTGATAGGAGAACAGACCTCTGTTGCTCAGAGCAGCTGATGACTGGTCAAGCAGAATGAGGTTTGGGCCATGAAAAGCTACCTAGGACATTATCACGTGGGCCTCCTAAAATGGGTTCTCCCATGGCAAACTGGTCTCGGCAGAGATGGAAGCAGGCCTGCCCAGCTCCTCTTACCACAGAATTCATTTTTGCAGGCTTTTCTGTGTGATGAAACAAGCTATTGGGGGGAAGGATGGGGGGATTGTGATGTCCATTATGAGTTGCGCTTCCCTGCCTGTCCACCAAACCAAACCAAACCCTTTATGCTTTGACTTACCTGCAGGAATTCATCTGCTGGTTGCTGAAACTTCTCATTCATCACTGCGATAAGGTTGCTGAGAGACAGCAACTCTTTTGAAAGGGTTGAGATATTTCTTTCGTACTTTTCCTTGATGCTGCTCTCAAGGTCTTGCAGCTGACCTAGCCAGAAACCCTTTTTTTCTTTAAGGAAGTTGTTCATTTGGTCAAAAGCAGAACTGATATTCTGATTCTCAAGTTCTATTTGATTCTAAGGGGAAAATCCACAGAGAAATAAAAAGTGAAATTGGAGAGTAAGCAGTATTAGATGAAGAAGAAAATCAAGGGGAATGAGCTACTAGTTTATGACCAAAATGGACTTGGCATATGTCAAGCTCTTTCCAAATACCATCAGCAGAGGCACCTCCACAAACAACAAAAACCAGAGGAGAGACTGACCCACTCCATGCATAACTGGCAGCAACTCCCAAGTTCCCTGCACCTATGAGAGCAAAGAAAGTGTGAGGGCAGTGGTGATGCATGTGGAAAGCAGATCAGTTTAGATATTGGCCCAAACGGGACATCCATGGTGGCCAGGAACTTTAATGGAGCTCTGTGGCTGATGAGATACAGGCTCCATGGTGACATGGAAGGTGAGGTGACAGTCCAGTGAGGCCAATGCAGTCTCAACCTATCTGGACCGTGTTAATACCAGCCAGCATATATTTACCCTGAGGTTGGATCTACTTTGCTATGTAATCCAGTTTCCAAATCCAGATTATCTACTTTGAATTTAATTATATGGGTCCAAACTGCCATATAATTCAGTACAAATCATATAATCTGGATTCAGAAATTGATTATATGGCAGTGTAGATCCAGCCTCAGGGTAAATTCACTCTGCCATATAATCCAGTTTCTGAATCCAGGTATCTGCTTTGAACTGGATCATATGAGTCCACACTGCCATATAACCCAGTTCAAAGCAGATAATCTGAATTCAGAAACTGGATTATTTGGCAATGTAGTCTGGGCCTAAGACTGGATCTAAGCTGCCATATAATCCAGTTTCTGAATCAAGATTATCTGCTTTGAACTGGATTATATGAGTCTACACTGCCATATAATCCAGTTCAAAGCAGATAATCTCGATTCAGAAACTGGATTATATGGCTGTGTAGATGGGGCTTGGGTCAACTGAAATCTAGTAATGTACAAGTCATAACAACAAGAAACACCTACTAAACATTCTTTTCTCCCATGGTCCTCAATGGTCATCTGTTTCATAACACTCATTCTCCTTTTCTGCAGAGATTTCATATTGGCCTCAATTTGATCCTGTAGAAACGGAAAAAGCTGTTGCTGAGGCAGGAAGTGATCCCCTGATACCAATTATTATTATCAGCATCAGAATCATCCACACCACCAATGCTATTGTTCTCCTTCCCCTCTTCCTCTCCTACTGCCCTGGGATTCAAGGCAGATCACAGAAGTTAAAACAGGACATAGTTAAAGGTTAACATCATACAAATATTACAATATATTTAAACTAAAGTGGCCTCCTTAGAACACTGTCTTGAGGAACGTCTTCCATCAACAATGTCTTGGCATCTTCTGGGACTGGCAGCTTGTAGTCCAAGAAGGAGGTAGACTGTGTTGTCAAATAAAATACAAGACCGTGTTTCTGCACTAAGAATTGTATAAAAGAAATAACGTTAGCTAGTGTTGTTTGTTTGTTCCCAAGGTGACCCATTTAAGGTGGAATCAGGTGTCAAACAGGGATGTGTTACTGCCCAAACTTTATTTTCCATCTTCATCACTATGACACTTCATCTTGCCGATGGAAAGCTTCCCATCAAAGTGGAAATAATCTTTTGGACAGATGGCAAGCTATTTCACCTCAGCAGACTGAAAGCCAAAACTAAGGTCACAACAACATCTGTTATAGAAATCCAACATGCTGATGACAATGTCGTCTGTGCGCATTCAGAAAAAGACCCACAAGCCACTCTAAACACCTTTGGAGAAGCAATGAGAAGCTCAGCCTCTCATTGAACATCGAGAAAACCAAAGTGCTCTTCCAGCAGTCACCAGCCAATCCCTCTGCAATGCCAGAAATACAGCTTAATGGTGTAACTTTAGAAAATGTTGACCATTTCTGCTACCTTGGCAATCACTTCTCCACAAAAGTCAACATTAACACTGTAGTACAACACCACCTGAGCTCTGCAAGTGCAGCATTTTTCCAAAAAAAGCACAGAGTGTTTGAGGACCAGAACATCCGTAGGGAGACCAAAGTGTTTATTTATAAAGCTACTGTCCTCCCAACCCTGCTATATGCCTGCAAAATGTGGATTATCTAAAGATGTCACACTCAACTCCTGGAACAATTCCATCAGCATTGCCTCCGAAAATTCCTGCAAATCTCTTGGGAAGACAGGGGGTCAAATGTCAGTGTGATGAAAGAAGCAAAGACCGCCAGCACTGAAGCCATGCTCCTATGCCATGAACTCCACTGGACTGGCCAAGTTGTCCGAATGCCCGATCACCACCTACCAAAGCAGTTACTATACTCCGGACTCAAGAACAGAAAACAGAATGTTGGTGGACAGGAAAAGAGATTTAAAGCTGAGCTTAAAGACAACCTTAAAAATTGTGGCATAGACACTGAGAACTGCGAAGCCCTGGCCCTTGAGTGCTGTAACTGGAGGTCAGCTGTGACCAACAGTGCTGCAGAATTTGAAGAGGCACAAATGGAGGGCGAAAGGGAGAAACATGCCAAGAGGAACGTGTGTCATGCCAACTCTGACTGGGACCACCTTTCACCTGGAAACCAATGTCATCACAGCGGGAGAACATGTGGATCAAGAATAGGGCTCCACAGCCACCTACGGACCCACCATCAAGACACTACACTTTGAGGATCATCTTTGAGCTATGAGAGATCACCTAAGTAAGTAAGTTATGCATATTAGCACTTGCTAAAATCCCCTCTTCTATAAAGCCATTTAGCAGGAAAGGCTACAACTCCCAGAATTCCATAGCCAGGGTAGTTATAGTGCATTCATTCCGCAGTGTAAATGCATCCTTGGGCTATATCCTTAGATCTCTCTGCTCCAGAAGTCCAAGTACTCCAGGGAACAACAAATCTTAGATAGGCCTGTGACAGTTTCCAAGCAATGTGGATGTACCCTTTTGAGAGTAAATGCTGCCCTGCATCCCTGTAGTGCAGAGTGTTCTCCTACCTTGTACTCTGGGACAACATCTTCCCAGGAGACCACAACATGATCCAGATGCTCCTTGGACCGTTCACATACAGAGCAAAGGATTGTCTCATCCTCCTTGCAGAAGCGGTCCAGGGGTAGCCAGTGCTTGGCACATGTGCCCATCTTCTTCCACTGGGTCCTTTTCTCCTCTTCCAGTTTCTGGACTCTTTCTATCATGTTGACCAGCAGCCGATTGGGCTGGAAGTTCCTCTGTGGCACCATCTGCCGGCATTGTGGGCAAGAACCACACCTGTTGGATGCCCCCCAGTATTGGCTGAGGCAGGCCTGGCAGAAGTTGTGCCCACAATCGATGGTCACAGGATTTTTGAAGGTTTCCAGGCAGATGGGACAGGTCCATTCGTAGCTGAGCTCCATGGCAGCAAAAACTCAAAGCTGCTTTTCTTTCCTTCTTGTGAACACAAGCCTTTATTTTCACTTTTGATTTCAAAGGAACATTACAGGCAAGAGTGTGTTTTGACCTGCAAATGATTCAGCTTGGGGAGAGTCCTGTATTGCCTTTCTGTTAAAATCCTTTCTCCCAGTCCATTTTTTTTAACCCTCTCGATCTTGAGTTCCTCTGAAACTGAAAAGTTTTTATACTTTCTACATTTCCCCCCTTTCCATTATGAAAAACAAAGAACAGGATGCATATTTTTTTAAAAAAAAATTGGTCAGGAGAAGCAGGAAGAAGGAACAGAAGCCACTGTTTATGGCAGTACAATTCATTTTTCTCAATGTGTTTCGTGTTTGAGTAGCAAGCTTAAAAATGCTTTCATTAGATAATAATTAACCCCATAATCTCCTACAAACATACCTAGGAGAAAGTCCATGTGGATTCTGAATACACTTACGTTGTAATTTGTGAACCTCCCAGGAAAGCTATATTACACAATGTAACACAATTTTTGTTCCTGAGTTATAAATGTCATTTCCTAATTGGTTCTACAATAAAAACATGGGAAAAGTTTATTAAACTGCAAAAACTTTGTTTTTTCTGGACATCCTGCAGCACATTTTTGCTATAGTTTTTCAGTAAATAGAGTCTCTACTAATGCAACATAGTTGGTGGCAGCCACAAAAATGAAGGTTCTGGAGTATAACAACTCTTTTCAAAGTACGTACTGGGTAATTAAACAGGGATAATACTTTCAAAACTGGAACAGATTGTTTTTTCAAATTTTGTTACATAGTATTTGTTATTATTTTACTGACACAAAACAGTATGTCACTGCAAACGAGATATATATGCTGGATTTCGTATCACAAAATCACAAGTCAAACACTTCCCAAGGGAAGTGTCATTTTTGAATGATGCACACAGATCCAAGTAAGATTTTATTTATTTATTTATTTCGTACACTTTTACCCCTCCCTTCTCCCCACAAGAGGGGACTCAGGGCGGCCTCACCTAAGTACCGAACAATGCTATCATCATATAAATAATAAACAATTACATTAAAATATTAAAACAATTCATTAAAACAATAAATTAGTCACGCTACTTAAAACCAAATCCAAGCCTGGGGACTAAATCAATGTCACAGTATCCAATTCCTCTTTCCAATTGCTGCTATCCATTAATCGAACGCCTGGTCCCAAAGCCAAGTATTCAATTTTCTCCTAAAGGACAGGAGGGAGGTGGCCAGCCTGATGTCCTTGGGGAGAGAGTTCCACAGGTGGGGGGCCACTGCTGAGAAGGCCCTGTCTCTCACCCCCACCAACCGCATTTGCGGTGGTTTTGGAATCAAGAGCAGGGACTCTCCTGAAGATCTTAAACTTCGTGATAGTTCCTAACAGAAGATACGTTCGGACAGGCCTTTTGCAGTTGACAGATCATTCTATTGTTTTCAAATGCCGGCTGAGATCTTTTGGCACGGCATCTTGTGTGCTGATTACCACTGGAACCTCCTCCTCCTCCTCCTTATTTTTTACCTGTCTCCTCTTAAGGCTCAAAGTAGATATAGATAAAAACACAATACAATACAATAGTAAAAACACAAATTAAAAGACAAGCCAGTACACATTAAAATCAACTACACATAAACTAAAACGTGTCAATTTAATCCATTGTTTCAAATTGACTGGGTACATTTAGCAGAAGAGATAAACATATGATTTCTAAAATCCAAACAACCCATTTAGCTGTTGAATCTCTTCCCACGGGTCATTTCACACTCTAGGGGTGGTTGTCAACAAAAGAGTGAAAAACAAACAAACCTAGTTTTGTTTTTGTATTTATTTCTTTATTTCCATTATTCTTTAATCAATATTTTTGAAACATGTCTGAAGTTGGGTGGGATGGGAAGAGAACTCATTCTGAAACTGGGTTGCTGTGAGTTTTCTGGACTGAGTGGCCATGTTCCAGAAGCATTCCCTCCTAATGTTTCACCCACATCTATGGCAGGCATCTTCAGAGGTTGAGGGGTCAGTTGAAAACTAGGTGTAATGGATTGTCCTACCTTATAGGGTTGATGTAAAGGCCTAGCTTGGAAAAGCTAAGGAGACCGGGGGGGGGGGGGGGGGTGGGGGGGTGGGGGGGGGGTGGAGTGATCAGGGACCCTCATTGCTGGAAGTGCAGTCTGATTGGCTGATGAAATTGGATGGAGTTGCTTAGTGTCTGAAGATGGGTGGAGCCAGAGGGAAAAGTAAGAGTTGATGCAGCCAGAGGCTTGTCAGTTTGAAGTTGAAAGTTTGGTGTTTGAAAAGTTAGTTAGGAGATTTGAAGGGGAAGAGTTTTGGGAACTGTTTGTTAGGAAGATACCTCTTTGGGGGAAAATAGTTAAAACCTTAGGGTAGTGTTTCTCAACCTTCCAAATGCCACGACCCCTTAATCCAGTTCCTCCTGTTGTGGTGACCCCCAACCATAATTTTTTTTCCGTTGATACTTCAGAACTGTAATTTTGCTCCTGTTATGAATGCTCCTAATGTAAATATCGGATATGCAGGATATATTTTAATTCACTGGACCAAATTTGGCACAAATACTCGATACGCCCAAATTTGAATACTAGTGGGGTGGGGTTGGGGGGGGGGTTGATTTTGTCATTTGGAAGTTGCTGGGATTTATAGTTCACCTACAATCAAAGAACATTCTGAACTCCACCAATGATGGAACTGAACCAATCTTGGCCCACAGAACTCCCACGACAAACAGAAAATACTAGAAGGGTTTGGTGGGCACTGACCTTGAGTTTTGGAGTTATAGTTCTACTACATCTAGAGTGCACTGTGGGCTCAAACAAAGATAGATCTGGACCAAACTTGGCACAAATCCTCAATAGACCCAAATGTGAACACTGGTGGAGTTTGAGGAAAATAGACTTTACATTTGGGAGTTGTAGTTGTTGGGATTTATAGTTCACCTACAATCAAAGAACATTCTGAACCCCACCAATGATGGAACTGAACCAATCTTGGCACATAGAACTCCCACGACCAATAGAAAATACTAGAAGGGTTTGGTGGGCACTGACCTTGAGTTTTGGAGTTATAGTTCTACTACATCTAGAGTGCACTGTGGGCTCAAACAAAGATAGATCTGGACCAAACTTGGCACAAATCCTCAATAGACCCAAATGTGAACACTGGCGGAGTTTGAGGAAAATAGACTTTACATTTGGGAGTTGTAGTTGTTGGGATTTATAGTTCACCTACAATCAAAGAACATTCTGAACCCCACCAATGATGGAACTGAACCAATCTTGGCACATAGAACTCCCACGACCAATAGAAAATACTAGAAGGATTTGGTGGGCACTGACATTGAGTTTTGGATTTATAGTTCACCTACATCCAGAGAGCACTGTGGGCTCAAACAATGATATATCTGTACCAAACTTGGTACAAATACTCAACATGCCCAAATGTGAACACTGGTGGAGTTTGAGGAAAATAGACTTGACATTTGGGAGTTGTAATTGCTGGGATTTACAGTTCACCTACAATCAAAGAGCATTCTGAACCCCACCAATGATAGAATTAGGCCAAACTTCCCACACAGAACCCCCACGACCAACAGAAAAGGCTGTGTAGAACTTATATATCTAGGCAAGTAGAACTTATATATCTGTGGGAAGTCCAGGGTGGGAGAAAGAACTCTTGTCTGTTGGAGGCAAGTGTGAATGTTGCAATTGGCCACCTTGATTAGCATTGAATGACCTTGCAGCTTCAAAGCTTGGCTCCTTTCTGCCTGGGGGAATCATTTGTTGGGAGGTGTTAGCTGGCCCCGATTGTTTCCTATCTAGAATTCCCCTGTTTTCTGAGTGTTGTTCTTTATTTACTGTCCTGATTTTAGAGTTTTTAATACTGGTAGCCAGATTTTGTTCATTTTCATGGTCTCCTCCTTTCTGTTGAAATTGTTCACATGCTTGTGGATTTCAGTGGCTTCTTTGTGTAGTCTGACATGGAGGTTGTTTAGAGTGGTCCAGCATTTCTCTGTTCTCAGATAATACTGTGAGGTAAAATTCCTTGTCCCATTATTCCTGCACTAAATGAAAGACTTATAACAATTTCAGTTAAGTCCAATTAAAGTTTGGAGGCAGTTTTCCTCTGAGATCAATATGTACATAAGTGATTAAATGTATAATGCATATTAGTTGTTTTGAAAATAGGTCATGATCAGACAAATAGAGAAAGAGGTTTATAACATAAGCACCAGCTGAAGTAGACCAAGTCTATTTACAAACTTCCTTCTCTACTCTGAGGGCCCTTCCACACAGCCCTATATCCCAGAATATCAAGGCAGAAAATCCCACAATATCTGGTTTGAACTGGGCTATCTGAGTCCACACTCAGGTAATGTGGGATTTTCTGCCTTGATATTCTGGTATATAGGGCTGTGTGGAAGGGCCCTGAGATGAAGGGTTAGAAGGCATGATCATCAAGTTTTCAGACCACACCAAATTAGGAGGGATAGCTAATACCTCAGAAGACAGAAGCAGAATTCAAAACAATCTTAACAGAGTAGAGAGATGGGCCAAAACTAACAAAATGAAGTTCAACAGTGACAAATGCAAGATACTCCACTTAAGAGAAAAAATGAAATGCAAAGATACCGAATGAGGGGTGCCTGGCTCGACAGCAAGGCGTGTGAAAAAAAATCTTTAAATCCTCGTGGACAACAAGTTAAACATGAGCCAACGTCATGCAGCGGGGGAAAAAATCCAGTGGGATTTTGGCCTGCATCAATAGGAGTCTAGTGTCTAGATCCAGACAAGTCAAGCTACCCCCTATTCTATCTTGGGCTGACCACACCTGGAATCACACTGTGTCCAATTCTGGGCACCACAATTGAAGGAAATGTTCACAAGCTGCAATGTGTCCAGAGGAGGGTGACTCAAAGGATCAAGAGTCTGGAGAAGAGTCTGCTGCCCTGGAGACTGGGACGTGGAACAACAGCTTCAAACTACAGGAAAGGAGATTCCACTTGAACATGAGGAAGAAGTTTGTGACCGTGAAAGCTGTTCAGCAGTGGAACTCTCTGCCCTGGAGTGTGGTGGAGGCTCCTTCTTTGGAGCCTTTCAAGCAGAGGCTGGATGGCCATCTGTCAGGGGTGCATGGAATGCAATTTTCCGGCTTCTTAGCAGGGGATTGGACTGGATGGCTCACCAGGTCTCTTCCAACTCTATGGTTCTATGTTATAGGTTTAGCTCCACAACTTGCCAACTTTTCCAAAAATTCCAAACTTCATGTGTGCCAATTTGTTCTCTTTTTTAAAACAAGTTTTAAAATGCTTTTTTTCGGTGTAAGGGATCTCTTTTTCTGTAAAAAAAACTGCAAACCATTCTCATTTTTTCTTGCCAGTTCTTATGCAAGGAAAGCTGAGTCTGAGTCAGCACAAAGAACAGACCCGCCCAGATGTGTTTCAAAGCTGAGAAACGAAAGTGAAGTTTTCATTACAGTTCAGTCAGACACAATGGCAGCTGCAAGCCCCGTCCGGAATCTGTGTGAGGAAACAACTTGTCCAATTTGCCTGGAGTACTTCAAAGATCCAGTGAACATTGACTGTGGGCACATTTTCTGCCAAAAGTGTATCACCCAGTGTTGGAATGGGCCTGACACAGATACATCTTGCCCGCAATGCAGAGAGCCCTGCCAACAAAAGAACATCAGGCCAATTCGACAACTGGCAAGTATTGTTGAAATCATCAAGAATTCTAGTCTTCGGTCACTCAGAGTGGGTGAGATATCGGAGGAAGTGTGCGAACACCACCAAGAGCCTTTGAAACTATTCTGTGAAGATGATCAAATTCTAATCTGTGTGGTATGTGACAAATCCAAAGAACACAGGCAACACAAAGTGATTCCCAAGAAGGAGGCTTTTGAAGAATATAAGGTAAGTAGCAATGGGGAAAGGTGAGGAATAAATTGGCCTGTTGCCTTTAAGGGTTATCTGTTGTTTGATTATAGTTAATCTTCTTAAATTGTTACTTCTCTTTTACAAACCTTCCACACAGCCATAAAACCCAGAATATCGAGGCAGAATATCTGCTTTGAACTGGGCTATCTGAGTCCACACAGCCATACATTTCAGTTCAAACCAGAAAATGTGGAGTTTTATTCATCTGTGTGGAAGGGGGGGGGGGGTCTTAGTTCTGTCATGTAGTCCAGTGGTTCCCACTCTTTGGTCCTCCAGGTGTTTTGGACTTTACTCCTACAATTTCTAACAGTTAGTAAAGTGGCTGGGATTTTTGAGAGTAGAAGTCCGAAACACCTGGAGGAGCAAAGGTTGGGAAACATTGATGTAGACCAGGGGTCCTCAAACTTTTTAAACAGAGGGCCAGGTCACAGTTCCTCAAACTGTTGGAGGACCGGATTATAATTTGAAAAAAGCATGAATGAATTCCTATGCACACTGCACATATCTTATTTGTAGTGCAAAAAACACTTAAAACAATACAATAATTAAAATGAAGAACAATTTTAACAAATATAAACTTATTTGTATTTCAATGGAAAGTGTGGCCCTGCTTTTGACTGATGAGATGGGATTGTTGTTGTTGTTGTTGTTGTTGTTGTGTGTTTTCAAGTCGTTTCAGACTTAGGTCTACCCTGAGTGAAGGTCAGGTAAATGACCTTGGAGGGCCGCATCCGGCCCTCGGGCCTTAGTTTGAGGACCCCTGATGTAGACTGTCGTAAGAACATGCCTGCAAGCCAGTGTTGCCATATTGATAATAAATAATTAATACACAGAATTTTATTGCATGGAGTTGGCACCCTACCACACCCTGATAGGGCACCCATTGCTGGTTTGCCTATTCCCTGCAATGACTCTCCAGAATGAGCTTATATTCACCCTGCTGCCCTGGTGGCATGCCTTAGGGTGGGTCAGTGGTTTTATGGTTATTTGAGTTGGCTGTACTTGCTTGCTCTGGGCCCTTCCATATTCCACATATCCCAGAATATCATGGCAGAAAATCCCACAATATCTGCTTTGAACTGGAATATCTGCATCCACACAGTTCAAAGCAGATTGTGTGCGATTTTATTCAGCTGTGTGGAAGGGACTGGATATATTTGTGTTCTGCTACTGGAGATCTCTGAGATCTCTTGCGCTCTCTCTGCTTATGCTGCAGTTACGTTTGTTTTATTTTATTTATTTCATTAATTTTGCACATTTGTACGCCATCCTTCTCACTAAGGGCAACTTTAAAACAGGCAACCATTAGATGCTAAACAATACATTAAAACAGACAATTACAATTTAAAAAGCTAATAAAAACTGTTGTAATAAACATTCAATTTAAAAGAGTTCCACCACTTCACAATCATAGTCCAAGGTCAGTCCATTGCCGATCGCATAAAATCTCTTTCTTCCCAATTGCTACATCTACTGTTCAAATGCTTGATCCCATAGCCAGGTTTTAATTTTTTATGAAAGGCCAGGACGGAGGGAGCAGACCTGATTTTGTTGGGGAAGGAGTTCCACAGCTGAGGAGTCACCACTGAGAAGGCCTTGTCAGTCCGCTTGCAAAGGTGGTGGGATTGAGAGCAGGGCTTCCCTGGATGATCTTAACGTCCTTGATGGTTTGTGGAGGGAGATACGTTCGGACAGGAAAACTGGGCTTTTTATTTTATTTTATGCTTTTCTACTAATGAGCTGAATGCAGAATGCACAAATTTGGCACAAATACCCGATACGCTCAAATTTGAATACTGGTGGGGTTGGGGGGGGGGGGGGGGATTTATTTTGTTATTTGGGAATTGTAGTTGCTAGGATTTATAATTAACCCACAATCAAAGAGCAGTCTGAACTTCATCAACGATGGAATTGAACCAAACTCGGCACACAGAACTCCCATGACCGACACAAAATACTGGAAGGGTTTAGTGGGCATTGACCTTGAGTTTTGGAGTTTTAGTTCACCTATATCCAGAGAGCACTGTGGACTTAAACAGTGAGAGATCTGGATCAAACTTGTCATGAATACTCAATATGCCCAAATGTGAACACAGTTGGAGTTTGGGGAAAATAGACTTTGACATTTGGGAATTATAATTGCTGAGATTTATAGTTCACCTACAATCAAAGAGCATTCTGAACCCCACCAATGATGGAATTGGGCCAAATTTCCCACACAGAACACTCATACCTTGAAGGGATTTGCTGGTGCGAGCCTCCCTCCAGCCTCACATGCTCTCCCTCGCCTGCACATGCGCGCCACCCTGCCATGTGCCAAGCATGCCTGCTCTCCCCTCACCTCTTGGAGTCTCAGAAACAGCCCTCCCCTTGGTTGAGGGGTCAGCCAATCACAGTAGAGGAGGGCTTTTGGTGGGAGGATTCGCCATCTGTTTCCAAAAAGGAAGAGAAAGAAATACAGAGAGATCTTCAGCTTTCTCTGCCAAAAAGGTTCCTAAGAACACCAGAAATATATATTTTCTGATGGTCTTTGGTGACCCCACTGAAACCCCCTCGGGACCCCCCAGCTTGAGAAACACTGGTCTATACAGTAGAATGAATGGAGTTTGACATCACTTGAACTGCTACATGTCCCAGTGCTGCAGTGGGATTTGTTTTATTGGCCGAGAAGGCTAAAGCCTTGTAAAACAACAACTCCTATGATTTGATAGTATTTTACCATGGCAGTTACAGTGTTTCCTCACTTACTGTGGGTGTTACGTTCCAGGACCACCCACGAAAAATGAAAATCTGCGAAGTAGGAATGCTATATATGTATATAGCATTCTGAGGGTGAGGCAGAAGCAGAAGCAAGGAGAGATTTAAGGGCACCACACCCCCCCCCCCTTTTTTTTTTTTTGCTAGCTATCTCTGCTTTGCAATCTCTCTTGGTTGGCTGCCTCTCTCCTGAGGGAGAGGGTGAAACCCCTTTCCACACTCCATCATTGCCAGGAGGCAGGATTAGAATGCCGCTTTGGGCAATGGCAACCATTCCTAGAGATAACAGGTTAAGAAAACATCAAATCTGCCAAAGTAAACCTGCAAATGTGGAGGGCTAACAGTATTTCCTTAAGATTTCCCCACCCATTGGAGCAAAGCAATAACTTAAAGGGGTTACAAAAGCATCTGCACGTGAACTCATTATGATTAGAAATGGTTTAAATGGTATAGACCAGAAGGCTGCATGAAGAGTGCAAGTGCTCCCTCCTTCTTATGCCACCCCATCAAAAAGTCTTCTTGATCCCTATCTTGTTGGGACTTTCAGGAGACCCTGTCATCATTGCACATGCTCAGAATTAATTGAAATGTCTTCATTTTTTCCCTCCAGAATAAAATTTGGGCTCATTTGAACATTCTGAAGAAAGAGAGAGAAGACATTTTGACTCATAAACAGGGTGTAAAGACCGAAATGCAGAATGTGTTGGTAGGTATAAATCAATAACACATTACTTAAGCTAAACAATATATTACCTCTGCAAGGTAGAGTTGTAACCATTACTCTAGACCAGAAAAAGTGATGGAGTACAGGTACTCCATATAGATAAGGCAATCTCAAGAACATCACAGAGATAAGATATTTCACTTGTTTGCTCAGCTTTTCAAATACAAGCTGAGCATCCCTTTTCCAGAATTTTCAAATCCAAAATACTCTGAAATTGTCTACATTGGTAAAGGTTTCCCCTGACATTTAGTCTAATCATATCCGACTCTGGGAAGGTGGTGCTCATCTCTATTTCTAAGTCGAAGAGCTGTTGTCTGTACAGCCATTGTCTGTAGATGCCTACTGAGTCATGTGGGTGGCATGATTGCATGGAAAGCTGTTACTGTCCTGCTGAAGTAGTACCTATTGATCTACTCACATTTGTGGGGTTTTGAACTGCTGGGTTGGCAGAAGGTGTGGCTAACAGCAGTAGCTCACCCCACTCCCTGGATGAGAACTGCCAATCATTTGGTCTGCTTGTTCAGCAGCTCAGTGGTTTAATCCACTGTTCCATGGACAAAATAATGTTTATAAAGCTAATTTCAGGCGTGTAAGATATATAAAAGGTAAAGGTTTTCCCCTGACATTGAGTCCAGTCGTGAAACCAGACGTGACACTTCTTGTGTAAAAAGATAATGGTTTTCCCCTGACATTAAGTCCAGTCATATCCGACTCTGGGGGTTGGCGCTCATCTCCATTTCTAAGCCATAGAGCCGGTGTTGTCCGTAGACACCTCCAAGGTCACGTGAAACCTGAAATTGTCTACATGGGAAACTGAGATAATGACACCCAGGCCCGTAGCCAGGATTTCGTTTCGGGGGGGGGGGGGGCTGAATATTTTTCAGGGGGGGTTTCGGGGGGGGGCTGAGTTTCGGGTGGGGCTGAGTTTGAGTGAAAGAGGGTCTAGCCTAGCAAACCTTTTGTATCATTACCCCAATACCCCCATCCATATGGGATATATTGAGTATGGTGATCAGATCATGATATGAATAAACATAACAGTTTAAATAATGCACCAATAAGGCCTTTTCGCGAACCACCATGAAAATTTCGCGGGGGGCTTCAGCCCCCCGAGCCCCCCGAGCCCCCCCCCCCCCGGCTACATGCCTCATGACACCATTATTTTCTGATGGTTGAGTGCACATAAGCTTTGTTCCATAAAATTATCAAAACATATTTATAAAGCCAACTTCAGGCTATGTGTGTAAGATATAGATAAAACATAAATGTAATTAGACATGGTGCCCTTCTCCAAGATATCTCATGATGTATGCATAACCCAATAAAGATATTCCAAAATCTGGGGGGAGGGGGGGAATCATAATATGAAACACTTCTGCTCCCAATAATTTTGGATAAGTGACGCTTAGTATAGGCTTGTAAAAGTATTAACATTTTGTAAGTATTCAAACCCATATTTGGTTTGAAAGTTAAAAGCAGCAACCAGCTTTAGTGTTGGGATGGTGAAGTCGCACAGTTTTGTAATTTGAACTTTAAGGCATTGCACCCTATTCAGACATCCACAGCACAGTAGCACAGTCTTTGGTTTATATAGAGAATTGTGTTTTTAAGATTTATATGTGATTTTTTTTTTACAAATGTTTGCTACCTTTGATCCCATTTTTGTGAGGGAAGCAGGATAATAATATCAATTACCATGATGATGACAATATAGTCACCTCTCCTCTCTCTCCCCCATTTGTGCATTTATTTTTTCAGATTTGCTTATTCATGAATTTATGTAATTAATATGTCCTCCAATATGATTGTAGGTTATCCAGGGTTGTTTTTGTTTTGTTTTGTTGCAGTGATTATATGTTCCCCACTCTATGCTCATAAGTGTGAATATGTAGAGCAGTGGTTTTCAACCTCTGAGTCCCCAGGTATTTTGGCCTACAACTCCCAGAAATCCCAGTCAGTTTACCAGCTGTTAGGATTTCTGGAAGTTGAAGGCTAAAACATCTGGGGACCCACAGGTTGAAAACCACTGGTGTAGAGTGAAACTCCTGAGGCTGGCCTTTCTATTTTCTTTTTCACTATAGGAAAAAATGGAAATAGTGAGAACAAAAATAGTGACTGAATTTAAGCAACTGCGTGAATTCCTAGATGAAAAAGAACAGGACTTACTGACTCAATTGCAAAATCTGGATAAAGAGATTCAAAACATCAGTAATAAAGAGACTGCCACACTTTCTGAAGAAATATCCTCTCTTGAGACAGATATCAAGAAGATGGAAGAAAAACACAAACAGCCAGAAAACGAATTGTTGCAGGTAAGCCTTTAATCGAAAATAAATTAGGTTGTCCCTGGATCTTCAGGCTTGCAAATTAACCACATGTTTATCAGTCACAAAACAAAGCAATGTTAAATGCAAGAGATGTCACTGTGGAAAAGTAAGTGCTATGGTGAACAGGCGACTTTTGCTACTTGAGAAGAGCCCTTGCTTTTGCTAAGCAAATGTACTACTTTGATGCTTCTTCTTGCAATTGTGTCTTCAACTCACCTCCAACTTATGGTTTTTGGAATTCAACCCCACACTGCTCAAGTCTGCAGTCCTCAGTGAGGAATAGTTAGCTTAGAATAGGCTGAGGGTGTCCCTTCCCCCCGACTCCTAAATGACAGTTGGAATGTATCTATTTCTTTTCTCCTCTGTTTCTGCTCTCATTCTGAATGGTTGTGTATTTATTTCGAGCATTTCTACCCCACCCTTCTCAACCCCCAAAGGGACTCAGGGCGGCTTACAACAGGCACAATTCGATGCCAACAATTCACATAATAAAATATATAACAACAACAATTATAAATAGTTAAAACCATCAAATTAATACAATAACAACTAATAAAAAGCCAATCAAGTGGTCAGCGTTCGCCAAGTTCAAAAACAGTAAGTCCATTCAGCATTATCATAATCCTTTCCAAACTCTAGTCGTCATTGTCCTTTGTCTGTCTGCCAGATTACCCAAAGGCCTGGTCCCATATCCATGTTTTTAATTTCCTTCTGAAGGAGAGGAGGGATGCCAATGACCTAATTTCCTCAGGGAGTGAATTCCACAGGCGAGGGGCCACCACCGAGAAGGCCCTGTCCCTCATCCCCACCAACTTCACTTGTGGTAAAGGTGGGGCCGAGACGAGGGACAGGATACCTTTTTCTATTGCAAGCCTTTTACTTTTGACTTCTGCTTTTCCAACTTTGAATGTGCTGTGTGCTTTGTGATTTCTCTCTGCATGTGTGTCAGAGAAATGTAGTGAATAGTGTTTTTCCCTCTCTTGAAACTTTAGAAGAGATGGGTTATAGAGTAGCTCAGACCTAGTTCTTTGATGATTAAGAATGCAGTTTTTTATTTTCGTAAGTAAAGATCGTTGTGATTGTTAAGATTGGACTCTGTATGTTTGCCTCCTAAGCTCTAAATTCTTTACAGCCACATCCAACTATGAGCCAATTGCTCAACTATTTAATATCCTGTTTATGATTTATGATTGGCAAGGAATGTTTGCCACTTTGTTCTTTTGGCTGTAAACTGCCCTGAGACCCTTTGGGGAGATAGGGCAGTATATTATTATTATTATTATTATTATTATTATTATTGTTATTGTTTTTGCTATTGTTATTGTTATTGTTATTGTTATTGTTATTATGGATGCTCTGCTGTTTTCAGGTAGTTTTCCCTAACAGAAAATCCTAACAATTGTGACTTTAAGACAAACCTATTCTAGAGTTTTATTGGCAAGATTTCTTCAGAAGGAGGCTACTTTTGCCTTCATCATTGACTAAGTTATGATGAAATATACTTTCTGATTTATTCCATCAGAGAATTGTTCATCTATACAAGGATTAAAACTCTTGATTTGTAAACAAACCTTTTTTGCTTCTGTTTTATGTTACTTGTATTCCTTATCCAGTTGTGTGGACTAAATTCAATATTATTTTCCTTACTTTTAAAACTCAAAATATCCTGATACAATGAGTAAGAAAAATCAATCTAAAACTACTGTATATGCTGTTGTACAAATCAGCCCCATGTGAGTGGCCATGTTGTCTGACTGTATTCTCATCTTAAGAATGGAAAATAGAATATTGATGGACAACAAAAGAGATGTAAATATGTGCTTAAAACTAACCTTGAAAAAAGTGGTAGAGACACCCAAGAATTGGGAAACCTGGCACTCGAGTGTCAGCTGCTACTTTGAAGAATCACGAATACAGAGCAAAAGAGAGAACCGTGCCAAGTGGAAGGCACTTCAATCAAACATTCCATCTGGAAATGTATGTCCTCAATATTAAAGACCATGTAAAGTCACAATTATTTAAGGATCTACCTCCAAGACTCTGCCTCTGGAAGACAATCATTCTCTGCCCATAATGGAAAGTTGAGAACAGGTTTTGGGGCCAGAACTCTGGATTTTTTATATGACCCATGTAAAAGCTCAGTCTTTGGAGAGGGGAAGACGTCAGTGCTGTCTCAAGGGACCAGCCATCATGGCCACCACTGCAATTTTCAAAAAGGAAATAGGAATTCAAAAAGATCAGAAGTGGTTGTGAGAGGGAGTCATTGCATCTTTCCCAAGATGGTGTAAGCTCTTGCCTTTTGCTATTCTACTTAGAGACGGAGAATGTTCCTTTAATATATATATATATATATATATATATATATATATATATTGAAGTGCTATATATTGTTGTTTTATACTATGATAATTGTTTAATTATGGTTTTTATGGTTTTTATATGTCATGTGTATTCTTTGCAGGCATCGAATTGTACCTTTATGTAAGCTGCCCTGAGTCCCCCTTGAAGGGGTTGAGAAGGGTGGGGTATAAGTACCCGAAATAAATAAATAAATACATTTTGAGGTACAATACTTACATTGATTTGTAGATCAGTCAACCCAGATTGACGGTGCCTCATGCTACAGAGGTGGGGCAGTTCAATACAAGGGAGGGGTTACTAAACTAGTAAGTTTCTGCTATCATGGACATGGGATAGTGGCGTCATGTGATAAAGGCTTAAGTCAGAATTCAATTCACTCAACCCTTGCTCAGAGATTCTCCTGCTTTAATATTAACTGGCTGTACCCGCCACGCGTTGCTGTGGCCAACCTTCCCCCTATCTCCCCTTCTTTCCCTCCTTCCTTCACTCCCTGTTTCCTTCCTTCCTTCCTTCCCGTCTTTCCTTCTCTCCTTCCTTCCTTCTCTATCGCTTTCCTTCCTTGCCCCTTTTTCTTTCTCTTCTGCTGTCTCTCTTTTCTTCCTTCTCTCTTTCCTCCTTTCTTTCTCTCCCTCTTTCTCTACATCTTATCCCCTTCCTTCGCTCCCTCTTTCCTTCCTTCTTCCTTCTTCTCTTCTGCAGTCTCTCTTTTCTTCCTTCTCTCTTTCCATCTTTCCTTCCCTCCCTCTTTCTCTACATCTTCCCCCTTCCTTCCTTCCTTCTTTCCCTTTTTTCTTTCCTTCTCTTCTTCCTTCTCTAACTTTCCTTCCTCCCCCCTTTTTCTTTCCCTTCCTCTTTCTCTCCTTTCTTCCTTTTCTACCTCATTCTTTCCTTCCTTCTTTCTTTCCCTCCCTCTTTCTCTCCTTTCTTCCTTGACAGATTAGAAGGGGGCGTGGCTTGGAGGTAACGTGAGGGGTAAGAGGTAGGAGGGGAGGGTGGATGGGTTTAGAAGGGGTGCCGCGGCGGGGGGGGGTGAGGGCGTGTGCGCGCGCGTGTGTGTGCCGCGGCGGGGGTGAGGGGGGCGCGCACGTGTGTGTGCCGCGCGGGGGGGGGGGGGGTGAGGGGGCGTGTGCGTGCGCGTGTGTGTGCCGCGCCGAGGGGGTGAGGGGGCGCGCGCGCGTGCATGTGTGTGCCGGGGGGTGAGGGGGCGCGTGCGCGTGTGTGTGCCGCGCGGGGGGGGTGAGGGGGCACGCGCGCGCATATGTGTGCCGCCCGGGGGAGTGAGGGGGGCGCGCGCGTGCGGGTGTGTGTGTGTGTGCCGCGCCGGGGGAGTGAGGGGGCGCACACGTGTGCGTGTGTCTGTGTGTGTGTGCGTGCTCTGCCGGGGGGGAGGGTGAGGGGCCATATGTGCGCGCGCGTCAGGGAGTTTGCGCCAGTGCGCACGCTCAGTTGTTTTCCGTTTTTTTGTGGTTGTTGTTGTGTGGTTTTGATTTCTGAGTGGATTAGTTTGTACCTAGTGGGTTGTCCTTGGGGCATGGCAATTTTGGTAGAGTTTTGTGGAGGGGTTTTAGAGTTTTGCTTCCCCGTTGGACGCCAGTAGGAAATTTATATATATATATAAGATTGATATTTTGTATATTCACTGGGGTTGGATAGGTTTGTTCGGAAAAGCCTGAAAGTCGAGGGGGGGGGGGAACTTATGAATTTGAACATCCAACTCAGTTTTGAACCATCCGGGGGGGGGGGGATCCGAATTTGAACCACGTGCCTTTTTTGGGGGGAAATATTGTATAATGTTCTCCCATGGTTATTTTAATTTTCACAACCATTAAGCAACTTTGCTAAAACCTAAAAACCTTTACAATCTCATGCTTTCCACCAGTGATGCAAGGAGGGATGAGGTGGCTGTGGCTAATCACAGCCATCTTTAATTGTAGTAGGTGAAGGCCAGGCCCCCAGTCGTAGAGATTTCAAAAGGCCCTGCTGTTAAACTACATTTGCCAAACTGTTTGGCTGCTCAATAACCAAAATAGCTGAAGGACCCAAAATTGCTGTGTGTAGCAATCTTTGTCTAAATATAAAATAAACTGATTGAATCTACAAAGGTGTCTAAAGAAGGCAGCCAAGCAATAAGCAACTTTTGCAAAGCCAAGAGAACATAAACTGCTTAAAAACCAATTATTTCACTTTGGCCTGATTGCCATGAACAAGGCACTGGAGTAGCCAGCCACAGCCAGCCAGCCCTTTACGACAGTAAGTAATGATAAAATAAAATGATTGATTGCATCTGCAAATAGGAATAAACCGATGGATGTGTCTTGAGAGTCCCCTCCAACTCAGTGGAGGAAGCAAATGGATGTCAGGAGAGTTTGGATGGTGCCTTTCTGCCCAGAAGAAGGGAGATCAGTCTAGATGTCCCTTGATGGGGTCTGTACTATGATTTCTGTTCTCCACCAATTTAACACAGTTTGTGCCACACAAACAAAGTTTCTGGAGTAGAACAACTACTTTCAAAGTAAAGACCACCCAATGAAACAGGGAATAACACTTTCAAACCAGAAACAGATTTTCTTTATTATTAAATAAAGTTTTTTATAAAAACTTTGAAAATTTGCCAAAAATCCAAGTAAAAGATTATGACATTTGGTGAATTAACCGTGGTCCATGTGTTCTACCACTGTAGCAAGTTTCATCAGGATTGGTCTAAAAATGAGGGAGGGAGAATCCCCTGAAGTTTCCCCAGTGCCAGTGCTGTTTTTTTCCCCCCCTACTGTGCATGTGTGTCCGCATTAACAAATCAATTTGGAAGTTTCAGAAAGTTCTGATATTTTTTTAAATTGCAAGTGACTTTAGAATTGAAACACCAGTGCCCCCTACACCCAAAACAAGCTTTGAAGCTTTTTTTTTTTTTTTTTGGTTCAACCAAGCCTAGTATTCACTTGTGATCAGAAGGGGATTTGGAAATGCAAGAAGAAGCACATGAATTTTGGATTCACTACTGGTCAAAATTATAGTGACTCTTTAATGGTGAGGCATAGCCACTTTACAAGTGCTTGAGTTCTTGTTTACAGGGAAATATTAATAATATGGGAAATATTACAATATTTTCCTTTAGTAGTCTTTGGGTCATCTGGTGCATGTTATTGAAGTTCTCTTTCTTTATTTTCTAGGACATCAAAGGATCCTTGGAAAGGTATGTAGGGTTTTTTTTAATGCTGGAGATTGGGAATATCCTGCTTCTCCTTGGTTGAACATAGAATCTTTAGGCACATTTCAAAGGTATGATTTTGTGATCTCATCAAAAATCTGAATTATAGCTATTCAGTGTGAAGCATAATACTTGTAGTTTATTTTGAGAAGAACAATTCTTTGCACTGTTCTGTACTACTGGCCACTTCCAAACTAGTGGAAAATGGCAAGAATTTCCACAACTGGGCTCCTTGTTTACTGCAGCTTGGTGCTCTATCTACATCCACTTGCAGCTTTACCAGTTTTTAAAATCTCTGTTAAAACATTTTGCGTGTTTGTGAAGGAAGCTCTAAGACACGCTAAGCAACTTGGCTGATCAATACACAGACCTCTTTCCTCACAACTGACTCTAGCTCTGTATGGCTTTGCCCCCCCCCCCTTTTCAAAAAAAGACAATAATTGAACATCCAGTCATGTAAACTGCAATGAAAAAACCCAAGGAGCAGTAATGGCTCAAGTAGTGAGTCCCACTGGGTGTTTTTCATTCTGATATGTCTCAAAATTAGAGGACATATCATTCACAAGCAGAATAAAATCGTGCTGCTGGTGTTAAAATTTACAACAGAAAGTTTTGCAATTTCAAAGCAATTTTCTGTTACTTTGAAGGTCTCAAGAACTACAGATAGAAATACTGTTGCCATCAGAAACATTTACTCTGTTTGAAAGATTCTACTGTTTCTTCTTTCTCTTTTACACAAAGAATCATTAATTATTTTCTGATTGGCTATACTCCCTAAACATTCATTTAGTTACTGGATACAAATTCATGGCAGCTGTTTTGTAGTGGTGTATCAGAAATCCAGATATGCCCATGGGATTGTTGAGTGATTTCAGCTGTACAAGAACCGTGGATTCAGAAGCCAGGTGTGTCAAGCTCCCCAAAGGACTGAACAAGGCACAGATGATGATGATGACGATTTAATCTCTTACCTGCATATTTTTATTATTATTTAATTCCTTACCCGCATCTCCTTGTGGCTGGAGATGGGTTGCAACATAGCTAAAAACACATAATCATCTTAAACATTTTATAAAATACATGTTAAAATACACAGGACAAAAATTAAAATACAAAGCACAAGCTTAATTTCTGATTAAAACAGACTGGGCAGGCCTGCCAAAAGTGACAAGTCTTCAGATGTGATTTAAATTCTGACTGCTCATTTTGATGGGATGAAGGCAAAGAACAGGGCATTTATTCCCCTTGGCCTAAGTGGATATAGAGTCTGTCCTCCAAAAACTGATATAGCTCAGTGCAAACTTACCAAAATATTTATAGCACTTTGAAAGCAATTTGAAATAAAGGACTTTGCTGCCCTTGTTTCTGATTTGTAGATTGTGACCAGCTAGGATCCACTCCCTGATAGGTGTAGGAATGCTGTCTATCTTCGCTGTTGATTGGCTTCAGGCATGTTGGGAAAGTTAATAAATTGCTCAGTTTGAAGTTTTGTAGCCATTGCTTGTTCTGTCTCTCATTGATGAAAGAAGGGAAAGAATTATGCTAATCATGGTAGTTTTTTGGTGTCAGAAGCGACTTGAGAAACTGGTGTGAGAGGATTGGCCATCTGCAAGGACATTGCCCAGGGGATGCCCAAATGATTGATGTTTTACCACCTTGTGGGAAGCTTCTCTCATGTCCCCACATGAAAAACCTAGAGCTCGACAGACAAGAGCTTACTCCGCTCCCCAGATTCAAACCGCCAACCTGTCAGTCGACTAGTCCTGCCAACACAAGGGTTTATGCTGGCAAAACAATGGGTGTTTGCCGGCCTGAATGGGTTCCCAGGAGAAGGTCATAGTTGGGCAACTTCTGTGACCTTTGGTTTGGCTCCACTGCTAGATATGTAGAGATATTGTTAGGGGATTGTGCCTGCTGCCTAAAGGGCAATGGGGTTTTCCAATACCCCTCCCCCCTTTGTTTGTGAAAGGATAAAAATAATATTTTGGGGGTTGGCTCAAATTAGGTTTCTGGTCCAAGGGTCGCCTTGAACTTGGCTAACAATACGTTTCTATGGCCATGTGTTTTGAGGTCTCTTTTGGTGTCCTGGGGTTAACAGGGATCCTTCAATAACAGCATTAAAAGTTTGAAATGCCTTTTTCACATTGTTTCAAATTGAAACAAGGGGGCTGATCTCAGTTCATTTCATGTTTGACCTTTGTCTTGCTATATTTTCTATTGGTTATATGTCCTTTTCTGTAGGAAGTTTGATCTTTCAAAACATATACTTTTCCTTTTTGGCATTTTGAAAATATTCTCAGCAATTATTCTTTGAGTTGGCATGGATTCTTGATGAAAAGTTTTCTATGATGTTTTCTTGGCAATAAACTTTCCATCTTGTGGAAGAAAAAATTGGCATGAAAACCAGCAATTGTGATTATTTTATATTAATTTCTGTCCGCATTATCTCAGTCTCAGAGGAAAGCTAAGAAATCCAATCCCTTTCAACAAATATTGTGAAGGACACCCAGGTATAAGGGCTAGGGTTCCCATAAGTCAGAAATGACTTGCGGGCACACCGCAGCAGTCTGTGTATTAAAAATATGTAGTGTACGTGTCCCGTCCCCCCCCCCCGCCCCGTTTTATGAAACGGTGAATTTGCAAATTATTGCTGCTATTTGTAACAGCCAGTTTGGACAATTAATGGATTAACTAATTGTCTTCTCTGCTATGTCTGGCTCTAATATTCCTACTTTTCCCTGAAACTTTCTTGCTGAAACAACTATCTGGAAAAAGATAATGTCTAGTTGCTTCCCCACAGGTGTAAGAAGGAAAAATCTGAGGTGCCCCAAGCTTTATTTCTTCATCAAAGGAACCATATTGAGCATTTTGGTAAAATCCATGATAGTTTGCAAACTGCCATCAATACATTCAAAGGTAAAGAATAATGAATTCTGAACGTCTAAACATGATTTAACACATAACAGTCTGAAACATCAGATATTGCTTCTTGAATCTGTATCCATCAGTACTGATTGTTCCTCTTCATCCTTATCTTCTCCAGCCACTGTGTTTTTACTGAATCCAGAAATTCCAAAAGCACAGCAAGACATACCAATTCGTAGTCATCAATTCCTATTCACCAGGGTTCCACGAAAAAATCAGAAGATTTGTAAGTTGGAAGCCATATTTAAAGCATTTGTGTGGCCCACACCAAATATTTTAGAATCAAAACATGCTTTTTCATTTTAGTTTTGTAAGTCTCAGAAAGCTCCTTCCAAAAGTCAGTGTCTTTCTGCCCCGGAAGAGAGGTTCAGTCTAGATGACCCTTGATGGTGTCTGTAGTTTTATTTTTCTTCCTGGGTTATAAATGGCAGTTCCTAATTTGTTCTGTCATAAAAACATGGTGAAAGTTTATTAAACTGCAAAAACTTTGTCTTTGCGCAAGGGACATTGCTCTATAGCACATTTTGCTTTGTTGAGTCTCCACCAATTTAACAAAGTTTCTGACACAAAAACTAAGTTACTGGAGTAGAACAACTGCTTTCAAAGTAAAGACTACATAATGAAACAGGAAATAACATTTTAAATGTAGAAACAGATTTTCTTTATTATTAAAAATGTTGTTTATAAAACATTGAAAATTCGCTAAAAATCTGTGGATAAGTGAAATTTTCTGAAATTTGGTGGGCTAACAGTGGCAAATGTATTCTACCATTGTAGCAAGTTTCACCCCAATAGCTTTAAAAATGAGGGCGATAGGAGCCCCTGAAGTTTCCCCAATTATAATAATTTAATTATGTGCAAGTACTGTAATAAAATAGTAACAAAGATTTGTTGCTCTTGTTATACAGGATGAGGCTCCTTTTCTAGTTTCAAGAATTGGCAACTAGAAGTTATTCCCACAAAAGAACATTGACAACTCAAAATAATGGATTGAATATAATGAACATGGATGAACCGACTCAACTCTTAGCAAGACATCAATGAATACAAAATAAAAGGCAGACTGGCAGTTGTTAAAAACATACATGAAAAAGGAAAAGAAAACTACAGTCATTTAAACAAGAAAATAACAATTGAACACACATTTAAGGAGACAACTATGAATGGAGAAAGTAGAAACTGAACTTTTCTTTTATTTAGTGACTTCAGAATAGAAGAATATAACAAGCAAAGAAGAAGATCGGAAGTACAGAAGAACTTTTTTCACCTCCCACCCCCCTTTGCTCTCTTTTTTCCCTTCTTCCTTTTCTTTTCTTTTCTTTTCTTTTCTTTTTTTTTTTTTTTTGGCACTGGGGTTTTGTATTAGCCCTTTCTCTCTTTTTCTTTTCTCTTTATCTATTTCCTATGTGATTTTATTTTACTTTTTAAAATCTTCAATAAAATTATTTAAATTAGGCTTGGTTGATCAAGAAAAAAATTGGTTCTAAACCCGTTTCGTATCTAGGGGATTCTGAGAGGATTTACGAAATTTTCAACTTTAAAATTTCGATATTTACGAAATTTCGTAAATATGCGAATTGATTCGTTAATGGCGGACGCGATTGCGCAATATGTGAAAAAAACCTCCAAACGGGACAGGGGGAACTTCTGAAGCTTCCTTCTCCCTCTGTTGTTGACTGTTGGTGATAAAACTAACAACTAACCAAAACCAAACTATATTATATTATATTATTATAATATTATTATATTGTATATTATAATATTATTATATTGTATTATTGTATATTATATTATATTATTATATGTCATATATTACATAATTATAATATTATTGTATATTATATATATATTATATATTATATTATTATTATTATATTATATTATATTATATTTATTATATTATTATATTATTGTCGTGGACCAGATGCCTTAAAGGAGCCACAAAAACACAAAAATAAAGGTCCAAACAAAGTTTAATAACACAACAAAAATAGCTAGAAACACTTAATTCAGCATATCTAACTAGAACTTAAAGTCTGTAGCAAATTGCTGTGCAAAAAGTAACTTTGCAAATAATCCAGATTATACTGGTATATAATCTGGGATTACAGAAACTTCAAGCAAATGGCTTCGAAATCACAGAGGTGAGAAAACACAAGGAAACCAGGTGTAAGCAAACAAGTGTTGTCAAATAACAGTCCCAAGTTGTGTAGTACGTCCAAAAGCAGAAGATTAACCCCAGAATGCGATGTCCTCTAAAAACAATCCGAAGTAAGCACTTACAGGAATCTAGTCGTTAGGAGCACAAAAACTCTTGTTTACAAGGGTTTGAAATGGCTTCTCTGTAATAACCCAGCTAAACTTGGGAGGTTAAAATTATTATTATTATATTACTATATTATATTATATATTATATTATTGTATATATAGATATTATATATATATGATATTATTATATTATGATATTATATATTATAATTCTATATTATTATATATTATATTATATATTATATAATATTATATTATATTATTGTATATTATATTACAATATATTATATTATATATATTATAATATATATAATATATAACCCAGCTAAACGTCTTCCTGGCCCAGCAGCTTAAAACTATTATTATTATATATTATATTATATTATTATTATTATTAAGAATGGATGGCCATCTGTCAGGGGTGCTTTAATATACAATTATATTAATATAATATAATAATATACAATTATAACATATAATATAATATAATGATAATATAATAATATACAATAATAATATAATAATAATAATATAGTAATATAATATATAATAGGAAGGAAGAGGAAGGGAAGGGAAGAGACAGTACATATAGCTCTCTCTTCTCTCAGGTTTCCTCTAGCATCTCCTCTCTAATCCGATTTAAATCCTGGCCAAGAAGGATGCCAGGAGAAAGAGGAGGGAGGGGGGAATGTGGGATTTGCCAGCTGGAAGCTCTCTCTCTCTCTCTCCTTTCTCCTTCTCCGAGGTTAAAACTATTATTATATTATTACATTTTATATCATATTATATCATATTATATATATTATATATAATATGATATATTATTGTATATTATATTATATTATTATATTATATTATTATAATTGTATATTATTATATTATATTATTTATATTATATTATATCTTTCCTCTTTGCATTGGCGGCTTTGCGAGGTGGGCATGGTGGGAAGGTGGTTGCAAGGTGGGAAGAAAAGCTGAGAGAACAGCTGTTCCTGAAGGCCACGCCACCAGCATTTACGATTCACTGGGGGAGTCGTATGGAAGATGGCGGACGCGGCTTTGATATGGCAAAAACACTTCCGGGTTGCTAAAACGCATCAAAATCGCTTCTAAAGGTGTAAAAATAACGAATAAATAACAAAGAAATTACCGAACTGGATCAACTAAGTCTAATATATACTGTAAATAATAAATAAAACCTACAAAGCACTGACTTATGGTCAGGCCTGTAGCCGGGGGGGGGGGGGGGGGGGATGTTAGGGGTTAAACCCCCCCTCCCAATCTTTCAGGTTAAAAAAAAACCTGGTTAACCAAATCCCCGTGCTATGAGACACAAAGAAGTCACTCCAGAACTGCAAGCACTATCTCAAGCAAATATTGGCAATTTATTCACACTGTCATTACTTGCAGCGATAGCCGATGTAGTGAAGCAACCAAGTTGTGGGGGGGGAGGTTGAATGATCTCATTAAGGAGGCCAGACTTGGTGGAGGGGGTTGACAGGAGCGGAGCTGCAGGCTATTGAAGGCTGGTCTGCCCTCTGATGTGCTCTTGTCTTCAGCGTGAGCTAGGAGGCAGGTTTCAACCCCCCCCCCCCCCGTGTGAAATTTTCAACACCCTCCCCCTCCAAATTTTCAACCCCTCCCAAAAAAAATTTCTGGCTACGGCCCTGCTTATGGTGCAGAGGTCAAAGCAATGCCTTATGATGCAGAGATACAAATGGTTGGAGGGCCATAGTTTGAGGATGTCTGGTATAGATCCATATAATGTAGTTTAATACACCAGGCATGGGCAAACTTTGGCCCTCCAGGTGTTTTGGACTACAACTCCCTCAGACTCCCTTGACTCGTTTCCAATATACCTCACTATCTCTGAGGATGCCTGCCATTGATGTGGGCAAAACATCAGGAGAGAATGCTTCTGGAACATGGCCATACACCCTGGAAAACTCACAACAATTCAAACCTGGTTTACTTTGTATTTATTTCTTTATATCTTATTTTATTTCAAACATGTCTGAAGTAGGGTTGGGTGGGAAGGGAAATGGTGGGATGAGATTCCTTGTCCAGTCACTCTGGCACAAAATGGTACACTGGCAGTAAGAAGCTTAAAACACTTTCAGTTTAGCCCAGTTAAAGTTTGGAGGCAATTTTTCTCTGAGATCACTATGTACATAGGTGATTAAATGCACAATGTGTATCAGTTGTTTTGAAAATAGGTCATGACCACCAGACAAATAGATAAAGAGGTTTGTAAAATAAGCACCAGGTGAAGTAGATCTCAGTCCTGCAGGTGCTAGATTATTTCCTATAGATAAAGCATGTGTTTAGCTTTAATGCAAGATAAACATATCATATGTTATATATTTAGCTATACTACTTGCCAACACTGCCAAACTTTGTTATCTTTTTAAAAGAAGTGTTTAAAAATAATAGCAAACCATTTTAGTTTGTGATTCTTTTTGCCAGTTCTCATGCAAAGAAAGCTGAGTCTGAGTCAGCACAAAGAACAGCTCCGCCCAGATGTGTTTCAAAGCTTAGAAACGAAAGTGAAGTTTTCATTAGAGTTCAGACAGACACAATGGCAGCTGCAAGCCCCGTCCGGAATCTGTGTGAGGAAACAACTTGTCCAATTTGCCTGGAGTACTTCAAAGATCCAGTGATCATAGACTGTGGGCATATTTTCTGCCAAAAGTGTATCACCCAGTGTTGGAATGGGCCTGACACTGATACATCTTGCCCGCAATGCAGAGAGCCCTGCCAACAAAAGAACATCAGGCCAATACGACAACTGGCAAGTATTGTTGAAATCGCCAAGAAATTCAGTCTTCAGATACTCAGAGGGGGAGAGATATCGGAGAAAGTGTGTGAACGCCACCAGGAGCCTTTGAAACTATTCTGTGAAGATGATCAAATTCTAATCTGTGTGGTATGTGACAAATCCAAAGAACACAGGCAACACAAAGTGATTCCAAAGGAGGAGGCTTTTGAAGAATATAAGGTAAGTAGCAATGGGTGAGGAATAAATTGACCTGTTGCTTTTAAGGGTTTTCTGTTGTTTGATTATGGTTAATCTTCTTGATTATGGCTTCAAACTACAAGAAAGGAGATTCCATCTGAACATGAGGAAGAACTTCCTGACTGTGAGAGCCGTTCAGCAGTGGAACTCTCTGCCCCGGAGTGTGGTGGAGGCTCCTTCTTTGGAGGCTTTTAAACAGAGGCTGGATGGCCATCTGTCAGGGGTGATTTGAATGCAATATTCCTGCTTCTTGGCAGGGGGTTGGACTGGATGGACCATGAGGTCTCTTCCAACTCTTTGAGTCTATGATTCTTAAATTGTTACTTCTTTTTTGCAGCCCTTCCACACAGCCATATAACCCAGAATATCGAGGCAGAATATCTGCTTTGAACCGGGCTATCTGAGTCCACACTGCCATACATTTCAGTTCAAAGCAGAAAATGTGGGATTTTATTCAGTTGTGTGGAAGGGGCCTGAGATATTTGAGTTCTTCTATTGGAGGTCTCTGAGATCTCTTGCTCTTTCTGTGCTTATGCTGGAGCTCTGTATGTTTCATTTTCTGCTTTTCTACTAATGAGCTGAGTGCAGAATGCCTGGATTTCTGTCTTCTCTTTCCTGTATGTTCTCAATGATACTTGGAAATACTGTATATACCCATATGTAAGTCAACCTAATGAGAGCAACTTTGGGAGCCAAAAAGTATGGATTCTGCTTTGACCTGTGGATAAAACGTAGAAGCTTGTTACAAACAAATCTTTTAAAAATGCATAAACGCAACATATTTAGGAATAGCTAAAGGACATAGAGGAACTTTATATAAGGCAGTGTTTTCCAACCTGGGGGTTGGGTCCACCGGGGGGGGGGTAATGAGAGAGTCCCCGGGGGGTCACCGAAGACCATCAGAAAATAATAATAATAATAATAATAATAATAATAATCTTTATACCCCGCCACCATCTCCCCGATGGAACTTGGGGCGGCTTACATGAGGCCAAGCCCAACAAAATACATCAGTAAAAACAACACAGTAAACAAGCAAATAAAACACAGTGCAATTACTAAAAATAACATATAAGGTATAACAGAATTTAAAAACATAGTGGGCAGGGCCACACCTATTGATTAATTTTTTTTAAAAACACTGGGTGTGAACAGAGGTAGGGTATATCTAAGTAGGGGTGGGGGTTGAAGGGTAATGTAGGGGGATCACTCCAATGAGTAGATAAAGTACTTCAGAGGACATTTTGCAGGGAATTACTCAGAACAGGGCATTTGTTTAGAATTTTAGATTTTAGAATCATAGAGTTGGAAGAGACCTCATGGGCCATCCAGTCCAACCCCCTGCCAAGAAGCAGGAAAATTGCATTCAAAGCACCCCTGAAAGATGGCCATCCAGCCTCTGTTTAAAAGCCTCCAAAGAAGGAGCCTCCACCACACTCTGGGGCAGAGAGTTCCACTTCTGAACACCTCTCACAGTCAGGAAGTTCTTCCTAATGTTTAGGTGGAATCTCAATTTCCTTTATTCAGGGAAGGGACACTGGAACAGCCACGTTTTCAAGCTCCTCCTAAAGACTGCCAAGGTGGGGGCTTGTCTGATATCCTTTGGGAGTGAGTTCCAGAGTCAAGGGGCCACCATAGAGAAGGCCCTCTCCCTCGTCTCCACCAATCGTACCTGTGAAGGGGGCGGGTGCGAGAGCAGGGCCTCTCCAAATGATCAAAGAGATCGCGTGGGTTCGTAAACAGAAATGCGGTCATGCAGGAAGGTGGGTCCCAAACCATTCAGGGCTTTGTAGGTCAGAACCTGCGCCTTGAATTGGGACCAGAAAATGAACGGCAGCCAATGATCGCTCCCTGTAAGTCGCTCCAGTTAGTAATCTGGCTGCTGCCCATTGGACCAATTGCAATTTCTGGGCTGTCTTCAAGGGCAGCCCCATGTATATATTTCTGATGGTCTTAGCAACCCCTTTGGCAGAGAACGCTGAAGATCTCTCTGCTTGCCCTTCTCTTCCTTTTTGGAAACAGATGGTGAATCCTCCCCCGCTGTGATTGGTCAGCTCTCAGCCAAAGGAAGGGCTGTTTCTGAGACTCCAGGCGGGGAGGGGAGAGCAGGCATGCTCGGCACATGACAATGTGGTTTGAGGGATAGCGGGTGAGGCTGGAGGAAGGCTTGCGCCAGTGAGTCCCTTCAAGGCATGAAGGTTCTGTGTGGGAAGTTTGGCCCAATTCTATTGTTGGTGCGGTTTGAATTGTAGATGAACTATAAATCCCAGCAACTACAACTCCCAAATGTCAAGGTCTATTTTCCCCAAACTCCACCACTGATCACATTTGAGCATATTGAGTATTTTTTCCAGGTTTGGTCCAGATCTATCATTGTTTGAGTCCACAATGTTCTCTGGATGTAGGCCACCACAACATGACAAACTGTGTTAAGGGGTTGCAGCATTAGTTAGGAAGGTTGAGGAACACTGATGTAAGGGGTTACATTGTAGAGGGGGGGATAAATTACATTGCTGATATTATAATATCTACATCTTTACAAGTAGAGATAGAGAAAAGAATATAAATGGGGGAAAGAATAACAATGTGCTCTGGAAAAAAAAAACAAGGGCAGAGGAGGGAGAAGATCAAGGAAAGCAACCAGTTTCTATGAGGAAGGAAGAGACAAGAGGAAGAGGCAAGAAATGTCCCACAACCATTATCCTTTCCTTGCCAAAACTAGAAAAGTAAAAGTAGTCTTCTCAATTTATTTTTCAGATTAAATGGCTGTAAGATTAAATGGTGCATAGAAGTTCACTATAAATCTTACTAAACATTTTTAAATATTAGCTGGTTTTTCATCCAACATATATAAGTGAAGAAGCCTATTAGCTTTAGTCAACCACTTCAAATGACATATATACTGTACACACATTTCCCAGTATCTAGTAAGGTGCCTTTATATATTTTTATTGCAAGACAAGCTCTATACAGTAGAATTAATGCAATTTGACACCACTTGAACTGTCACATGGCTCAGTGCTGCAGAATTATGGGATTTGTAGTGTTGCGATGCATTAGTGTTTTTTTTTGGCGAAGAAGGCTAAAGCCTTGTAAATCAGACTGCATTAATTCTTTCTTCTCTAGCTTACACTTTTTATTTCATGGATGGCCATTGTGGTCTCTTCTAATGCTATGATTCTATTATCCAAATGCTAGGGTTTGGGGCACAGAACTTTTGCAAAAATGGGAAAACTGGACATTAAAAACACATTTTTAAAATCTGAAAAAGCATTTCTCTAGGAATCTCTGGGTCCTTTACTAGAAGGTGTGTTCTTTAGGAATTTCAAGGTCTTCTAGCATGAGCCTGTGCAGAGAGAACAGGTTAGGCAAACATGCAAATAATCAAGTCTGCAGAAGTTAAAGCTGAAGATGCAGAGGGCTAACAGTATTTTCTTTAAGGTTTCCCCACCCATTGGAGCAAAGCAATAACTGAAAGGGGTTACAAAAGCATCTGCACATGAACTCATTATGATTAGAAAAGGTTTAAATAAATGCAGAAGCCTGCAGGAAGAGTGCAAGTACTACTTCCTCTTTTTGCCACCATAGAAAAATCTCAGAACTAACTGAAATAGCTTCATTTTTTTCTCTAGAACAAAATTTGGGATCATCTGAAAATTCTGGAGAAAGAGAGAGATGACATTTTGACTCATAAACAGAGTTTGGAGACTGAAATGCAGAAACTATTGGTGAGTATAAATCAATAACAACATTACTTAAGCTAATTGACATTGCCACTGGAAGATAGAGTTGAAACTTTCAGCATGGAGCCATACCTCTAGACCGGAAAGAATGATAAGAGTACAGGTACTCCATGCAGAGGAGGCAATCTCGAGAAGACCATAGAGATAAGGTACTTCACCTTGTGCTGTCGCACGCTGGGCCTGTACATAAGACTGTAGACAGGACATAAATTCTGTGTGCCCAACGGGATGCCGGGGCTGCCTCAGATCAAAGGCCTTTGGATTTCCTTAAAACAGAGTCTTTAGATTGCTTAAAGGTTCAACAAAGTTCTTTATTATTTAAAACAAACAGGTACTTTAAGGCTTTCTTAATAGTCTATTGGCTCTCTCTCAATCTTGTCCACAGGGGACAGGCACTATCTTCGTAAACTGTATATTAACTAATGGGGAAATCCTTAACTTCTAATCTGGGCAGTCTGTCTTTGCCTCTGTTGGTGTGGAGCCCCTGCACCCGGTACCAACTGCTTCTGGTTTCCGCGAGTGATCCTTACCAAGCAGAGCTTTGTAGACTTCCAGAGGAAAAAGGAGTTCAGGTTTCTGTGATGGCTGGCTGAAGTGCTGTGGGACTGGATTCCCTCAGCAAAGGAGCTGTAAGACTGTAAAATCCTCGGCCAAGCTATGGGGCCTTTTCTCCCCGGCCAAGCTGTAATGCTGTATATCTCCTGGCCAAGCCGCGGGGCTGTATATCCCCAGCAAAGCTGTAGAAGACGAAGCTTTCTACAGGAGCTCTTAGTTTTATGTCCTGCATGAAAGGCTTCTCTGTGTGGACTAACCCAAAATGGCTCCTATTCCCTCCAAAACCCAAAAAGGGGACAGGAACCTAATGATAACTGACAGGTGGCTTGCCCTATTATTGCAGCCAAAAGAAGCCACCTATCTGCAGAGTCCCTGAAACTTGGGACTACAATAAACATTCAATGCAAAGCAAACACAATTGGAGCTCCTGGTACAGCTGTACCTGCACACACCTGTTTGCTCAGCTTTGCAAATACAAGCTGATCATCCCTTATCTAGAATTCTGAAATCCAAAATACTCTAAAATCTGAAATTGTCAACATGGAAACTGAGATGATGACACCATTGCTTCCTGATGGTTGAGTGCACATAAACTTTGTTCCATGTACAAAATTATCAAAACAGATTTATAAAGCTAACTTCAGATTATGTGTGTAAGGTATGCATGAAGCATACATGTATTATGAGTTTAGACATGGGTCCCTTCTCCAAGATATCTCATGATGTATGTGTATATGCCAATACAGATATTCCAAAATCTGGGGGGGGGGGGGGGGGGGGATCCAAAATATAAGGCACTTCTGGTCCCAAGCATTTTGGCTAAGTGATGCTTAGTCTAGACTTGTAAAAGTATCGCATTTTGTAAGTATTCAACCCCATATTGTTTTGAGAGTTAACAGCAGCAACCTGCTTTAGTGTTTGGATGGTGAAGACCCTCAACTTTAGAATTTGAACTTTAAGGCACTGAACTCTATCCAGACATCTAAGGGTGTTCACTATTGAAGCAGAGTCATTAGTTTATATAGAGAATTATGTTTTTAATATTTGTATGTGATGTTTTTACAAATGTTTTTAAATGAGTAATGTTTATACATTCTTTAATGGTTTGAATCATTTTTGAAAACAATAACTCATACTTTTATCAATGGCTTTGTGTTGCTTTTCAAGATGTTGTTAGCTGCCTTAGGTCCCATTATTGTGAGGGAAGCAGGATGATAATAACAATAACCATGATGATGACAATACAGTCACCTTTTCTCCCCACCCCATTTGTGAATTTACTTTTTCAGATTTGATTATTCATGAATTTAATAAATATGCCCTCCAATTTGGTTCTAGGTTATTCAGGGTTTTGTTTTGTTTTGTTGCAGTGATTGTATATTTCCCGCTCTATGGCTCAGAAGTGTGAGTGTGTAGAGTGAAACTCCTGAGGCTGGTCTGTTTTCTTTTTCACTACAGGAAAACATTGAAACAGAGAGAACAAAAATAGTCACTGAATTTAAGCAACTGCGTGAATTCCTAGACAAAAAAGAACAGGACTTGCTGACTCAATTGCAAGATCTGGATAAAGAGATTCAAAACATCAGTAGTGAAGAGACTGCCAGACTATCTGAGGAAATTTCCTCTGTTGAGACAGATATCAAGAAGATGGAAGAAAAACATAACCAGCCAGAAAATGAATTGTTGCAGGTAAGCTTTGGTAGGAAAAAAAAAATAGGTTGTCCCTGGATGTTCAGAGACATATGCTCCACCAGCCAGGGGCGGCTCAACCCATTACACAAAGTAAGCATTTGCAGTATAGTTGATTTTGCCCAGGGGCGCTCTTGAGGCGCTCTTGGGGGGAAATAGACCTTGACATATGTGAGTTGTAGTTACTGGGATGTATAGTTCACCTACAATCAAAGAGCATTCTGAACTCCACCAATGATGGAATTGAACCAAATATGGCACACAGAACTCCCATGACGAACAGAAAATCTATATCAATGATTGGTTGGGGGGGGGGGGGGGCGCACCCAAAATACTGTTTGCTTACCGTTGAAAATTAGCTAGGGCCGCCTCTGTCCACCAGTCATGCTTGTAAATTATCAGTCACAAAATAAAGCAATGATAAGTGCAAGGGATGCCACTGAGAAAAAGTATGTGCTATGATGAACAGGTGGGGTTTTCTTGGCAAGATTTTTTCAGAAGGGGGCTATGTGTATTAATTGTGAATTAGATTAGGTTATTAACTGTTTTATATTGGTGTTGGAATTCTGCTGTGTTCTGTGTCTTGTGAACTGCTGATATTTGTGCCTGATCGTTGGCTAAGTTTTGATGAAATATAACATCATGACTTTCTGATTTATTCTATCAGAGAATTGTTCATCTGCACAAGAACAAAACCTCTTGATTTGTAAAGAAACCATTTTGCTTCTGTTTTGTGTTATTTGTATTCCTTATCCATTTGTGTGGACAAAATTCAATATTATTCTCCTTACTTTTAAAACTCAAAACATCCTGATGCACTGAGTAAAAAAAATCAGTCTAAAACTACTGCATATGCTGTTGTACAAATCACCTCAAGAAACATATCAAGTTCTCGAATAGTGTGAATTATTAGAGTCCTGCAAAGTCAGTGGAGGTATGTCAAAATGTGGGAAATATCACAGGATATGTCCCTTTAGTAGTCTTTGGGTCATCTGGTGCATGTGATTGAAGTTCTCTTTCTTTATTTTCTAGGACATCAAAGGATCCTTGGAAAGGTATGTAGGTTTTTCTTTAATCCTGGAGGAGATTAGCAATATCCTGCCTCTCTTTGGTTAAACGTAGAACCTTTAGGCACACTTCAAAGGTATGATTTTGTGATCTTATCAAAAATCTGAATTATAGCCATTCAGTGTGAAGCATAACACTTAAATTTTAAAGCATATTTCTATAAAATACATTTAAATACACAGAACAAAAAGATTAAAACACAGAATTCAAGTTTAAAATTAATGATTAAAACTGATCTGATAGGCTCTGCCTGAAGTGATAGGTCTTCAGATGTGTTTTAAATTATGACAGGTCATTTAAATGGATAAAGGCAAAGAACAGGGGCATTTTATTCAACTTGGCCAAAGTGGATGTAGCAGAGTCTGAGCTCCAAAACCTGAAATAACCCAGTGCAGCTTTAGAGAAAGATTTATAACACTCTGAAAGCACTTTTTAAAAAGAGCTTTGCTTCTCTGGTTAATGATTGGTCTAGATTGTGGCCAGCTATAATCCATTCCCTGATAGGTGCAGAAGCACTGTCCATCATTGCTGTTGATTGGCTCCAGGCATGGTGGGAATTTAATAAATTATGTAGTTTAAAGTTTTCTGGTCACTGCTTGTTCTCATGGGTATTTATTAGGCCTGTTTGATCAAGAAAAAATTTGTTTCTAAAATCGATTTGTAATTGGGGTGTTTTTTTGTTTCGATATTTAAAATATTTACAAAACTTTCCAAAAAAAAGTTTCGGTATTTACGAAATTTCGTAAATATTTACAAAACATTTTGTAAAGATGGCGGACCCCCGAAACTTTTTCCGAAACATTTCCGAAACTTCGTTATTCGAGTGGGGGAGGAAGGGGTCGATTCGTTATGAATATAACAAAATCGATTCGTTAAAATGGCGGACGCGATCGCGCATGCGCAAAAGCGGCTTCCGGGACTTCGTTATTAATTACGATTCGATTCGATATTCAGATTAATAACGAATCGATTCGTTAAAGCGAATATTTTGTATTTTTTTAAGAATAAAAGACAGGTATTTTTAGAAAGTATTCAAAAATGGAAAATTAACCCAAAAATGGCCCTGATGAACAGCTAACACAGCCAAAAGACAGGGCAGTCGAGAGCAAACACCAACAGAAGAGTCTTTTCTTTTTTAGAATATTTTTTGTATTTTTTTTAAGAATAAAAGGCAGGTATTTTTAGAAAATATTCAGAAATGGAAAATTAACCAAAACTGGACCTGATGTGGACCAAACACAGCCACGAGACAGGGCAAATGAGAGCATACACCAACAGAAGGGTCTTCTCTTTTTTAGGTTATTTTTTGATTTTTTGAAGAATAAAAGAGAAATATTTTTCAGTAATATTTAAAAATGGAAAATTAACAAAAACCTTGCCCTCTTGTGGAGCGAACACAGCCACAGGACAGGGAGAAACGCACACCCAGGCACACAAGGGTCTTTTCTTTTTTTAGGTTTTTTTTTAATTGTTTGAAGAATAAAAGAGAAATATTTTTCAGTAATATTCAAAAATGGAAAATTAACAAAAACCTTGCCCTCTTGTGGAGCGAACGAACACAGCCACAGGACAGGGAGAAACGCACACCCAGGCACACAAGGGTCTTTGCAACTATTCAAATGAACAAATGAAACGAAAGTCGGAGGTTTTTGTTTTTTTGTGGATTTGGTTTTTTTTTTTGAGGTTATGCATATTTTCATTACTCAAGAACGAAAGTCGGAGATTCTAAGACGATCAGAGAAATAATCAATAAAAGAGGGGAAAAACTTCTTTTTCCTTTCATTCTGCCATGAGAGTGAGTCCCTGCAACATGGACTTCATTCTTAAAGGACCCTGTTTTAAGTTACCTCTTGGCACAAATTCTGAGTTTTTTACAATAATGTAGACTACATATTAATGTTAATAAAGACATATAGATTGGTAGATAATATGATAGAAAATCTTTAGAGTAATTCCAAGACTGGTAATCAATCACAAACCTGAAATATACAGTATTTTGGTAACCATCCTGAAGCTGTTGTGATGAGTTGGGGGGGGGGGAGGAAGGGCACAGGAGTGCCAAAGGCTGCATGACAGGGAGTTGGGGGGAGAGGAAGTGCCAAAGGCTGCATGACAGGGAGTTGGGGGGGGGAGGGCACAGGAGTAGAGTGCCTCTATTCAAAAATGGAAAATTAACCAAAAAGTGGACCTGATGTTGACCAAACACAGCCACGAGACAGGGCAAGTGAGAGCAAACACCAACAGAAGAGTATTTCGGCCCGGCCGCTTTGGTTACTCTAGATAACCTGGGTCCGATCGCATCAGGGCAATGTTCCCGCGTTTAGTACGCATCAGGGCACCCTCCCAAAATGTAATTCCATCCTTGTATAACTGTGGTAATGCTAGAGTTTAATTTTAATTTTAATTTAAAAAACATTAATCATTAATCATGTGCGTCCCTCCCGAAGCTGCGCGCTCGGTGGCAGAGGACAACGTCCAAGGTAAAGAAGGAGTGTACCGAGGTCTCCAGTATTAAAGTCGCCTTTAAAATCATCAATAAAAAGTGTCCTGGGGTTCCTGTGATGCCCTTAGATGTCCGGGGCTACACGCGCACTACAGTGTGTGTCTACCCTACGCCGACAGGTGCCGGTAACCCGTTGAACCCCATTCGTGATGGGGTGACGGGGAAAAAAAGAGGGTGACCGTATATAAACTTGACTAAAAGTCGCCATTAAAATCAATCATTAATCATTAATCATTAATCAAGAATAAAAGAAATATTTAGCTAATGATAGCTTGTAGTTTGCTTCCCCTTTGCTTTTCTGAACTTTCCCATTTTGTAGTAATCCCTATTTTTTATAACAAAATAAAGTCGCATTCGTTTTTCCAAAGGCTGCATGACAGGGAGTTGGGGGGGGGAGGGCACAGGAGTGCCAAAGGCTGCATGACAGGGAGTTGGGGGGGGTGGAGGGCACAGGAGTGCCAAAGGCTGCATGACGGGGAGTTGGGGGGGAAGGCACAGGAGTGCCAAGAGGAAGGGCACAGAAACTTGCCATAAAGTCGCCATTAAAATCATCAATAAAAAGAAGTGCTTCTATGAAAATGTGGAGGACCGAAGCATTTACTTTGAAAAAATTAGTGTGGTCAAAGCTGGCCACTTGCATCAATCAAGAACGAAAGTCGGAGGTTTGAAGACGGTCAGATACCGGAGGAACGGCTGTATGACAGGGAGTTTGGGGGGGAAGGGCACAGGAGTGCCAAAGGCTGCATGACAGGGAGTTGGGGGGGGGGAGGGCACAGGAGTAGAGTGCCTCTATTCAAAAATGGAAACTTAACCAAAAAGTGGACCTGATGTTGACCAAACACAGCCACGAGACAGGGCAAGTGAGAGCAAACACCAACAGAAGAGTCTTCTCTTTTTTTAGAATTTTTTTTGTATTTTTTTAAAGAATAAAAGACACTACAGATATTTTTTAAAAATACTCAGAAATGGAAAATAAACCAGAAACTGGCCCTGATGAACAGCTAACACAGCCTCGAGACAGGGCAAGTGAGAGCAAATACCAACAGAAGAGTCTTCTCTTTTTTTAGAATTTTTTTTTGTATTTTTTTAAAGAATAAAAGACACTACAGGTATTTTTTAAAAATACTCAGAAATGGAAAATAAACCAGAAACTGGCCCTGATGTGGACCAAACACAGCCACAAACAGGGACCAACTAGAGCACACAGCCACAGAAGAGTCTTAAATTTTTTTAGAATATTTTTGAGTTTTTTTTTAAAGAATAAAAGACACTACAGGTATTTTTTAAAAATACTCAGAAATGGAAAATGAACCAAAAACTGGCCCTGATGTGGACCAAACACAGCCACAAACAGGGACCAACTAGAGCACACAGCCACAGAAGAGTCTTAAATTTTTTTAGAATATTTTTGAGTTTTTTTTAAAGAATAAAAGACACTACAGGTATTTTTTAAAAATACTCAGAAATGGAAAATGAACCAAAAACTGGCCCTGATGTGGACCAAACACAGCCACAAACAGGGACCAACTAGAGCACACAGCCACAGAAGAGTCTTAAATTTTTTTAGAATATTTTTGAGTTTTTTTTAAGAATAAAAGAAAGGTATTTAGAAAATATTCAAAAATGGAAAATACTAAACTCAGCTGGCCCTGATGTAGAGCTAACACAGGCAGGAGTCAGGGCAAACGATCTAAATATCTCTAACACAACCAAAAGACCCAAAAGCACACACCAACAGAAGAGTCTACCAACTAGTCTTTTTGCTCCAAGCCAAGCCACGCCAACCCAAGCAAGCACCAAGCACAGCCCTCCCACACCTCTCCTCCCTCGCCTCCGCGCTAGAAATGAGCTCCGCGGCCACGCGGAGCTCCTTTTAAAAGCCTTCCCGGCCAATCAAAAGCAGCCACGGTGCACTGCTGGGGTGCTTGGGAGCGCCGGATTGGCTCCCAGGCACCAGCAGCACTCAGCAGCCTCCATCCCATTAACGACACGAGCTGAAGCTCGTAAAATATATGGGGCTGCTGTTTCGATATTTTTAAACCCTTCCGGGTTTAAAAATGTGTTTTAAAATCGCGTCGGATGTGGTAAAAATAACGAATTAATAACGAAATAACGAATTAACGAACGAAACCGCACAGGCCTAGTATTTATTTGTCGTGTCAGGGCAACCAGCCACTTATATTACATTTCTAACAGAAGAAAGCAAACAAACATACAAAATACAAATTTTGTGAGTTTGGTAGTTGATTAAATGTCCTTTGACCAGTATCTGGCCACTTGGAATGCTTCTGGTGTTGCTGCAAGAAGGTCCTCCATTGTGCATGTGGCTGGGCTCAGGTTGCATTGCAGCAGGTGGTCAGTGGTTTGCTCCTCTCCACATTCGCATGTCAAGGATTCCACTTTGTAGCCCCATTTCTGAAGGTTGGCTCTGCATCTTGTGGTGCCAGAGCGCAGTCTGTTCAGCGCCTTCCAAGTCGCCCAGTCCTCTGTGTGCCCAGGGGGGAGTCTTTCATTTGGTATCAGCCATTGGTTGAGGTTCTGGGTTTGAGCCTGCCACTTTTGGACTCTCGCTTGCTGAGGTGTTCCAGCGAGTGTCTCTGTAGATCTCAGAAAACTATTTCTAGATTTAAGTCATTGACGTGCTGGCTAATACCCAAACAGGGGATGAGCTGGAGATGTCTCTGCCTTGGTCCTTTCACTATTGGCTGCTACTTCCCGACGGATGTCAGGTGGTGCAATACCGGCTAAGCAGTGTAATTTCTCCAGCTGTGTAGGGCACAGACACCCTGTGATAATGTGGCATGTCTCATTAAGAGCCACATCCACTGTTTTAGTGTGGTGAGATGTGTTCCACACTGGGCATGCGTACTCAGCAGCAGAGTAGCATAGCGCAAGGGCAGATGTCTTCACTGTATCTGGTTGTGATCCCCAGGTTGTGCCAGTCAGCTTTCGTATGATATTGTTTCTAGCACCCACTTTTTGTTTGATGTTCAGTCAGTGCTTCTTGTAGGTCAGAGAACGGTCTAAAGTGACTCCCAGGTATTTGGGTGTGGTGCAATGCTCCAGTGGGATTCCTTCCCAGGTAATCCTCAGAGCTCGGGATGCTTGTCTGTTCTTGAGGTGGAAGGCACATGTCTGTGTTTTAGATGGATTAGGGATCAGTTGGTTTTCCCTGTAAGGGAAAATGTCTTCACTGTATTTGGTTGTGATCCCCAGGTTGTGGGTGTGGGAAGGGAAAGAATATGGATAGGTTTGAGGTAATTTCCCCAGCCAGAATGAGTTCAATTATTCATGCTGGTGAAACAAGGGGTAGTAAAGGCTTTTTGCCAGCCTGAATGGGTTCCCAGGAGAAGGACATAGATAAAACCTTCAGCAACTTCTGTGACCTTTAGTCCGGCTTCATTGATAGGTGCATGGAGGCATTGTTAGGGGGTTATGCCTGCTACCTGAAGGGGTGATGGGGCTTTCCTATGTTTCCCCCTGTTGAGTGCTTGTGACACTTGTATTTCCGGGTAAAAGACATTTGTGGGGGTGCACAAATTAGATTTCTGGGTAAAAGGTTGCCTTGAACTTGGCAATCGAGACCATGGCCATGAGTTTTGGGGCCCAGGGGTTATCAGGGATTTTTCATAAGAGCATTTAAAAATTGGAAACACTTTCCTTACATTGTTTCAGATTGAATCAAAGAGGCCGATCTAAGACTACCTCTTGTTTGATCTCTGCCTTAATTGTTATATATATATTTTATTGGTGATATGTCCTTTCTTTACAAACACATCTCAGATACTCTTCCTTTTTGACATTTTGAAAATATTCCTTGAGTTGACATGGATTCTTGATAAAAGATTTTCTGTGATATTTTCTGTGCATCTCGTGGAACAAAAATCCTGCATGAAAAGCAGCAGTTACGATTGGTTTGTTTTAATTTCTGTCCACACTATCTCAGCCTCAGAGGAAAGCTAAGACACCCACTCCCTCTGAACAAATCTGGCAAAGAACACCCTGTGGTAGGGTCAACTTAGCGTTGGCACAAGTTGGAAGCAACTTGGAGGCACATCACAACAACAATCTGTGCATTCAAATATGTAGTGTACATATTTCCTATTTTTCTTCTGTTTCATGAAATGGTAACATTTTCAGATGATCGTTGCTCTTTGTAACAGCCAGTTTAGACAACAAATAGATTAACTGATTACCTTCTCTGCCATGTCTTGCCGCAATGTGCCTACTTTTTCTTGCAACTTTCTTGTTGAAACAATTATCTGAAAAAATAATGTCCAGTTGCTTCCCCACAGGTGTAAGAAGGAAAAATCTGAGGTGCCCCAGACTTTATTTCTTCATCAAAGGGAGCGTATTGAACATTTTGGTAAAATTCATGATAGGATGCAAACGGACATCAATACATTTAAAGGTAAAGAATAATGAATTCTGAACTTAAAAACAAGGTTTAACACATAGCTGATCTGATTTAGTTTAAATAATTATTTTAAAATGTATATCCCATTCTTGACATTGAAATTCATTTTCTAAAATACAATTATTCATAACATAAAGATTGATTTGATGGAACCTAGAAAGTATAAACATAAATACTTTAAACATAAAGTTTCCAATAATGAAGTTACTGGAATCAGAATGGGAAGGGACCACAAGACCCGTGTAGATCTTGAGAAAGTCAACTACCATCTCAGAAAATCTATTCCCTTGTTAATCTGCAATTAAGGTCAAGAAGTTCTTCCCAATGCTTTAAGTAGAATATTTTTTCTTGTAATTTAAACCCATTAGTACATGTAGAAAATAAGCTTGCTTTATCTTCTATATGATATGCCTTCAAATATTTAAAGATCGTCATGTTTTGGTGATTGAAAAAAATCTTTATCTACCTAGACTCTGGTGCTATGGAAACACAGGATATATGATAGGTTTGGAAGTGAATCTGCATTTTAGATGATACTTAACAATGTACTTTGTAGTGTATTTCTTGCATGGGCATCTTGATCTAAATGGCATTGGGCATGCGGGATAGAATGGTGGGTGGCTTTTGTTACCATTGCTAAAAATGTGTAGAGCCACTTACTCTTGATTTCATGCCTGGGCAGCTCATTCTCACTGCAGCACAGGTGACTTTACAAGCAGGACTCTGCTGGGGAGGTGCTTGGGAGCACTATTTTGGTGCTCCCAAGAAGAAACACACCATTTATTATTTTGCATTCTTACTGATAAGGGTGTTGATCAATCCAATCATCACTGATCTCATTCATGGCTGGACTGAGCTGGGAAGCAAGTGATGGTTCTGAGAAAAAAAGAAAAACTAGCCATCCCACTCTGAATTTGGGCATTGGAAATTGTGGCCATCAATACAACATCAACATGGTGTACAAGAAGGGATGGTGCTAAAGGTTGTATAGATGGAATCTGAAGCAGAATACTCCGAATTGCAGCTGGAGTATTTTGCTGGTATAGAAAATCTCACAGGCTTTCCTCCACCAAGCAATATACTTTGGATCCCAAAATTGTTCTTAAGGCTATGATTCAATGGTTCTGGAAACAGCAGATCTCATTTAAAAAACCCTTTACGTGTTCTGTTGTAAGTCGGTCCGGGGGCATGGCAAGTGTGCAAGCGTCACATTCGGGATGTCTATGCACAGCTGGACCTAGAGAGCATAGGTAGGTCTTTAGCCACAAGGTTTTTAGCTTCCCACAAAAGGAATATTAATTTAGAGCACTACCTAACTATTCAATTTCCACTACCCTTAAGAAGAATATATACTAGGGCTAGGTTTGAACAACTCGGTATTACGTTGGAAACTGGGCACTACTGTAACATCCCAAGAAGTGAGAGATTCTGCATATGGGGAGAACAAACAGTGGAAGATATTGAACATTTCTTAATTGACTGTCCAGCATATACTGAACTGCGAGACAGATATTTACATCCAATATTATCCAACTGCAGGTCCCCCAACAGAAATGATATTCTGACATCCCTCTTGCAAGGTCAGGAAAGATCCAACCTAATCAGAGTAAGCCTTTTTATTCTGAAAGCTATTAAGAAAATAGCAGGTTTCCTGAAAGAAGAACCAGGAAAATAAGATTCTGACTATAAATAGAAGGTCAGCTGTTGTCCTCACCTTTTTGCCTTGTTTTTTTTTTACTCGTGTTCTATTTTGAAATGGTCATATGACTGGTCAAATAAATAAATATTATTATTATTAAAAGTGTGCTGGTACGGCTGTACCAGGAGCTCCAACTTTATTTTCTTTCTATTGAGTGTTTGCATGCATTCCAAGGTTCCATGCATTTTGCAATAAGGCGGCTTCCCTTGGTTTGCAATTATAGGGCCAATGACCCATCAATCATTGTTAAGTTTTGGTTCCACCCCTTTCCCCAGGGCTCTAGGAGGAGAGGGAGCCATTTTAGGTCAGTCTTGCATTGGAAAGCTTAGCTACAGGACGTGGATTAGCTCCACCTGTAAAGAAGCTTCATTTCTCACAACATCCGGAGGAAACATCCGGGGGAAACAGCCCTAAAGCTTCTAAGGAAAACAGTTTTACAGCACAGCCCTTGTTGGGGTTAAAGATACAGATCCACACCTTTCGTGGAGAAAATCCAAAAGGACTCCAGCTGGAGAATCTACAAAGCCTTGGCTGGTAGGTCTACTCGGGACCCAAGAAGCAGTTTGTAGCCGGGAGTAGGGCCCACACCAGCAAAGTTTAGAAAGTAGATTGCCCAAGCAGGGGTTAAAAAGGATTTTCCTCTTAAAGAAAAGAAACAGTTCACGAAGCCAGTTGCCTGTCCCTTGTGGACAAGATTAAGAAAGCCACTAGTTGATTCAAAGCCTTGAAACATTTGTTTAATTTGCTGAAGATCTAAGAAGTATTTGATTGTTTGTTGAAGACTTAAGCAATAATAAAGGACTTTGTTCAACCTTTCAAGCTTCTAAAGACTCTGTATAGGAAAATCCTTAGGGCCTCTCACTTGAGGCACCCCAGCTTCCCGCTGGGCACAAAGAGCACGTCCTGTTCAAAAGCCAACTGCTATAGGCCCAGCGCATGACAGCACACAAATTAAAGTTCCTTACCTACCCATACAAACAACGGAGGAGGTACCAACTGAGCCTCCTATGGAAGAACTTTCATAGCTTGGGAGCAACCTGAGAGAAAACTCTCTAACATAATTTCAGGAAATGTGCTTGTGATAGTAGATGGACAAACAGCCTATCTGTGCAGTCTGAAATATCAGATATTGCTTCTTGAATCTGTATGCATCAATATTGATAGTTCTTCTTTGTCCTTGTCTTCTAGCTACTATATTGCCGCCATCTCCAGAAATTCCAAATGCAAAGCAAGACAGGTTTGACATTTTTCTTTTCTTTCAGACAAAGCTTTTTGTAACTCTTTAAAGCAAAATAAAAGTAAGGTAGAATATGAGTTTGGTATCAACACATTGTATTTTACAAGCTAATTAATGGTGAGCAACCGACAGTCGCTTTTGCGGACTGTTTCTATACCAACTACTGCACAAAGTAGGGGTGGAGGAATCCCTATGCCTCACTTTCCACTAACCCTATTTCAGCTGTTATTAATTGGCATTTCTGGGCTGGACAGACCCAAGTTTACCAACCAATGTATACTTGCCCCCAGTTTGCTTCATTTGGACACATGCAGTAGAGCCTCTATAGACAGACATTTATATCAGTTGGTCAGCCCACAAAAACTACACAATTCTTTTGCTTCTTTCTCTCCTCCTCCCATGTTTATTCCATCTTAGTTTGATCAAATTCTCTTGAGGAATGTGTCTTCCTGCGGATTTCTGGGGTTTGTAGTTTAGGGAGGAAACTTTAACAGTCTCACTAAACTACAAACCCCAGAATTCTGCAGGAAGCAGAAACCGAATTTTACGTGGATTTTTTCTCTAGTGTGATGAAGTGGTAAGGGCATGTCTGTGGATTTTGGTTTTATATAATCAGTGTCGTAATCTTTATTTCTTCCCCCATAGTTGTAAAAACTATTTCCCAGATGAGTTTTAAAATCTTTTAAATTAAGTCATTTATCAGAAAATCAGTGATGCATGATTTTCTGATGAATGACACTCTGTTTTCTGGATTTCCACTCAAGGAAAACTATATTTTTAATACCTCGACGTTCTCATTCAGAACAATGTAACACAAGGAGGTGGACTGTAGTTGACCCTGCCACTTTCTAAACCCACTCTACACTGGTTTTCTCAACTTTTCCTTCTTCTTACAGCAATATCTGCAAGGACATGAAAATCCCCTCACTGATCGTGGAGCATTTTCCAGGAAACCATGTACAAAACCCAGTATATGGTAAATCAGGATTTGTATTCTCTCCCTGGCTCTTTCAGGCTCCTTCTGCAGATTTCAAGTTGTCTTGCTTCTCTTATACTATGGGATTTGAAAAAATAACCTCAGGGTGTCATTCCTGGGAGGTAGAAATGGAGAATGCAACATTCTGGGCTGTGGGGGTGGCCAAAGAGTCCTTAAGGAATAGCCATGATCAAAGTGTGCAAGAAGGGAACTGGTTTCAAGCTGTGCAAGGGAATCTGTGTGATCCCCTTGTGAAAGAAGGGAACTGGGCTATATGCCTCTATTCTGAAAACGGTACGTATAATTGGACTGCATTCACCTCTCCTAAACTATCTCGAGGACCATATCCCTTTAAAAATACAAAACCACTACCTGTCCCTTACAGAAATGCTGATTTGAACAAGGATAGAAAAAAGAATATCTCTGTGATTCTGGATTATGAAAAAGGTTCAGTGCTCTTTAAAGATGAGTTAAATATCATTTATGGTTTCTACAACGCTTCATTTTCTGGGGAGCCAATCTCCTCCTGGGTCAGTGTGGGAAAATGAGATGATATTGGTGAAAAATCAGCAAACCCCAATCTGGATTACGCCAAGCTCCTATGAATGGGGTAGGGCAGTGATGCTTAACTCTGTTTCTGCTCATTGTTCCCATAATAACTTCCCCCCATCTGTTTTCTCCTCTATTCCAATCCACAAATCTCTCTAAGAGAACATGGGACAAGTATGGTCTTGGGGTTAGTTGGCAACTTTTTCATAGTCACATCAAGCTGCCGCTTTCCTGACTTAACATCTTTCCCCAAGAAGCCATAGTTCCTTTGGAAAGAGGACTGATGTATGACCCACTTCAAATGTCATTGTTTGGAGTCTGCTAAGTTAGTTGACACTGTTACAAACTGCACTAGTACAAACTGGTGCAACAAAACACATGACCCATTTGGGCGAATGCAATAATATATGACAACTGCTGCAAGAATTATTTCTACTTAGAGATTGAAGGAACCATTTATCCCAATACAAGAAGAATTGCTAATGAACATCTATCTGCAAAATAACTGAGATAGAGAAATCACCTTTGCTGATTAAGGAGAAATCTTTAACTAACTGAGAAAGACTGGGCCCTATTCACCACTTTTTCACGGCAGTGATGGAGTCCTTGATCTGTTGTGAAATTTATGAATTAGTAGAGTTCTGCTTTAAGGGGAAGTGTGGTTACGTTATTGTCTAAAGCCAGAGGGTGAGAAGTTTGTAGAGATTTTCAATAGTTGTGGACGAAATGTAGTTGTGTAGTTTTGGTAGCTTTAGATATCTAAAATGCTTGTTCCTGTGTTTATTAAAGAAAGTATTGATTAACCATGTTCACCATTGCATAGTTATCACCCCAAAACTAAACATGTTTGTTTGCAAATATTGGATGCCACATAGCTGCCGTCCCTAAGATGGGACAATGGGCCAGATCTCAAAGCTAAGTCCAACTTCATCCAGGCTGGCAGCCATCAATAGGCATACCAGTGGTCTATGAAATGTACCACCAAACTCAATGCTACCTAATGCATCTGATGAACTTGCAGGTTCATGCCTATATACAGCAGCTCTTACCAGAGAGAAACCTTCTCAACAAATCCTGGCATACCTTTAGGTCATCCTTAGTTTCTTTAATGATATGAATATGGTGATGAAGTGTTGATTCTGAGTGGTGCAATGTGAGGAGAGGAGACTACTCTCTGAAGTTGAGATGTCCCAACAATACCTGTAGCTCAGGTGGAAGTCATTGTGCATCACATGCTAATGTATCCCCTGTGTAGTGATCCCAGATAAAGATTTCTGAAACCCTTGCTGACACATAGGAGTAGGATCTCTCTTGTAGAATGGCTTCATTTTTTTCTGGTGATTTCAATGATTATGTAACACATAGTATTTTGTTTTGGGTGAAAAACAGAACATAAAAAGAGATCTGGATAAAACTGCCACAGATTGCCATGGAGGCCCAAAGTATCAATGTCATTTTATGTTGGCAACTTAGAAATTTATCTATAATTTGAAATGTTCTTATACTTTATCTGAGCATGGTAATGATTTGGCCTACTATCTTTTGTACTTTTTCTCTTGAATGTTCTGTAAATGTTAAATCCCTTTGACATGGACATTAGCTAACACAATAAACATATTGAATGCTACCTGTTTCTTGGTTTTTTGATAGTATTTGTTGAGAAAGTATCCTTGAAAAAGCAGTGCAGCTCTTTGACCGGACAAAAAGAGATTACATGATTTGGCAATAATAATAATAATAATAATAATAATAATAATAATACTTTGTTTGTATACCACCCTATCTCCCCAAGGGGATTCAGGGCAATTTCCGACATTTAAGGCAAAACATTGAATTGCCAGAAAGACAAACCATACAGACAAATTAAACATCTTAAAACATGAAATCCTGCTAAAACATACACAAAAAATTAAAAACCAATTTCATTATAGCTCCATCAGATGGGTTCAAACCACTAATGTCTAGCATTAGAAAATTGACGTGGCCAATTATAAAACTGCTGGGCAAGGGGTAGTGCAACAGTGTATCATAGGGCTGGGGAAGTGAGTAAAGCTCACAACAGAATACTATCTAATGGCCCAGGGAAGGGCTTAGGGACTAATCGTTCGTGAAAATTATTATTTATTTATTTATTTATTTATTTATTTATTTATTTCATTTACTTATACCCCGCCCTTCTCACCCCGGGGGGGACTCAGGGCGGCTTACAGAGGAGGCATAATTAAATGCCTAAAACAATTGACAGTAATACAAAATACAAAAAAGCAGTTCAACAATTAGAATTAAAACATCAGCGCATAATAAAATATTAAGACAATCTCATGCTCGGGTTCAGAGTCCATATATCCATTCCATTCCGTTTGTCCTTGTCTGTCGTCAGATCCTTTATAGCATTTTTACCCCACTCTACTCAACCCCGGGGGGGGGGGGGACGGGACACACACTCAGAGCGGCTAACAAAAGGCAACAATTCGATGCCACAATCAATAACACAGTATAAAACCATAAATACATAAAGAGTTAAAACAATAGCAATTAATTAATCAAATTATGATAACAGTCATTAAAACCGTTATTAAAACAATATGCAGTCCACAAGCCCACTGATAGAACAATAAAACTGTATCCTCATATATATCATCTTGCCAGTCTATTTCCAGTCAAGTGCTGCTTTATGTTTATTGTCCGAAAGCCTGGTCCCAAAACCAAGATTTTAATTTCTTCCTGAATGCCAGGAGGGATGGAGTCGATCATATTTCATTTGGAAGTGAATTCCACAGGTGGAGGGCTACAGCTGAGAAGGCCCTGTCTCTCCTCCCCGCCAGCTGCGTTTGCGACAGGCCCGTAGCCAGGACTTCGATTCGGAGGGGGGGGGGGGGGGCTGACTTTGTTTCGGGGGGGGGGGCTGAGTCTGAGTGAAAAAGGGTCTACCCTAGCAAACCTTTTGTATTGTTACCCCAATACCCCCATGCATATGGGATATATTGAGTATGGTGATCAGATCATGATATGAATAAACATAACAGTTTAAATAATGCACCAGTAAGGCCTTTTCACGAACCACCATGAGAATTTCGGGGGGGGGGGGGGCGCTGAAGCCCCCCAAGCCCCCCCCCCCCCCGGCTACATGCCTGGTTTGCAATGTTGGTGGGAGCAAGAGCAGGGCCTCCCCGGATGATCTTAAGTTACGAGGTGGGACGTAGAGGCAGATGTGTTCGGACAAGTAAGCTGGGCCAGATTTTCAGGTCCTTATGGAAGGAGGAAAGTGTGGGGGCCTGCCTAATCTTTCTGGGGAGGGAGTTCCAAAGATGGGGGCCACCACCAAGAAGGACCTCTCCCTCATCCCCATCAACCATGCTTGTGACAGTGGCAGAAGCAAGAGGAGGGCCTACCTGGCAGATCTTAGAGCCCATGTCCATTCATAGGGGGAGATGCGATCACGAAGATAGGCATGGCCTGAAATGTTTAGGGCTTTGTAGGTCATAACCTGCACCTTGAATTGGGACAAGCAATTTATCAGCAACTAGTGAAGCTGTTTTAATAGGAGTGTCATGCGCTCCCTATAGTTAGCTCTGGGTAGAAGCCTGGCTGCTGACCTTTTTACCAATTGCAGTTCCGGGGCTGTCTTCAAAGGCAGCCCCACATAGAGTGCATTGCAATAATCCAATCTGGATGTAACCAAGGCATGGACCACCATGGCCATGTCTGATTTCTCAAGGTATGGTTGCAGCTGGTGCATAAGCTTTAACTGGCCCCTGCCGACATCTGAGCATCAAGCATCAGCGCTGAGTCCAGGAGAACCCCCAAGCTGTAGACCTATGTCCTCAGGGGGAATGTAACCCCATCAAGCACAGGTTGTCACCCTATGCCCCAATCTTACTGAGTTTTTTTCTTTCAAATGATATATTTAGCCACTTGTCTTACGTTACAGAATTTTCACAAAGGGTAAAAAAAAAAAAGAACCAAATCCAAGGGCACAAACAGTAATAATTTGGCAAAATAGAGACCTTGGTGGCACAGTGGGTTAAACTGCTGAGCTGCTGATCAAAAGGTTGCAGGTTCAAATCCAGGGACCAGGGTGAGCTCCTGCTGTTAGCCCCAGCTTCTGCCAACTTAGCAGTGACAAAGCATGCAAATGTGAGAAGATCAATAGGTACTGCTCCAGCGGGAAGGTAATGGCACTCCATGCAGTCATGCCGGCCAAATGAAGGTGTCTTTGGCTTAGAAATGGAGATGAGCACTAACCTCCAGAGTCGAACATGACTGGACTTAATGTCATGGGAAAACCTTGACAACACCAAGAAGATGAAGAAAAGTGCTGGCTTCTCCATTATTGGACACTAGAAGGTGCTGGTGATCAGTCTAATTAAACTTCCTTTCTTTCACAATAAATGAGCCCCTTATTTTTTTCTCTTTTCAATCTTTAACATGTTCCACATTCAAGTGCATGTACTGGTCTAAGGAGGGGTATTCTGCCAGTTCTTTTCATCCTCAGCTATGTATAGCCATGTGAAAAGATATCATAAGGAAGAGGAAGCAGACTTGTTTTCTGCTGTTCTTGAAACTAGGACTAAGAGCAATCAGTTCAAATTACAGGAAAGGAGATTTCACCTGAACATTAGGAAGAATTTCCTGATCATACGAGCTGTTCAGTGGTGGAACTCTCTGCTTTGGAAAGTTGTTGAAGCTCCTTCCTTGGATACAGAGACTGGATGGTCATCTATCAGAGATACTATGATTGTGTTTCTCCTGCATGGACTAGATGGCCCATTTGGTCTCTTCCAATGCTATAATTCTATGATTCAGCTTTTGCTTAATATTATCTGTTTCATTTACTGGATTGATGTCATGCCACTAAAAGAGCACAAAATCTCCCTTAAACTCACGGGTGAAAGCTGGTCATGTACAAATGCTGGAATACATTTTATTCCCCAAACCACCATTTTGTACTTGGCTGTATATACATGGTGAATCTCAAGGTTCTACTTAATCATCGCCAACATCACATTTGCCCAAGAAAAACCCTTTAATGTTCAGGGGGTTATAACAAATTGGTGTGCAACTTGAATGAACATATTATACACAGAGTGTTCAGGATAGATATTTCTGTGCATGGAATCGTGAAGTACCCTTCAAGCAGAAAAAATGTTTTGGGTGATGGGTTGGCCCTCAGGAGAAAACTGATATCTTTTTCTTCTAGAAAGAGGCTGTTATTTGGTTTAAATCCTCCTCGCAATGCTCTCCTAGTAAGGGAACTGCACACAGACCCAAACAAAAGGCATCCCTTTCTCTTTTTGTCTTAAAAAAGTCCTGTTGGCTGAGGAACTTTCATTCTATTTGCATTGTATACAAACCACAGCCATGTGACACTTCATTTAGATGTTCCAATGTCTTTTAGTTGAGCTGGAAATCAGAAGTCGCTTCGGAGAAACATAAAGAGACACACAAAAACACAGCCCAACCAAAAAAAAAAAAGTCTTGGTGTCTTGGTGTTTAGGCCTGTTTCGGGGGTTATTTGGGGTGCTGATTCAGAAAAGTACATTGGATATACTGCATCAGTACTAGTTTTTTAGATATGGTCATCATGATTTTCCATGGGCAAGCAGATGGAGTCTGATCCAGAAACTGCTGTAATGTTAGAGGCACCAAATGTATGTCAGCCAGTGTTATTATTATTCTCATTCTTATCCCCAAATCATGGGTGCATCTTCACTGGAGATTGAATGCTGTTTAACACAGTAGAGACTTAAGGCAGATAACACTCAACACTAGACAAGGCGGAAACAGAAGAGCGGCCTGCCTCAGGGGAGCGTGCTTGCTCCATCCATGTTCAACATCTACACAAATGACCAGCCACTGCCAGAAAGGACAGAGAGTTTCATCTATGCTGATGATCGTGCCATTACCACTCAAGCAGGGAGCTTTGAGATGGTTGAAAAGAAGCTCTCCGAAGCTCTAGGTGCTCTTACTGCCTATTACAGGGAAAACCAACTGATCCTTAATCCATCTAAAACACATCTAAAACACATCTAAAACACAGACATGCACCTTTCACCTTAAGAACAGACAAGCATCCCGACCTCTGAGGATTACCTGGGAAGGGATCCCACTGGAGCATTGCAACACACCCAAATACCTGGGAGTCACTTTGGACCGAGCTCTGACCTACAAGAAGCACTGCCTGAACATCAAGCAAAAAGTGGGCGCTAGAAACAACATCATACAAAAGCTGACTGGCACAACCTGGGGATCACAACCAGACACAGTGAAGACATCTGCCCTTGCGCTATGCTACTCTGCTGCTGAGTATGCATGCCCAGTGTGGAACACATTTCACCACACTAAAACAGTAGATGTGGCTCTTAATGAGACATGCCGCATTATCACAGGGTGTCTGTGCCCCACACCACTGGAGAAATTACACTGCTTAGCCGGTATTGCACCACCTGTCATCCGCCGGGAAGTAGCAGCCAATAGTGAAAGGACCAAGGCAGAGACATCTCCAGTTTAACCCACTGCGCCACCGGGGGTAAAAACAGAATTAAAATACAGTAAACACACTAAAATGGCTTTACACAGTCCAATGAAAGTATCGGTGTCTTAGTGTTTAGGTCTGTTTCGGGGTTATTTTAAGTGCTGATTCAGAAAAGTGCATTGGATAGACTACATCAACACCAGTTTCGATATAGTTATCATAAAGCACTGAGCAGCCGAAGTCCATTCATAAAAGAGAAGGTTCATTCATAAACAAGGGAATACAATTCATAAAAATGATCATATCGGCCTGATGCTGGCCTGGTATGTTGGGCTGACACACGAAGAATTTTCTGGGGTCTTCAGGCACCATTCAAGGTGACACACACACAAGAAAAGAAAGGAAGCACAGATACCGTTGACATGCAGGACCATGGAAAAGGTCCTAGGTTCCCACATGGGAGGTTTGGACAGGAGAAGTGGGTCTGAGGGGTGTACGGGTCTATTTAGCAGAAAGCGAGATAGCAGTTAGTCTTATAATTCATTAAGGAAAAAGATGACACTGATTTGGACCAGATCTGTTAAGTTGCAGATACCGAGACCTGGTGGGGCCCCGTATCCGCGGTTTAAAGGAATGCAGTTTCATGCTCCCCAGGACGCTGTCAGGGCATCCTGGTTTAGCCAGCAGGGCTCTGCAGAATGGGAGGGGTAATGTTCATGGTAGGAGCAGAGCCAGAGTCTGTAAAGGACACAATGTATCACTCAAGAGAGCAGAAAGTTAGTGAAATGATACTTTTTTATTGGGGGATTGCTACAAAGAGGCGAGGGGGAACTGATAGGGTGAGGAAAGAAGCATTTCTTGTTTTAGTTGTTGCTGGTGCTGCTGTCCTGCAGATATTTGGAAAACTCATATTCCCAGGAACTGTGGAACTCTCTGCTGCAGTCAGATCATTTTGAAGGCAGGGGTTCCCGTGTTTGGTGATAGTTTTATGAGGTTTTTAGCCTTTCCTGTCAAAGTGTAGGTAGTGCCTCACCACTCCCAAGCCCCCATAACATTGAGTCATTGGGGTTAAAAGGATGTCAAATTACACTCCTTCTACCATGTAGAACTGTAGATGAATCCAAGACACAAGTTGGAAGGCAGCAGAAAATAAAAAGTGCCATGGCTTAAAGCAATTGGCACATATAATAATAATAATAATAATAATAATAATAATAATAATAATTTATTTATTTATATCCCACTCTTCTCCCCTAGGGGACTCAGAGCATATTACAGAATTTACAACAGACATAGGCAAATGCTTTACAGTCACATACAGTGACTTGAAGAAGAGAAGGCTGAGAGGAGATATGATAGCCATGTATAAATATGTGAGAGGAAGCCACAGGGAGGAGGGAGCAAGCTTGTTTTCTGCTTCCCTGGAGACTAGGACATGGAATAATGGCTTCAAATTACAAGAAAGGAGATTCCATCTCAACATGAGGAAGAACTTCCTGACTGTGAGAGCAGTTCAGCAGTGGAACTCTCTACAGTGTGGTGGAGGCTCCTTTTTTGGAAGCTTTTATACAGGGGCTGGATGGCCATCTGTCAGGGGTGATTTAAATGCAATATTCCTGCTTCTTGGCAGGGGGTTGGACTGGATGGGGTCTCTTCAGGCATGTAGCTTGAGGGGCTTCAGCCCCCCCCCCCCTGAAATTCTCATGCTGGTTCACGAAAAGACTTTACTGGTGCATTATTTAAACTGTTATGTTTATTCATATCATGATCTGATCACCATTCTCAATATATTCCATATGCATGGGGGTATTGGGGTAATGATACAAAAGGTTTGCTAGGGTAGACCCTCTTTCACTCAGACTCACCCCCCCCCCCCAAAAAAAAAACTCACCCCCCCAACCCCCCCTGAAAAAATTTCAGCCCCCCCCCCCCCAAAACGAAATCCTGGCTACGGGCCTGGGTCTCTTCCAACTCTTTGATTCTATGATTCTATGACAGACAAACACAGATAAGGCAAAGGCTTCTCTTTTTTCGTTTCTGGCTCCTGGAGGCAGTGCTCAGCTCTGGTTCTGGAGAAAGGTGTTCCTCTCCCTCCTGACCTTCCAACAAAAAGAAGAAGAAGTAAAAACCTGGCTCTTTGAACAGGCCTTTGGAAATGCAGTGCAATAGACAAACATGGAATTATGTAAGTTTGAAACATGGAACGGCTTAGACGATCATACTGGAAAATGAGATTAACAGGAAAACATTGGTTATTATATGGTTTCAATGGTTTTTAGATTGGGTTGTTGTAGGTTTTTCCGGGCTACATGGCCATGTTCTGGAGGCAATTTTTCTCCTGACGTTTTGCCTGCATCTATGGCAAGCATCCTCAGAGGTAGTGAGGTCTGTTGGATTGTTTTATAATGTTGTTTTTAAATATTTTAACTGTATATCATGGACTGCTATGGAATCAAATGTCTGCCAATCTGTAAAATGCCTTAAGTCACCTTTGGGCTTGAGAAAGGCAGGATCAAAATATCGTAAATAAATAATAAATACATAATTCTCCATTTTCAAGCTGAGGAATCTGTGTTGTTACCTCCTGGTCATGTGACCAGCATGATTACTTGGAGAATCTTTTGCCTTTTCCCGCCAAATCTGAGTAGACTTATTTGTCTACTCAGATTTGAATGTTTTTGAACTGCTAGATTGACAGGAGCTAGGGCTAACAGTGGGAGATCACCCTCATCCCATGGATTATAACTGCTGACATTCAGGTGCAGAATGCTGACTTTCTGCTCCCTATGACTCCCGCTTCTTGAGGACCCGCGAAACAGCAAATCCATAATAAGCGAACCGCGAGGGAGCACTGTATCTTGCATTTGTCTCTATTGAACTTCATTTTGTTAGTTTTGGCCCATCTCTCTAATCTGTTCAGATAATTTTGAGTTATTGTTGAATTACTGTTGACCTCTGGAAACAGAGAGAATGCCATTGAGGTGACTTGTTTTGCAGGGAAGTATGTTACCACTGCAATTAACAAATTACTGAGCATGGGAGAGAGTCTCCAAACCAAGTTTTCAGCAACTAATTTTCAATATGGTACTTCCAACATCAGTAGCCCTTCCTACTCTACCAGTATTACTATAATCACTAACAGCAGGATTCATCAACAAACTCTTGTGGTTCATGAGCACTATTTATCTAAATTGCCGTATAATACCTAATATCCTTAATTCTACTTGATTATGAATCTACTACCATTTTCTTAGTGTTGCGAACCTTACCTGGCTTTCACATGTATTTTCTGGTTTTGTTAATTTGACCTGAGCTGGTAATACATTTTGATCCTTTTAATCATTATCTTTCTGTTGATCCTGGCGTTGAAACTGCCTTTCATCTTTAGGTCCTGATCTCTAGAAACTGACCTTTACTTGTCAATCAGTTTTATCTGGAGTTTCAGAAGAATGTAATGGGAAACCTGGTTGTTTCTGGGCAAAAAAACAACACAGAAGAAATAACAAAATGTTCTTTTAGAAGCATTGAGGCAGCTGTCTCTGAATGATCATGTAGATTTCATGACTCCTGTATGAGAACATAGATATGTCATATCTTTTAAACAGAGGAACTTAAAATGCCAAGTTTGTCCCACAAGCCAGATCTCAGAAACCTTGCTGTTCTTGACTATGGCCTCCAGAATCCTCTAGTTAGTATGGCTAGTTCTTATGTTAGCATGAGCAGAAAAGCCTAAAAACCTTTTAAAACTACAACTCCCAGAATTCCATAGCATTGAGCCGGAACAGTTTAAGTGGTGTCAAGCTGCATTCATTCTGTGGTGTAAATGCACCCTTTAACTATACCATTAGATCATTTTGCTACAGAAGTCCAGATATTCCAGGGAACGAGAAATCTTAGATAGGCACATGACAGTCTCCAAGCAATGTGAATATACACTTTTGAGAGACCAAAAAGCTGCCATGTAGTGCAGGGTGCTCTCCTACTTGTACTCTGGAGCACAACTTCCCAGAAGACCACAACATGATCCAATTGCTCCTTGGACCATTCACATACAGAGCAAAGGGTTGTCTTGTCTTCTTTGCAGAAGTGGTCCAGGGGCAGCCAGTGCTTGGCACATGTTCCCATCTTCTTCCACTGGATCCTTTTCTCCTCTTCCAGTTTCTGGACTCTTTCTATCATGTTGACCAGCAGCCAATTGGGTTGAAAGTTCCTCACAGGATTTTTGAAGGGTTCCAGGCACATGGGACAGCTCCATTCGTAGCTGAGCTCTGTGGCAGCAAAAACTCTGGCTGCTTGCTTTCCTTCTTGTGAACGCAAGCCTTTGTTTTCACTTTTGATTTCAAGGGAAAATTACAGGCAAAGATGTGCTGACTTGCAAATGGTTTGGCTGAGGGAGAGTCTTATATTTTGTTACATCTTGAATAGACTGCTGCAATGTGCTCCATGTGGGGTTGCCTTTGAAGGCTGTTTGGAAGCTCCAAATGGGTGGCAGCCAGGTTGATTACAGGGGCAGCGTACAAGGAGCATACAACTTTCCTATTATGTCAGCTACACTGGCTTTAGCTTATAAAACTCTCAACGGTTCCAGCCCAGCTTACCTATCCAAACGTTTATCCCTCTATGAACCATAATGGAGATTAAGATCTTCTGGGGATACCCTGCTCTTGGTCCCACCTTCTTTGCAGGCATGGTTGGTGGGGACGATAGATAGGGCCTTCTCAGTTGTAGCCCCTTTATTTATTTACAGTATTTATATTCTGCCCTTCTCACCCCGCAGAGGACTCCGGGCAGATTACAATGTAGACATATATGGCAAACATTCAATGCCAAAGACACACAACACATATAGATAGTCAGAGGCTATTTAACTTTTCTGGCCGCCAGGGGAGATGTCGCTTTCATCGTCCATCTGCAACACTGATGAAGTACTTCCACATTCCCCGCATGCTTTGCTGGAGTGCTTTGCTGGAGTCTTTTTTATGGCCTTGTAAATTAGTTAAATTAGCCTCCTACTTGACAGATGCAGCTGTCTTTCGGGTTGCAAAGGTCAACAACAAGCTACACAATTGGTTGGAAGCTCACTCTGACCCGGGCTGGCTTCGAACTCATGACCTTTTGGTCAGAAGTGATCTTAATGCAGCTGACAAACTCAGCCAGCTGTGCCACAGTCCCCTTGGCTATGGAACCCCCTCACCAGTGATAATCTATCAACTCCTTCCCTTTTAGCCTTCAGGAAGAAAGTTAAAACATGACTATGAGATGAAGCTTTTGGAGATTAACTGCAGTGCAATAAATGAACAATGAATCTGCGCAATGACATTTTGGAATGGCCCTAGAGTATGACATTGGATAATGTGATTTTAAAAATTGATGTAATATATTATGCATTTTAATTCTCTGTTTTTAATGTATGTACCAATTGTATGTTTTTAAAGTATTGAATCATTCCCGATACCTATATGAAGCCTCTCTGAGTCCCCCTTGGAGTTGAGAAGGGCAAGGTAAAAAATTGGCAAATAAATAAATAGCCTTTCTCCCAGACTATTTTTTTTATCCTTTTGATCTTGAGTCCTTCTGAGACTGAAAAGTTTCTACACTTTTTACATTTCCCCCTCTCCATTATGAAAAATAAAGAGCAGGATGCATATTTTTTGGTCAGGAGAAGCAGGAAGAAGGAGCAGAGACCACTGTTTATGGTAGTACAATTATTTCTTTATTTATTTACTTAATTTACAGTATTTATATTCCGCCCTTCTCATCCCGCAGGAGACTCAGGACAGATCACAATGCACACATCATGACAAACATTCAATGCCATAGACACACAACATATAGACAGAAACACAGAGGCTATTTAACTTTCCAGCTTCATGAGGGTATGCTCCCACCGGAGGAGCTGTCACTTCACCATCACTTGTGACAGTGGGTTAAACCCCTGTGCTGGCAGGACTGAAGACCGACAGGTCACAGGTTCGAATCCGGGGAGAGGTGGATGAGCTCCTCTATCGGCTCCAGCTCCTCATGCGGGGACATGAGAGAAGCCTCCCACAAGGATGATAAAAACATCAAATCATCCAGGCGTTCCCTGGGCAACGTCCTTGCAGACGGCCAATTCCCTCACACCAGGAGCGACTTGCAGTTTCTTTTTTTTTTTAATAATCTTTATTGAGTTCTTCACAAGAGATTAAAAACAAAAAGGGATTTGGGAGGGGTGGTCAGGGAATGATAGGAGAGGGAGCGGTGGGAAAGGTGGTGAGGGGACAAAAAAAGGGGGGGGGGAATTTGGGGTAGTGATGGGGGGGGATTAAGAAAAAGATTAAAAGCTTGTGACTTCCTGGTATCATCTTAAGGGTCTCTTCTTTTCCTCTTCCTCCTTTCCTCTTTCATCTTCTTCAGTTTCTTATCTATTCCTTTCTCCCTCTCTTTTCCTTAGATTTCATTCTCAGTGGTTTTTGTCTTGTTAGTTTGTTAGAATCTTCTTGTTTCTTTCTTTAAAGTATTCTGACACCTTCTCCCAGTTTGTTTCTTTTCTGTTGATGCCTTTGTTCCTTAATATAAGAGAGGTAAGTCGATCCATGTTTTTAATTTCTAGTATCTTCGTTAAGCGTTCGTCCTCATCCGGGATTTCATCCTGTTTCCATTTTCGCGCATAGCAGATTCTGGCTGCTGTCATCATCAGAAACATCAGTTTGTCCGAGTTTTGGTCGATTTCTAAGTCCTGCATTCCTAGTAGGAATATCTCTGGTCTCCAGGGTATATTGATCTTCAGTATCTTTTGTACTTCTTTTTGTACTTCCTTCCAGTATCTTTTCGCTTTTGGGCACGACCACCACATGTGGTAGAACGACCCTTCTGTTTCCCCACATTTCCAGCACTTTGTGGTCATGTTTTTGTAGGTCTTCCCCAGTTTCTTTGGTGTCATGTACCATCTGTACGCGATCTTTGCCCAATTCTCTTTTAAGTCTGTCGCATAACAGTATTTTAGTCTTCTCCTCCAAGCCTCCTCCCATTCTTCCTTTCTGATTGTTCTTCCTAGGTTTTCATTCCATCTCCTCATATATGTTTCGCCTTTTTTTGACTCTAATTCCCATTCAAGTAATTTTCCCATTCAAGTAATTGCAGTTTCTGAAGTCACTCCTGACACGACAAAAAAAAAACAAAACCCTGTGACACTGATGGAGTACTTCCTCATTCTTTTGCATGCTGCTGAAGAGTTTTTTTATGGCATTGTAAATTAATTAAATTAGTCTCCCTGCATAGGCGGTGGGCTGCAAAGGTCGATAGGTGTTTGAGTAGCAAGGTTAAAAATACTTTCATTAGATAATAATTAACCCCATAATCTTCTACAAACATGCCTAGGAGAAAGTCCATGTGGATTCTGAATACACTTATGCTGTAATTTGTGAAACTCCCAGGAAGGCTATATTACACTATGTGACACAATTTTTGTTCCTGGTTTATAAATGTCATTTCCTAATGAGTTCTACCATAAAAACATGGAAAAGGTTTATTAAACTGCAAAAACTTTGTTTTTGCAGGACATCCTGCAGCACATTTTGCTATAATTTGTTGCTTATTCATTCAGTCGCTTCTGACTTTTTGGGACCTTATGGACCAGCCCATCCATTTTACCCTTGGTTGGTCCCTCTTCCTTTTTCCTTCTATTTTCCCCAGTATCATTATTTAATCCATTCTTTAAAATTGACTGGGTAGATCTGCCAGAAGAGATAAGCATATCACTGTTTCTAAAATCCAAACAGCCCATTTAGTTGTTGAATCTCTTCCCGCAGGTCATTTCACACTCTAGGGGTGGTTGTCAACAAAAAAGTGAAACAAACAAACCTAGTTTAGTTTGTATTTATTTCTTTATATTTTATTTCCAATATTTTTAAATTAATATTTTTGAAACATGTCTGAAGTAAGGTGGGGTGGGAAGGGAAATGATGGGGTGAAATTCCTTGCACAAAACAATATGCCGGCAGTGAGAAACATAGAACAATTTTAGTTGAGCCCAATTTAAGTTTGGAGGCAGTTTTCCTCTGAGATCAATATGTACATAGGTGATTAAATGTACAATGTATATTAGTTGTTTTGAAAATAGGTCATGACCAGACAAATAGAGAAAACATCAGGTGAAGTAGACCAAGTCTTTTTACAAACTTCTTTCTCTCAGTCCTGCAAGTACTATAAGATTATTTCCTGTAGATAAAGAATATGTTTAGTTTCAGTGGTAGATAAACATGTGTTATATGTGTTTTCGAAGGCTTTCATGGACAGAATGACTGGGTTGTTGTGAGTTTTTCAGGCTGTATGGCCATGTTCCAGAAGCATTCTCTCCTGACATTTTGCCCACATTTATGGCAGGCAGCCTCAGAGGTTGAGAGATCTGTTGGAAATTAGGCAAGTGGGGTTTATGTATCTGGAATGTCCAGGGTGGGAGAAAGAACTTTTTTCTGTTGGAGGCGAGTGTGAATGTTGCAATTGGCCACATTGATTAGCATTGAATGGCCTTGTAAATTCAAAGCCTGGCTGCTTCCTGCCTGGGGGGAATCCTTTCTTGGGAGGTGTTAGCTGGCCCTGATTGTTTCCTGTCTGGAATTCCCCTGTTTTCTGAGTGTTGTTATTTATTCACGGTCCTGATTTTATTTTATTATTATTTTTATAATTTTTAATGATTTATCACATTTATTACATACTATTGCATTTTGTACATCAGCCTCTTTAACATGTTGTTTTATTATTTTGCTTTGACATTCCCCCCCCCCTTTTCTCTTTTTTTTCCTTTTTTATCACCACAGTGCTCCCCTCCACCCTTCTCAAGCCACAATTCTTACATTTCATCTGTCCAAAATTTCATTTCTTCTTGTGATGGTAATTTTCCTTCCTTATTTTTTAATCCATTTACCACAAATCTTCCTCATACAGCATCAAAATCACTTTGTTTCCATATACTTTTTTTAACCTTTAGTATACATGTCAATTTATCATTTATTGCTATTTTCCACGCTTCCTTATACCACTCCTCTATTTGTATATTCATTTCTTTTTTTCCAATTCCTTGCTATGAGCAGTCTTGCTATAGTTAGTAAGTTTGTTATCGCTTCTTTATCCTCCTTTTTCAATTGCTTATTGTTATATAATGATAGTAAGGCTATACTAGGACTTTTGTCTATTTTCATATTCATTATAGCTTCTATTTCGTTAAATACTTCCTCCCAAAATTTTTTACGTATTTACATTGCCACCACATGTGTATATATGTTCCTGATTCTTGACACCCTCTCCAACAATTTATTGAGTTATTTTTATTCATATATGCTATTCTTACCGGTGTCAGGTACCACTTCCATATTAACTTATAATAATTTTCTTTAACTCGTATCGATAGATTTTTTAAATGTCTTTGTCCCCATAACTGTTGCCACTCTGTTTCACTTATTTTCATGTAAATTCAAAGCCTGGCTGTTTCCTGCCTGGGGGGAATCCTTTGTTGGGAGGTGTTAGCTGGCCCTGATTGTTTCCTGTCTGGAATTCCCCTGTTTTCTGAGTGTTGTTAATTATTCACGGTCCTAATTTTAGAGTTTTTTTAATACTGGTAGCCAGATTTTGTTCATTTTCATTGTTTCCTCTTTTCTGTTGAAATTGTCTGCATGCTTGTGGATTTCAATGGCTTCTTTGTGTAGTCTGACATGGTGGTTGTTGGAGTGGTCCAGCATTTCTCTGTTCTCAAATAATACGGTGGGGTAAGATTCCTTGTCCAACTATTCCTGCACAAAATGATCCGCTTATAGCAATTTCAGTTTAGTTTCAGTTTGATCTCAGAGGAAAACTGGAGGCAGGGAATCCTCCAATCCTCATCCGTTTCATCGTCTTGGCCGTTCCTGGGTCATTCTCCATCTCAAGCTTGACTATTCCGGGGTTCCGAATGCCTGCTCAAAGAGCCAGGTTTTCACTCTCTTACGAAAGGTCAGGAGGGAGGGGACTTATCTAATATCCCTAGGCAGGGAGTTCCACAGCCGGGGGTCCACCACAGAGAAGGCCCTGTCTCTTGTCCCCGCCAAGCGTGCTTGCGAAGCAGACGGGATCGAGAGCAGGGGCTCCTCAGACGATCTTAACTTCCTGGAGGGTTCATAGGAAGAGATGCGTTCGGATAGGTCGGCTGGGCCAGAACCGTTTAGGGCTTTATAGGCTAAAGCCAGCACTTTGAATTGGGCCCGTGTGTGTCAATTTGTTCTCTTTTAAAAACATTTTTGGGGTGGGGAAATCTTTTTTTAAAAAAACCAAACCATTCTAGTTTGTGATACTTTTTTACTGACAGAAAAAAAGCTGAGTCTGAGTCAGCACAAAGAACAGCTCCGCCCAGATGTGTTTCAAAGCTGAGAAACAAAAGTAAGGTTTTCATTACAGTTCAGTCAGGCACAATGGCAGCTGCAAACCCAGTCTCGAATCTGTGTGAGGAAACAACTTGTCTAATTTGCCTGGAGTACTTCAAAGATCCAGTGATCATAGACTGTGGACACATTTTCTGCCAAAAGTGTATCACCCAGTGTTGGAATGGGCCTGGCACAGATACATCTTGCCCTCAATGCAGAGAGCCCTGCCAACAAAGGAACATCAGGCAAATCCGACAACTGGCAAGTATTGTTGAAATCGCCAAGAAATTCAGTCTTCAGACTGTCAGAGGGGCTGAAGTATTGGAGGAAGTGTGCCAACAACACCAGGAGCCTTTGAAACTATTCTGTGAAGATGATCAAATTCTAATCTGTGTGGTATGTGACAAATCCAAAGAACACAGGCAACACAAAGTGATTCCCAAGAAGGAGGCTTTTGAAGAATATAAGGTATGTAAGTACCAACGGTCGAAGGTGAGGAATAAATGTACCTGTTGCTTTGTAGAGTTTTCTGTTATTTGATTACTTTAAAAGGAAAGTAAAAAAAATCAGGAAAAGAGATTGAAATTGTTTTCCTCCTTCAACCAACCCTCCACCCCCCAAAAATGGACTATCCTCTCTCTCTTGTAGCCCCTAGTGGCCTCCACCCGAATAAGCTTTAATGTATTTTAATCATTGGGTTGTTGTAGGTTTTTCGGGCTATATGGCCATGTTCTAGAACAGCGTTTCTCAACCTGGGGGTCGGGACCCCTGGGTGGGTTGCGAGGGGGCATCAGAGGGGTCGCCAAAGACCACCAGGAAAACACAATATTTTCTCAGTTCTTGTGGGTTTTTTCGGGCTATATGGCCATGTTCTAGAGGCATTTCTCCTGACGTTTCGCCTGCATCTATGGCAAGCATCCTCAGAGGTGAGGTCTGTGTGCCAAGTTTGGTCCAAGTTTGGACCTCACCTCTGAGGATGCTTGCCATAGATGCAGGCGAAACGTCAGGAGAAATGCCTCTAGAACATGGCCATATAGCCCGAAAAAACCCACAAGAACTGAGTGATTCCAGCCATGAAAGCCTTCGACAATACAATATTTTCTGTTGGTCATGGGGGTTCTCTGTGGGAAGTTTGGCCCAATTCTGTCATTGGTGGAGTTCAGAATGCTGTTTGATTGTAGGTGAACTATAAATCCCAGCAACGACAACTCCCAAATGTCAAGGTCTATTTCCCCCAAACTCCACCAGGGTTCACATTTGGGCATATTGAGTATTTGTGCCAAGTTTGGTCCAGATCCATCATTGTTTGAGTCTACAGTGCTCTCTGGGTGTAGGTGAACTACAACTCCAAAACTCAAGCTCAACGCCCATCAAACCCTTCCAGTATTTTCTGTTGGTCATGGGAGTTCTGTGTGCCAAGTTTGGTTCAATGCCATCGTTGGTGGAATTCAGAATGCTCCTTGATTCTAGATAAACTATAAATCCCAGCAACTACAACTCCCAAATGACAAAATCAAGCCCCCACCCCACCAGTATTCAAATTGCGGTGTTTTGGGTATTTGTGCCAAATTTGCTCTAGTGAATAAAATACATCCTGCATATGTGATATTTACATTACGATTCATAACAGTAGCAAAATCACAGTTATGAAGTAGCAACAAAAATAATTTTATGGTTGGGGGTCACCACAACATGAGGAACTGTATTAAGGGGTCGAGGCATTGGGAAGGTTGAGAACCACTGTTCTAGAAGCATTCTCTCCTGATGTTTCGCCTGCATCTATGGCAAGCATCCTCAGAGGTTATGAGGTCTGTTGGAAACTAGGAACATTGGGTTTATACATCTGTGGAATATCCAGGGTGGGAGAAAGAACTCTTGTCCGTTGGATCTGGGTGTGAATGTTTCAATTGGCCATCTTGATTAGCATTAGCAGAGCCATAGCAAAGCACCTGATGAACCAACCTGGACACAGCATATTATTTGAGAACACAGAAATGCTGGACCACCCTAACAACCACCATGTCAGACTACACAGAGAAGCCATTGAAATCAATAAGCATGTGGATAATTTCAACAGAAAGGAAGAAAGTATGAAAATGAACAAAATCTGGCTACCAGTATTTAAAAACTCTAAAATTATAACAGTAAAACAACACTCAAACACAGGGGAACTCCAGAGGGGAAACAATCTGGGACAACTAATCACCTCTCAACAAAAGATTCCCCCAGGCCCTAACAAGCTACACCTAAAAACTATCAGGCCATCAAATGCTAATCAAGGTGGCCAATTGAAACATTCATACCTAGCTCCAACAGACAAGAGTTCTTTCTCCCACAGACATATAAACCCAATTTTCCTAGTTTCTAACAGACCTCACAACCTCTGAGGATGCTTGCCACAGATGTAGATGAAACATCAGGAAAGAATGCTTCTAGAAGATGGCCATAGAGCACAAAAAAACTACAACAACCCAGTGATTCCGGCCATGAAAGCCTTCAACAATATTTTAATCATGTTTATTATGTTAATCATTTAAATCTAAATCATTTTAAGTATTTTTACTGAAATATTTGAAATATTTTTTATTATTTCAATAAAAAATCTAAATCATTTAAAGTTAATATTGTTTTTTTAAAGTAATTTTTATTGAATACTTGAATATTTTTTATTATTTCAATAAAAAATCTAAATCATTTAAAGTGAATATTGTGCCATTTGTAAGCTGCCTTGAGTCCCCCTTGGGGCAGATAAAGGCTTGATATAAATTAAGGTAAATAAATAAAATAAATAAATAATGGAGCAGGACCATAAATAAATAATACACAGGATTTATCACATGGAGGTCACTCCCTATCATACACTGTGGTAGAATACTCATTGCTAGTTTGCCAATTCCCTGTAAGAACTTTCCAAAATAATCTAATAATCACACTTCTGCCCTACTGGCATTCATTGGGATGGGTCAGTGGACATGCTATGGTTATTTGAGTTCTTCTTCTGGAGATCTCTGAGAGGAAAGCTTGGTTTGTCTGTGCTTATGCTGGAGTTTTGCCTGTTTTATTTTACACACCTTTTATATTAATGAGTTGAGTGCAGTATGCCTGGATTTTTGCCTTCTCTTTCCTGTATATGTTAGGCGAGTGGGCTTAATAATACCAAAAGACCCTCCTCAAAAATGTACAGCAGAGCAACTCAGCAGCAGCAGCGTGATCCAGCGCCAGTCGCCCAAAGTGATAAAAGAACAAAAAGACACAGACCGATGTGATCTCTTCCATTGGAGGCTTTTCCTCATAGTAAAACAACATAGTTGCATTATCTATATAAATAAAAATGTAATGTTTTTAATGTAATGTAATGGAGAAAAAATGCCTCTAGAACATGGCCATATAGCCCGAAAAAGCACACAAGAACCTAGTGATTCCAGCCATGAAAGCCTTTGACAATACAAAGTAATGTTCGTTTGTGGGATTAACATAACTCAAAAACCACTAGACAAATTGACACCAAATTTGGACACATGACACCTACTCACCCAAGGAGTGACCAGCACTAAAAGAAAATGATTTAGTTATTTGCGAGTTGTAGTTACTGGGATTTATAGTTCACCTAGGAGCCCCCGGTGGCGCAGTGGGTTAAACCCCTTTGCCGGCAGGACTGAAGACCGACAGGTCGCAGGTTCGAATCCGGAGAGAGGTGGATGAGCTCTCTCTATCAACTCCAGCTCCTCATGCGGGGACATGAGAGAAGCCTCCCTGCATAATGCTGGTGAACTCCACTCCAGCTTAAAAAGAAAGTGAGGAGGAAGAGAGAGCTGATTTTCTTCCTCGAGTTTGGGCAAAGAGGGTTAGGGGGCTGGAAGTGCTCCTTGCCTCTGTTTCTTAGCCTCTGTCTTCAAGCTCCATTCCTATTCCAGAACTGACCCATGTATAAGTTTACCCATTTCTTGGGAGGATGGGTTTTTGTCATTTACAGGCAATACCTGAGTTGCAAACATCTGACTTACAAATGACTCATGGTTAAGAACGAGAGTGAGCACCGGGATTGTGGTGCAGCTGGCTGAGTGTCAGCTGCATTAAGATCACTCTGACCAAAAGGTCATGAGTTCGAAGCCAGCCCGGGTTGGAGTGGGTTTCCAAACATTGTGTAGCCTGTTGTCGACCCTTGCAACCCGAAAGACAGTTGCATCTGTCAAGTAGGAAAATAAGGTACCACCTTAAAAGTGTGGGGAGGCTAAATTAACTAATTTATAAGGCCATAAAGAAGCACTCCAGCGGGGAAGCATGCGAGGAATGCGGATGTACTTCATCAGCGTCGCAGATGGACGATAAAAGTGACAGCTCCCCTGGCAGCCAGAAAAAAAAAAGTTAAATAGCCTCTGTATATGTCTGTATATGTTTGTATGTCAAAATTGGCATTGAATGTTTGCCATATATGTGTACACTGTAATCCGCCCTGAGTCCCCTGCGGGGTGAGAAGGGCGGAATATAAATACTGTAAATAAATATAAATAAAATGAGTTGCAGCATGCCACCCATCGGACAAGTCACATCTGGTGGTAGCTCTGCACAAAGAATGTGAGGGATATTGATATCTTCTATCAGAATTACCAAGACTTCTAGATAATAACGGACTGTATGCAGCTTCATAAGAACTCTTTATCTTACAATATTTTGTGATGGAACTTTGTAATTAAACAGTTTATAACTACAATTCCTTGTAGCCTTATTTTATTTATTTATTTATTTATTTATTTACTGCATTTGTATACTGCCCTTCTCAGCCCACAGGCGACTTAGGGCGGTTTACAGCGGCAACAATTCGATGCCCAAAAACACTGTAAAACATTTAAAAACATTAACACCTAATAAAAACCAGAACAAGAATATTAAAAACGTAAATAGTCTACGTCTCCTAAAAAAAAATATCCAGTCTCATCATCCAGTCGTTCCAAACCAAAGCCCCGCTTATCCCACTCAACCAGGGATGAGGCGAGGGGAGCTTGAATAGGCCCCTGCTTCCATCGGGCCGACTGAGGACAGGCCGAGGAGAGCTGGCAGACCGCGCCGTGTAGCGCCGCCATTGTTTCCCATCCCCGCCAGGGCTCCGATTGGCTGCTTTTGCTTCGGCTTCTGCCTCAACATCGCAGCGGGGGGGGGGGGGGGTTAAACACCCTCCAGCCCCCATCGGGAGGTTTCCATCTACAGGCTGGCCCCTCTATCGATCCTCACGCCATCAGGGAGAACTGTTAAGCACTTTAATCTAGCACTTTAAGTCGTTTGGTCCTATCAATATTGAGTCGTAGTTAACACCTAGTATTGCACTTTGAGCCCCACACTTTAGTTACTGGTTCTGTCAGGAATTAATTGCCTGGTCCCAAGTCCTTGAACCCTGCACTTTAAACCCTGCGCTTTAGCTACTGGTTCTATCAGGAATTAACTGCCTGGTCCCAAGCCACCATCACTGCTGCTAGACTGTTTGCACAATAGCACTTTAGATAAACGTGTGATTTATCTGGCCTAAGGCCTATGCTGGGATTTATCATCAAATATCGAGTATTGATGTTCGCATTTGTATTATCTCTGTTGTTATGGTTACTTCAACAGCCTTCTGTCCTCCTCGATAACGCACAAGTGCACTTTATGATCTGTGACACACTGGAAGGATTAAAGGGGATTGAAGGGCAGAACCCACAGGTCCTAGATGCCTACAGTTATAATCACAACAATGTCTGTCGTTATATGCTAACAGCTGAGATAGCAAATGAGGACCGGGGAGGGAATGCTCCCGGGGTAGGGGGGTTCGCAGGTGGGGGGGCTGCTATAGAGGTGGTGACAGGTAGAGGAAGATACGGGAAAAGGAGATTAAACCATTCATTTCGGCCCAAAATTCACAACAACAATTCGATAAATCTAAAACATAGGAAGGATCTGAGACAAAAGCAAATCTGGCCCAAAATCGACAATAGAACATTGGCAATTCCAAAAATTATCGATTCTACAACTCAAAAAACAATTTGGCCTAAAAATAATAAGAATGCATTGGCTACCCCAAAAAACTCTCCCGACAAGATACAGCTGAGATGCCAGGAAGGTGGTCCCTCTGGGTTAAGGATGGTGCTGTTCAATGCCAGGTCGGTCAACGGAAAGACCTCCACTACTCGAGATCTAATTCAGGAAGAACAAGCGGATCTAGCATGTATAACAGAGACCTGGCTAGATGAGGGGGGAGGGGTGAATCTCACCCAACTATGCCCACCTGGCTATTCTGTGCAGCACCAGCCAAGACCCGGAGGGCGGGGAGGAGGAGTTGCAGTGGTCTATAAGGATTTTATCCCCTTGATCAGGCGCCCCATCCCACAATCATCATCATTTTAATGTGCCGGCTTCAGGTTAGGTGACCGGGACAGGATAGGGATTCTGTTAGTGTACCGACCACCCCGCTGCACGACAGTCTCCCTACCTGAGCTAGCAAATGTGGTCTCGGATATGGCGTTGGACTCCCAGCGACTTTTAGTCCTGGGGGATTTCAACGTCCATGCTGAGACCACCCTTTCAGGTGCAGCTCAGGACTTTATGGCCGCCATGGCAACCATGGGCCTGTCCCAATTAATATCTGGTCCCACCCATACGGCCGGCCACACATTGGATTTGGTTTTTACTCAGGGATGGGGTGATAGTGCTGGGGTGGAGGAGCTAACCATCGCTCCGTTGCCATGGACCGACCACTACCTGATCAGGTTTAGACTTACTGTACCTCCCAACCTCCGCAGGGGTGGTGGACCCATTAAAATGGTCCGTCCCAGGAGACTTATGGATCCAAATGGATTCCTGACGGCTCTTGGGGATTTTCCCACCTTCCTGACTGGTGATTCTATCGACGCCTTGGTCTCTCACTGGAATTCTGAGATGACCAGGGCAATCGATGTAATCGCTCCGGAATGCCCCCTCTCGAGTAGCCGGGCTAACCATGCCCCTTGGTTCACTGAGGAGCTGGCAGCAATGAAGCGAAAGAAGAGGTGGTTAGAGCGCGTGTGGCGCCAGAATCCCACTAAATCAGCCCAAACACATCTGAATGCCTTCTCAAGATCCTATGGTGTGGCAATAGTGGCAGCACAAAAAACATCCTATGCGGCCAGTATTGCATCGGCGAAGAATCGTCCAGCTGAGCTTTTTCGAGTTGTCAGGAGTCTATTAAATCCGCCGGAAAGCGAGATCCCTGACAGCTCGGGAGCTCGCTATGAAGCATTTGCTCGATTCTTCGCCGATAAAATTGCGCTGATTCGGTCGGGATTCGACGCCACTTTAAATGCAGTCTCTGAGGATGTGACGAGAGCACCTGCTTGTCCGGTTTTATTGGATTCATTTCAATTGGTTCAGCTTGAGGATGTGGACAGGATCCTTGGGGAGGTGCGACCCACCACATGCATCCTAGACCCCTGTCCATCCTGGCTGATTAAGGAAGCCAGAGGGGGTTTGGCAGAGTGGGTGAAAGTGGTGGTTAATGCCTCCCTTCGGGAGGGCATAATTCCAGCGAGCCTAAAACAGGCTGTTATAAAACCGCTGTTGAAAAAACCATCACTGGACCCCACTCAATTAGACAACTAATTTCCTCTCATTGAGAAAGCAGGTACAGCCAACTCTCCAATTAAGGGGGTGGGACTAGATGTTCTTTGTGGTCTCTTCCAATTCTGTGAGTCTATGCTAGGGTTTGAGGCACAGGATTTCTGCAAAAATGGGGAAACTGTACAATAAAAACACATTTTTTAACTGAAAAAGGACCACTCGAAATTTCTGGGTCCCCTGCATGACTCAGTGGAGTCATGCTGGAGGATCTAGATCAGTGTTTCTCAACCTTCTTAATGCTGGTCGCTTCTTACTGCCTACTATAGGGAAAACCAGCTGATCCCTAACCCATTTAAAACACAGACATGTGCCTTCCATCTCAAGAACAGAGAAGCATCCCGAGCTCTGAAGATCACCTAGGAAGGAATCCCACTGGAGCATTGCAGCGCACACAAATAGCTGGGAGTCACTCTGGACCGTGCTCTGACCTACAAGAAGCACTGCTTGAACATCAAGCAAAAAGTGGGTGCTAGAAACAATATCATACGAAAGCTGACTGGCACAACCTGGGGATCACAACCAGACACAGTGAAGACATCTGCCCTTGCGCTGTGCTACTCTGCTGCTGAGTATGCATGCCCAGTGTGGAACACATCTCACCACACTAAAACAGTGGATGTGGCTCTTAATGAGACATGCCGCATTATCACAGGGTGTCTGCGCCCCACACCACTGGAGAAATTACACTGCTTAGCCGGTATTGCACCACCTGACATCCGCTGGGAAGTAGCAGCCAATAGTGAAAGGACCAAGGCAGAGACATCTCCAGCTCATCCCCTGTTTGGGTATCAGCCAGCATGTCAATGACTTAAATCTAGAAATAGTTTTCTAAGATCTACAGAGACACTCGCTGGAACACCTCAGCAAGCGAGAGTCCAAAAGTGGCAGGCTCAAACTCAGAACCTCAACCAATGGCTGATACCAAATGAGAAACTCCCCCCTGGGCACACAGAGGACTGGGCGACTTGGAAGGCGCTGAACAGACTGCGCTCTGGCACCACGAGATGCAGAGCCAACCTTCAGAAATGGGGCCACAAAGTGGAATCCTTGACATGCGAATGTGGAGAAGAGCAAACCACTGACCACCTGCTGCAATGCAACCTGAGCCCTGCTACATGCACAATGGAGGACCTTCTTGCAGCAACACCGGAAGCATTCCAAGTGGCCAGATACTGGTCAAAGGACATTTAACCAACTACCAAACTCACAAGTTTTGTATTTTTCTGTTTGTTTGCTTTGTTCTGTTAGAAATGTAATATAATGGACTGGTTGCTCTGACACAACAAATAAATAAATAAACCTTCCTAATGCCGCGACCCCTTAATACATTTCCTCATGTTGTGGTGACCCCCAACCATACAATTATTTTGCTACTTCATAACTGTAATTTTGCTCCTGTTATTAATTGTAATGTATTATCTGATAAGCAGGATGTATTTCCATTGACTGGACCAAATTTGGCACAAATTTGGCACCCGATATACCCAAATTTGAATAGTGGTAGGGTTGGGAGATTGATTGATTGATTGATTTTGTCATTTGGGAGTTGTAGTTGCTGGAATGTATAGTTCACCTACAATCAAAGAGCATTCTGAACTCCAGCAATTGAACCAATGGAATTGAACCAAACTTGGCACACAAAACTACCATGGCCAACAGAAAACACTGGAAGTGTTTGGTGGGCATTGACCTTGAGA